>NW_020954589.1:19331567-19406059 GCF_900497805.2 Vombatus ursinus
ATAGATAGATAGATAGATAGATAGATAGATAGATAGATAGATAGATAGATAGATAGATTGATTGGTTAATAAGTAGACAGAAAAACAAATAAATAAACACAAAATATATGCAAAATATGTTTTGGAGGGAGGAGAGGCACTAACATTTGGTGGAATGATATCAGGAAAGGCCCTTAAAGGAGCAGCTGGTGTTCGAGTTCAACTTTGAAGAATCCTAGATATGCTAAGAGGCAGAAATGAAGGGGGGAGTACATTTTAGGTATGAGATAGAGACTATACAAAGGCATGGAGATAGAAGATGGAAAGCCATGTGTTATGATAACAAAAAAATCCAGATTAGCTTGATTGTAGACTTCATGAAGGAGAGGAATTTGTAATAAGCCTGGAAAAGTAGGTTGAACCAGGTGGTGTAGGGCTTTAAATGCCAGTTCATTCTCTTATCTGTTAAACCCATTGATGCTTTTAGATATTGTTACTTTCTATGTCCCCTAATTGTTCCATTATCTATTTTTTTTCTTTTTATCTTTCAGGATGTCTTTTATACATTATCTAGTTCATCTTATTTTTTGGTATTATGTCCAGCATATCCATCTGTTTTTCATTTTGTATTTCAGAAGAAATTGTATGCCTTGGATCTTATTTTAGTGTAGAATTCCTTTTGTGTCATATTTTTTCTTAGCTTTTATTAGTATTGCCAATTAGATATGGCAGTAGCTATAGCCACAAGCTTGGAAAAAATGTACTGGGTGGTAGTTGAAGCTGGGAATACAGAAGTTTTAGCATCAGGGAGAAGGGACCTGGGTGACCTTCTTTGGACTTGAAAGTAGGAGCTACAAATACAAGAATTTAAGAGAGCTCCAGTCTTAAGATTAGGAGCTTAAAGTGATAATAATGGATGTGGATAGTCTTTGTGGTTGTCTAAATGTATCCAGTGCCTAAAACTATGGAAGTGGGTGGTCAACCTAAGAGCTATGGGAGGCCACAGCTGTAGAGATGGGCAATCAGCTTAATGGCTCTTAGAATCTGGAACTTTGGTGGTGGAAGCCCACATAACTCCATAACTGTCAGATTCCAGAGCTCCAGAAGCTTAAAATTAGCTTGAGATAAGCACTAAGGTTGTGGTAATGGATGGTGGGTCTGGTGGCTGCTGGATTATGAAGCTGTGGTTATGAGCTGCAATGGTCTAATATGCAATGGTGGGAAAATGGGAGACCAGAAATGGGTATAAGGTATAGGTCAGGGGAAAGTCACCCATGGCAGCTCCAGAGTAGGAAGGGATCTAACATCAAAGGTTTGGGGGATCTTAGATCAAGAGTTGGAAGATGGAGGAGTTCCATTAGGTGGTCTCAATGCCTAGTTGACTGGATTGAGTTTGAGGATTAACAGCTGCCTTGTTAGGTGAAGGAATGGCCCTACCTGAGCCATATAGATGGGGGAAATGCACTAGAACAGAGATGAGTCAATGAAGGCTTGAATGCTGCAAGATAGCTGTATCAACAGGACATTGAAGAAGTAATGTCTCTCCTCACTCTAAATTTTCAAATTTACTTTTTCCTCCATTTCAAAGTTGTGAATTTTTGCCTTTAAGGGAATTTCTATGTCACTGAACAGATTTTAATAACACTGGATCCCCATAATTCTATTATCTGTAGGTCCTCCTCACTTGGAAATTTGACATTTGCTTCTTGCTATTTTCATATTGTTTAAATAAACTTGATCTAGTTAGCTTCTTGTATCTTTTTGCTCATTTCCCACTCAACCATATTCCTTTAGACTTCTACATAATGTCATTAAGCAAGGGGCTGTCTTTCTTTTTTATATTTGTATTTCTAGCATTTAGCACAGTGCCTGGCACGTAAGTGCTTAATAATGTTTATTGACTAACTAGTATCTTTGAAAAACCAGAGTCAGTAAAAATGTGGAGATGAAAACCAGTTTCAAGGGAATGAGATAGGAGCATAGGTGATAGGGCAGTAAGGACAGCAAATATAGACCATTCTACTAATAGCTTGATAGCAAGAAAAAGGAGAGGTAAGATGATAGCTTGGAGGGACTAATAGTGTTATAGGAAGGGTTTTTTGTTTTGTTTTGCTTTAGGGTAAGAGACATCTGAGTATGATCATAGTAAACAGGGGGCTAGGGGTGGAGGAGGATGGAGTGTCAGCCAAAAGGGAGAGATTTAACCCAGGAGAGACAGAAGGAAAGATTAATAAAGGGTGTTCCTGAAACAAACATAAAGGAAGGGAATTGAGTGCATATGAGTACAGGGATTATTTGTGGGAAGAATAGCCACTCCTTCTTCAGAAAGAGGTAGGAAAAGAAGATCAATAAAGATAGAGGTTTTGTGGTAAAGAGTGAAGTAAAAGGGCTATGATTTTCTCAGTAAAATAGGAGGCAAGGTAATATACTAAGATTTGGGACAGGGATGAGATAGGAAGAATTTTAAGCTACAGGAATTTTAGAAATAATGCTTTGGGCAATATAATAGGGAATTGGGTAAAAGATATAAGTTTTCTGAGTGACAGTAAAGACTCAGCTGAAGTTTTATAACATCAACATACAATGAACAAAATCAGCTATTTTGTGACATTATTTAGTTGTGTTGAGCATCCTGGAAGCTAATAGTAGTGGTTTTACACAATTGGGAATTGTCAGAATGGAAATAGTAGAAAATTAGGGGGACAAGGGATTTTAGGTAATAGTAAACATATCTGTGTTATAGCTGACTCAACAATACAGACTGAGCTGTAGTGAAATGAGAGAAGTAAGGTGGTAGTGATAGGTTGACAGAAACAAGAGGGCTTAAGGACCTGAAAATCATGATAAGGTTAAAGACTAGGTTCAGGATGAGTTAAGGGAAATAAAATAGTTCAAAAAGAAAGCAGATTATGGGTTATGGAAGACTGTGGAAAGAAGATTGAAGGAGAATCTCAGCATCCAAAATAGGAAGTATGTATTAATAATAACAACAATAATAATTGTATTCATATAGCATGCTAAAGTTTGCAGAACACTTTACAAATACGATCTCAGTTTATCAAATAATGACATAATCTAGGATATGGCCACATTTGTGTGTGACTGAAGTGAAGTAGAATGCATTAAATATTAAATGTGAGGTTCTGGGTCACATAAGCAAAAAGATGACAAATTGGACTTTTATCTAATTCCCAAGACCTCTCAAACCTATCTGAGAGAGAAATTATGCACCAAAGATAAAGGAACTTCATCTGGCTGCATAGTCTAGGGCACCTAGAATCCAAAAGGAGGTTAAAAACAAAATAGAAACTGATGACCACTGATTCTGAGATCAATCGGCACCCCTCCCCTACCCACAATGCTACCAGTAGCAAGTTTGCACTAGCAAATCCAAGGATACAATACAGGCTTACATCAAGACCCAACTCTTCACTCCTCTTCCCTCCTTCTAGTGCCATGGAGACCTCAGTTCCAGGTTGCAAAAGTTTCCTTGGGTCTTGACAGCCATTTTGGCTAGAGTCCTTCAGGAACAAAAGCCTGTCAGGAACAGCAACCTGGAAGCACCAGTTCTGCAAAGCTCTGAGCTGCTTGTACTGGGGAAAGTAGGCTCAGAACTGCTAGTGCCAGGTCAGAGAACTGAGGAACAGATGATGTAGGATAGGTCACCAGGACAAGAAATCATTAGTGTGGGTAGTTGTGTGGCACTTCCCCAAGCCTGAGAGAAAGAGCTTAGCACCCAGATGGGGCCCATTCTGACTACTTAAAAGGGAGTTAGGGCAAAAATCTAGGCTGGTAAACTGTTAATTGCCGGGGGGGGGGGGGAGCTGAGATGCTCTGAGATTCAGCCTCTAAGAAAACTGCAATCAGAGGAGAAGGATTCAGGAAATGAGCAATAAGGAAAATAAAAGGAGGGGGAGAGTCAAAAGTACTAAATATTTCAGGAAAAAGAAAACTCAAAGACCTTAAACACAAACAGATAAATCAACAGAAAAACAGCAACAACAACAACAGAGGAAAATATGGTCTCCAGGTCCACTTAATGAGTTTCAAGCATATATGAAGAAATACTGCAAAATAAAGGAAAATGATCCAACAATTAATGAGGCAGAAGATCCTATAGAATTCAGGGACAGTATGGAATAACAATACATTCCTGAGTGGCTTAAAAGAGAAATGAGAATTATGAGAGCAAAATTCATGTCCTGCACAGCAAAAAAGTGAGCAGAATTGAAAAACTTGAATCTACAATGGCAAGCCTCACCAAAAAAAAAAAAAAAATGAGAGAGAAAGAACAATAGATTGGGAATGCAAATATACAGAAGTGAAGGATAACTTAGAAGAAGATATACAAAAAAAAAAAACAGTAAGATGGGGTAGCTAGGTGATGCAGTGGATAGAGCACCAGCTCTGGAGTCAGGAGGACCTGAGTTCAAATCTGGCCTCACATTATTAGGGTAGGTGGAGAGAATATATATAGACAGAGGGCACAGGGTGAGTTGAACAGGAAGGGATGATATCTACAAAAATGAAAATTAAGGAGTGAGAGAGAAATGTACTGGGAGAAAGAGAAAGGGAGAGGTAGAATGGGGTAAATTATCTCACATAAAAGAGGCAGGAAAAAGCTTTAACAGTGTAGGGGAGGAGGGGGAGGTGAGAAGGAATGAGTAAGCTTTGCTCTCATCGGATTTGGCTTAAGGAGGGAATAACATGCACACCCAATTGGGTATAGAAATCTATCTTACCCTACAGGAAAGTAGGGGGAAGGGGATAAGAGAGATAAGGGTGATAGAAGGGAGGGCAGATTGAAGGAAGGGGTAATCAGAAACAAACACTTTTGAGGAAGGACAAGGACAAAGGAGAGAATAAAGTAAATGGGGGCCAGGATAGGATGGAGTGAAATATAGTCTCTCACAGCATGACTATTATGGAAGTGTTTTGCATGACTGAACATGTATAGCCTATGTCAAATTGCTTGCCTTCTCAATGAGGGTGAATGGGGAGGGAGAAGGGGAGAGAATTTGGAACTCAAAGTTTTAGGAATGAATGTTAGAAATTGTTTACACATGCAACTGGGAAATAAGATATACAGGCAAAAGGGTATAGAAATCTATCTTTCCCTACAGGAAAATAGAAAGGGGAGAAGATAAGAGAAAGGGGGGCAGTATAATAGAAGGGAGAATAGATTGAGTGAAGGGGGAATCAGAATGTAGGCCATCATGAGGTGGGGGGAAGGGAGGGATGGGGAGAAATTTTAGAACTCAAAATTTTGTGGAATTGAATGTTGAAAACTAAAAATAAATAAATAAATACATAAAAGTGAAAAGAAAAAAATGCTTTAGAAGCAACACAAAGGCATTATGAAATGAATCATGGCAGGAACAGGGTTAAGGGGCCTTATAACAGAATGACTTGAAATGATCAAGCATTATAAAAATGTAAGTTTAATAAAATAATACCATGTATTAATAGTAAATTATAACTTATTAAGAATAAACATATTAACAATGTGCTGCTAAAATATAAATTAAAATATAAATAAATTAAAAGTGGGCATATAGTGGATGTAGGAGTATCCTGGGAGATAGAGCTCATTCTACTGTATCCTTCTGCCTAATGGGATCCAGGTATTGCATCTGATTTGAATGTTTCAAATTTTGTTGTTGTTGTTGTTGTTCACTTATATAAATTCTTTAAAGTAAACTCATTGAAGGATGACAATGGTTGGTTTAAAAGAATATATATACAATAATTTCTTGTTTGTTAAAAAAAAATCTGGCCTCAGATACTTGACACTCACTAGCTGTGTGACCCTGGGCAAGTCACTTAACCCCATTGCCTAGACAAAAAAAAAAAAAAGAAAACGACAGTAACATTAAAATATTCCATGCAATAAAGCTAAAATGTCTCATTTTATTCCAATAACAAACTTGAATTATTAGGGGACTTAGCTTGAATCAGGTCCAGCACAAAAAAACAAAAACAAAAACAAAAACAAAATAGGTGTAGTTGTGCAAGATTGGAAGATAATGAGCATAAAGATTAACCGGTGCGGATAAAGGTGAGCCTGGATTAGCCTTTATGTTTCTAGTGGTGCTTTTGGTTAGGCCTGCAGAGGGGATGCTTGCTTACTGTAAGGCACCTCCCACTCCTGGGATATTAGAGAATAAATTGCCTGTGGCCATTTAACAAGGAGGGATCAATATGAATGTGCTCTGTGTCCTTAAGAACTATATCCTGAAGATAATTGTGGTAAACTATCTTTTAGGCCCCTTGGCTGTTGTCTCCCAAGGACTTCCAGCTTGGTAATTTAAGCCTCCTCTTAGTTCTACTGAGACCTCTTCAGCTCAGTTAACCTGCAAAGCAGCCAAGAGAAATTGAATTGGGGGAGGGGAGCTTGATAGTGATTTTTTTCCCCCTTCAGTAAAAAGAATAAAAATAAAAAGACAAATCTTAAAGGCTGAGATGTGCCCTTTCCTTGCTAGGACTCCACGCCTTTTATTGCTAATAACTATTATCACCCAATTGCCTCAGGAGAGGCCTACTGAAAGAAGATTCCTTCCAGTTTTAAGGAAGTCACATTTGTGTGTGAACTGGGAAAGAGCTGCTTGGTTTTGAATGACTTTTTAGAAATGACAGAGAGCTGGACAAGCAATCCTGTTCTATAATTGCATTTAAACATAGCCAAACACTTGATGGATGGCATAAGGGGACTAACCATAAGAGAATGCAAACCAATGCAGATTCTGAGAATTTTAGAATCATCTAACAGCTGTGCTGAAAGAATTATTTGAGTTTTGTGTATTTGCTTGTTTTAAATTCACGAGAGGCCAATCAGTATGTTGTCACATGACCTTTGCTGTGATCATTTGGTGCAAATCTTTGGGTGACCACAAAAAGGGCTGCTATCAATATTTTGTACATAGGAGACCTTTTTCTCTTTCTTTGATATCTCTTGAGTATAAGCCTAACAGTGGTCAAAGGGAAGCTCTTTTTATAGTAGGGGAAAAAAAAAGACTTGAAACCAAGGAAATGCCCATTAATTGAGGAATGACTGAATAAGCCGTGCTATGTGAATGTGATAGAATACTAATGTGCTGTAAGAAATGGAGAAATAGTTGATTTAAAAAAAAGCATAAAAAGATTTCTATGAACTGATGCAAAATGAGGTGAGCAGAACCAGAACCAGAAGGACAATTTACATTATAAAGTGGTGCAGTGGATAGAGTGCTGGGATTGGAGTCTGCAAGACTCATCTTTGCGAGTTCAAATCCCACCTCAGACATTTACTAGCTGTGTGATCCCAAGCAAGTCCCTTACTCCTGTTTGCCTCAGTTCCCCATCTGTAAAATGAGCTGGAGAAGGAAATGGCAAACCGTTCCAGCATCTTTGCCCAAGAAAACCCCAAATGACATCACAAAGAGTTGAACACAACTGGAAAATGACTGAACAACAACATATATTATAAAAATAAACAAATTTTGGGAACTTTTATAAACTGATGAAGAATAAAACAAACAGAACCAGGAAAACAATTGACACAATGAAAACACTATAAAAAGAAATAACTTTGAAAGCTGTAAGAAATATAATCAAAACAATGACCATTCATAATTCCAAAGGACCAGTGATAAAACATGCCATCCATTGCAGAGAGGTGATGAATTTAGGATGCAGAATGACACAAATATTTTTGTATGTGGCCATTGAGGAAATTTGTTTTGCTTAAATATGCAAATTGTCACATGAAATTTTTTTTTCTTTTTTTTAATGAGGGAGGTGAGTGGGAAGGAGAAAAAACAGATTTTTGTTCATTTTTTAAAAACAGAGGTGATGAATGGTGAAGATATAAATTGTTGAATGCACTTCAGATGAGGTCCCTAGTATTATTAGTCTTGATTATTTTACTTTGTCACAAGAGACCTCTCATAAAGTTAGTGATTTGTAAATGCTTGTAAATCTATAAATGTAATATAAAAACAAAACATATCAACAAAACCTTTTTTAAAAAATACTAACAAAACTTTCTATGTAATTAGAAACTAGAGATATGTTCAAATTATAAAGACACAATAACAACAGGGAAAGAGTTTGACAGTTTACAAATTCTATTTGACATTTGGAAAAACATTTCATTACCAATGCCCCAATATATTATTTTATATGTTTGTGTTTCAAAATCTATTTACTTAAATATATATCAAAATTCTATAATTATACTATTATAACCACAATGACTTAGTAAATAAAAATGCTTTTCCTTTTGGCTATAAGTATTCTGAGAGCCTTGGAAGATTATTTTTCTAGTAAATAGGAAGGGAGTAAACAGAGGTGAGAGCTGGAGTTACACTTACCTACAGAATGTTTTAAAAATAAGTTTTTTTAAAAAAAATCAAATAAATTATTCTTACCTTTTTACTTAAAAAAAATTAGGGGAGGCACTTGAAACAACAATGCTTTTTTTCTCCCCAAGTACCCAAAGACATCTCTAGAATTGGAGTCATGGACAAATGAGCCAATTCCACCCTAGCTAATTTTCTGAGAACAAGCAGGGGTGCTATGTAAGTTTAAAAAGGTTCCACTCTCATCCCTGAAATGTGAACTGTGAGTTATAATTATCTCTCTCTGGAGCCTCCAGTGAGAGGAGCTCCCACAGTGCTTAGACCCCAGGTATCCTTGTCAGCCTCCAGTGGGGGCAAACCTATAAATCTGAGTTGTCAGGATCTCTTGGATACCTCATTAGAGCCTTACTGAGAGCAGAAGGAATTTCTTGCATTGGAGAGAATGGCCACTGACAGAAAAGGGAACCCAATCTTTTGGCATTGCTTTATCTGTCTGGTATGACAGCTCCTAATTTCATCAACTGTGGTAGACCAGCCAGGGGAGGGCAGAGTCAGACCCCAATATTAGCAACACCCACAGCACTCGTGCTGAGCACAGGAGGGCAGCATTAAGGCAAATCTGTAGCAACCTTCTACATAGCCTGATAGACTCAGGCCTGTCAAAGCAGTGCACAGTTAGGCCTCAGCCACTGAAGCCCAATGGTGCTCAGAACTATGTCAATAGCATGCCCTAATATAAGGCAGAAGGGCTCATGCCCTAGTGTTGGCAACTGTCCTGCTCCAGCATAAAGGAAAACTGGTGACCCTGGAGTTGCAGGGAATAGGCAGAGATGGGGTAGAGAAGAGAAGTGGGGGAAAGGGGGAGAGATGGTAGGGACAGGGCCACTGTAGATCATTGGTTACTATAATGTCACAGTGATTGGCCCTTCCACATTGCTATAGGTACAACACCCAGTGATATTTTGTAACTCTTCCCACAGAGGGCTGGGAGGACCAAAAAGTGGCATTGTTGGAAGGGAGCTTGCTTTATGAAAAGGGGAAAATGAAAGCATCTAACTAGACCCCACAGAAGAAGGGAATGATCCTTTACAGGCAACTTACTGTGCAAAAATTTTGCATTTCACCACTGCCACCACCATGGGGCTCCCAGGGAGGGGGAAACCTTGGTTGGTGGGCTGGGGCACATTAAGTGAAGGATGGTACTGGCCTTATCTATGATGAGGATCTGTGCCAATGCAGGAAATAACGTTGATGTAGCCCTGGCGTTCCAGATAATGTTGTTGCTTGTGGTCACCTTTTTTACATAGAAAGGCTGGCTTTGAATAGTGAAGATTTGGCCTCACCCACCACATGGAGCCAATAATTTAGACCTGGGAACCAATCCTTCCTGGGACTCCCCCAAATTCAGTCTCTCCTGTTCAGAGCTAATACATTGTTTGTTTTGGTTTGTTTTGTTTTTGCTGTATTTCTGTTTTAGTTTTTCTATTCTTCCTTTTGCAGAGTCATTTCAGTCGTCTGACTCTTTGTGACCCCATCTGGTGTTTTCTTGGCAAAGATAACAGGATGGCTTGCCATTTCCTTCTCCAGCTGTAAGTAAGATAGATTTTATCATTCTTTTTTATTCGTTTGAACAAATAAAATTTAATTTTATTTATTTTTTAACATGTGTTTTTAAAACTTTGGGTTACAAATTTTCTCCCTTCCTCCCTCCCCACCCACCCTCATTGAAAAGGCAAGCAACTTGATACAGGTTTTAGATGTGTAGTCATGCAAAACACTTCCTTAAAAATTAGAATGGAGCAATTGGAAGCTAGTGACTTTATGAGAAATCAAGACACTGTAAAACTAAGTATATTTCTCTTAATTCTATCCTACCCCCCATTTATTCTATTCTCTCTTTTGATCCTGTCCCTCCTCAGAAGTGTTTGCTTTTGATTATCCCCTCCCCCAATCTGCCCTCCCCTCTAGCAACCCCTTGCTCTCTTGTCCCCTTTCCCTCTTATTTTCCTATAGGGTAAGATGGATTTCCATACTCAATTGTGTATGTTATTCCCTCCTTAAGCCAAATCCTATGAAAATAAGATTCACTCATTCCCTCTCACCTTCCCCCATTTCCCCTCCACTGTGAAAGCCTTTTCTTGTCTGTTTCATGTGAGATAAGTTACCCCATTCTACTTCTCCCTTTCTCCTTCTCCCAGTATAATCCTCTCTCACCCCTTAATTTTATTTTCCAGATATCACCCCTTCATCTTCAACTCACCCTGTGCCCTCTATCTATCTATCTATGCATACATATAATTTTTTTCCCTCCTACTACCCTAATACTGACAAAGGATGCATGAGTTACAAATGTCATCTTTCCCTGCAGGAATGTAAACAGTTCAACCTTAACAAGTCTGTTATGATTTCTCTTTCCTGTTTACCTCTTCCACGTTTCACTTGAGTCTTGTATTTGAAAGTCAAATTTTATATTCAGCTCTGGTCTTTTCCTCAGGAATGCTTGAAAGTCCCCTCTTTCATTGAATGACCATTTTTGACCCTGAAGGATTATACTCAGTTTTGCTGGGTGGTGATTCTTGGTTGTAATCCTATCTCCTTTGCCCTCCAGAATATCATGCTCCATGCCCTCCGGTCTCTTAATGTAGAAGCTGCTAAATCTTGTGTTATCCTGATTGTGTTTCCACAATACTTGAATTGTTTCCTTCTGGCTGCTTGCAATATTTTCTCCTTGACCTGGGAATTCTGGAATTTGGCTACAATATTCCTAGGAGTTTTCCGTTGGGGACCTCTTTCAGGAGGTGATTGGTGGATTCTTTAAATTTCTATTTTGCCCTCTGGTTCTAAAATATCAGGGCAGTTTTCCTTGATAATTTCTTGAAAGATGGTGTCTAGGTTCTTTTTTTTTTTAGATCATGGCTTTCAGATAGTCCAGTAATTTTTAAGTTCTCTCTCCTGGATCTGTTTTCCAGCTCAATTGTTTTTCCAATGAGATATTTCATATTCTCTTCTATTTTTTCATTCTTTTGGATTAGTTTTGTAGTGTCTTGATTTCTCATAAAGTCACTAGCTTCCAATTGCTCCATTCTAATTTTTAAGGAAGTGTTTTCTTCAGTAATCTTTTGGACTTCCTTTTCCATTCGGCCAATTTTGCTTTTTAGGGCAGTCTTCCCCTCATTGGTTTTCTGGACCTCTTTTGCCATTTGGGTTAGGCTATTTTTTAAGGTATTATTTTCTTCAGTATTTTTTTTTGGGTCTCCTTTAACATCACTCTCAGTTTTTCCTCTACTTCTCTTACTTGCTTCTCAAAATTCTTTTTGAGCTCTTCCATGGCCTGGGACCAATTCATATTTTTCTTGGAGACTTTGGATGTAGGAGCTTTGACTTCATTGTCTTCTTCTAGTTGTATGTTTTCATCTTCTTTGTCACCAAAGTGAGATAATATAGTCTGACTCTTTTTGCGCTGCTTGTTCATGATCCTGGCCAATTACTTGACTTATAAACTCTTTGTTAAGGTAGGGATCTGTTTCCAGTGTGGAGAATGTACTGTCTCAAGCTTCAGGGGTTTTGTGCAGCTGTTTCCAGAGATACTTCCAGGGACCTGTAAATTTTCAGTTCTTCCAAGGTGCTATTATCAAGGGCAAGGTGTTTACTCCTTTCCTGTCCTGTGCTCTGGTCTATGAGTGACCACAAGCACTCTTTTCTGTCTTGGAACTGTGAGGAGGATTTCCTCTCCACCACCACTACAATCTCCACCATGCCAGCACTCCTCCTTGCCCCAGGTCCGCCACCCAGAACTGTGACCCAGATCCAAGCAAGGGCAAAGCAAGAGGGATCCTGCACCAGCAAAGAAATCCCAGCAATGCCCCTCTGATCATCCACTTGATTCCCCCTCAGTTTGTCCATTCTTTTTTAGATAATAGTTCCCAGGATCCATGGCCAAAACAATCTCTAGTTCCCAGGCTATCACATTATAAACAATTTCTATCGTGATTGCACAGTGAGATATAAGTATAAGATGATGTGAATATTTGAGTTTAGTTATAAATAATCTACTGTGCTTGTGCTATGCAAAGTCAGCATAATGTTGCTATAGTTAATGTAAACTTGTGAGGCTATTCCTGGCAAACTGCCTTCTTCATCTGTTACCCTATAGATCAAGCGAGCACTGGTCAGTAAGTGGGGAATCTGAATGCTGTGTTTGCCTCAACCCATGCCGTTAAGGCATTGAGGGGGAATGATTTGTGAATGGATGTGCTTATCTCCACTGGTCCCCATCAAGATTTAGGGGATTCTGTGGGAGTTGGAACTCCTACTTCATATACTCTCACCCACCTCTGGAAGAAGAGTAATTAGGGGAAGCTGTAGGAGTTGGTGCTGCTATGATCAGAAACTAGACTGGAATAAAGTGATCTAATTATTTAACCCCTTATTATCCTGTATGCCTGGATCAAGAGTGAACCTGCTAGAGAGCGAGGCTAAAAAAGTTCCTGCTGTAACTCCTGTGCCTCCTATAGCCTTACACCAGCTCATTTTACAGATGAGGAAACTGAGGCAAACAGGGTTAAGTGACTGGCCCAGGGTCACACAGCTAGTGAGTGTCTGAAGATGAATCTTCTTGATTCCAAGCCCAGTTCTCTACCCACTGTGCCACCTAGCTGCTCCAACTTTTCTTTCAGGATTGCTTACGTTAGCTTCTTAAGTACAGATGGTCGGAATTGACCAGTTAACATTCCATTTAACAGCACTAAAATTTCATAAGTGGTGGTGGGGTCCTCTAGAAGACCTTAAGAAGACCTTACCATCAAGTGGCAGAGTGAAGTATAAACAATATCCTAACCTCTGCCCCCAACACAAGTTAGGCTAGTTTTTCTTTAAAAGGTATTGAGACATTCCTCCAGACTTGACTGGCTCAAGGGAAATAAAGGCTCAGGTTGTTGACATCTCTGCCTCATGGCCTAGGTATAAAATAACCAGAAGGACCCTAGTGAAAACCATCTTGGCAGATGAGCTAAAATAGGTTGAGGTAATCAAAGTCCTCCAACTCAATAGTCAGTTAGGGGGGTGTCTACCCCAAGCATGTGAAGACTTCCCCCAGAGGAATAAGTGGATAAGAACAATTTGTTCCAATAGCCACCAAGGGGGCTAAAGCAAGTGGTGTGGAGCACTTAGAACTTGGTCAGGCATCAAAGATGCCAAGGTCATCATGCTCAGTGTCCCAGTGCCATCTCCAGTCATCTTGACTTCCTTCTTGCCACTAGACTTTGATGACTCTGGAAGAGAAAACGAGGCTAATGACTCACTAGTAACATGACTAGTAACTCACTTAAATCTAGTTCATGCTCAAGTCAAGACATTACCCCATGATGTCATCCATCCTCCTGGAAACGAAGGACAAACAACAATAACAATAAGGAGCTCCAGGCACATTCTGCTTGATGCTTGATTGGTGAAAAATGATGGGCAGACAGCTCAGGCAAAGGAACATTACTCAGCTAAATCAATGCAAAATGTCCTCAATGTCTATTTTTCCTCAATCTCCATCTCCTACTGTAACTATGTAAATCTCATTTTGTTCCAATATCACGCCTGAATCATATCAAGCTCAGACCATATCATTTACTGTAATATATTAATGTGTTCATTCCATAATTTCTTTGACTTCACATTTAAGCCATATAGCTTTCTCTTCTGTCTGTGTTCAAGACGTCGGTGTTCAAGAATTTGATTATTTCTGATTACTGTTTTAGTGACATGACATAAATTAAAAAGTTACATTTATATTATTTTGATATAATTTGTTACAGCATCCGTAATTCATTCTTTAACCTGAATGTTATTGAACAAGTAATGTTTAAGTCTCCTTATAAATATAAAGCCTTTGATCTTATTTTTCTGGTTGATTATTTTTATTGCATGGTAATCTATAAAAACATATACTTTTCTGGCTTTATAAGGATCAGGAGGGGAAGGAAGGTAGTTCGTCAAGAACTATCCCTGCTATAAAAAAAGAATCATCAATTTAACTGATAAATAAAGTGTCTACTCTGCTCAATTTATCTAGAATTTTTTATTCTATAGAATTAGACATTTTGGGAAACGTTCCATTTAATTAGGGGAGGAGAAGGGAGAGTTCTAGTCTCTAATTTTGCCATTTGTTTTTCTCTCTATAGCTTTCAAAAACTTGTTCCTTCAGCATTTTATTCTAGTCCAGAATTTCTTTCTTGTTTCTCTTTCTGTTTGACTTATCATAGTCCATTTCTAGGGTATTAAGATTCACTACTATTGTTTTATTTCTCTTTATTATTTTTCTTGCTATTACTTTTCAAATTTCTTTTGTAGCTGAAATAAGTTAGGTATTACTTTATACGTTTCAATGCTATACCATTAGGGGACTGATTCAGTATTGATATTCTACCTTGTTGATGTTATCTTTAATCATGATTCCACCTTAATGATTTCTCATTAGAATTCAGTTCTGTCCTATATAATCTCTACAATTCCAGATTTTCTGGAACTAGTTGAAATAGAACAAATTTTAATTCATGCTTTCACCTTAAATGTGTAAATCATTTTTGTTTTTGTTTTTGGGGGGTTTTTTTGCACCAAAAGCATTTTGTAAGCATTATTTTTGTTGTTGTTGAGTCATTTCAGTCAAGTCTGACTCTTTGTGATCCCATTTGGGGTTTTCTCGGCAAAGATACTGGCATGGTTTACCATTTCCTTCTCCACCTGATTTTACAGATGAGGAGCTGAGGCAAACAGGGTTAAGTGATTTGCCCGAGGTCACATAGCAATTAAGTGTCTGAGGACACATTTGAACTCAGGTCCTCCTGACTCCTGGCCTGCTGCTGTATCTACTGCACCTCCTAACTGCCCATACAAGCATTATACCTTTGGATTTTAAAAAAATCTATTCATTAATTTTTTTTTCTTTATATAAAAGAAATTGATCATAAGATCATGGGTATAGACACAGAAGAGACCAAAGAGGTCTAGTCTATTCTAACCCTTCATTCAAACTTCTCCTTTTTCCCATGAGCAAACTGAATCCTAAGAAGGTTAAGTGAAGGTCACACAGGTAGTAAACATCAGGGGTAAAATTTGAACACAGGACCTCTGACTTCAGAGTTAATACTCACCCTACTTGTATTCAAATTCTTGCTAAATTTTATTTATCTCTTAATACACTGTTCTGTTCTATCTTTATGAATATATTATTTATGAGCTAGAATATGAGCAATATTAAAATAAAATATAATCTTCTTAAATTCATTAATATTAACAGCAACTCCACATTAATACACAAACTCATATATTACACTAAAGATAATTTACAATTTTTAAAACAACTGTTAATTTTGAAAAGATTGGACATCTTTGCCCTCTTTTCACTCTGAGTCATTAGTAAAAATTTTTGATTGTCCACCTCCACATTTTTTTGCCCTATTCCTTTTTCCTCTCATTCTTTATCTTTAATACCCCCAAATAACTTTTCTTACCTTCTTTGTCCCACCTATTCATTTTTCTTGAGTCCATTTGTTACACTCAATTACTAATTACATTCAGTTACTAATACCATACTATTTCAACAAGTAATAGCAATAATATTGCTAATAAATAATACTAATTATTTCAGTTACACTTACATACTAATTAAAACAATGCTACTATTATTTTTAATCACCCTTAGTGCTTAACATGGAGATAATTAGCTGATAGGAGCTATACTTAAATAATTGTTGTATGTATATATACATGTATATACATACATATATATATTATACTTAGCTAATGATGTGCATCTGTTTTTGTACTTTTCTTATTTTCACATATCAAAGTTATGGTTCACCTCCTCAGTATAAATTCTTAAATAATCATACTTCATTTATGGAGAGAATGTCTAATTTTTCTGGGAAGTGTATTTGGAGATGAAATCATATATTTTTCTTTTTGTCACATCATAGAACACTTTTTCCCATCATTCATTGTTTCTGAAGAAAAACCTCTGCAATTTAAATGGACATATTTTGATATGTGAAATTTTTATATATACATGCTTACAAAATCACCTCCTTGTAATTTCAGTCTCGAAGTTTGACAATGATACATCTGTGTGAGTTGATTCTGGGATTTACTCTTATTTTGCTGTACTGTGAATTCTGTCAGTTTTCCATCCTTCGGTTTTTTCTAGGATCCATAAGAAATTTTCTTTTATTATTTCCTAAAATAGAATAGATAGAATCTCTTCTTCATGGTTTTTGGAAAGCCCAATAGTTCTTAAATTTTCTATCCTTCCTTCGTCCTCCAGATCTCTCATCTTTGCTTTTATAAATTTGAAATATTTTTCAAGTTCCAGAATATCTAGACTCATTTCTCTGCCCCCTTAGTATAATATTCCTACCATTCTGAACACAGAAAATGATTGATTTTCAGCAAGTCCATTGAATCATTTACATCTTTCATAAATGTCCCTGAATTGTTGTGCTTCAACATCACCTTCATTGGATTTTTTTTTAGCTGTCCTCACGTCTTTTATTTCATCTCATAATATTTTTGCTAATTTTATTTTTTTATTCTTTCACTGTATTATCCATGTTTATTGGAAAGTTCTACTCTGGTTTCTAGATCTTCAGCTGATAGTGTTTGAATGTATTTCTCATATTTTCCCTTCTGTTTTTCAGTAATTGTTTTCATTATGTCATGACTTTTGTTTTTGCATTATTAAAAAAAAGCAATTTGTTCTTGGGTGTTTCTTAGTGTTCTGTTTCTTTCATTTCTCTGACTATTTTTGAAGGAGATATTGAGAAACTAGAAACTAGACTGTCCTGACAACCTCTCAGTCCTCCATCTTGCTCAAAGTCTCAAACTATATTTCTTAACTTACATTCCAATGTTATCTGTTTGAATTAAACATAGTTCCTATAATAACCTATTCATGGATTTTGCTTTTGATTTGTTCTATGTATCCTTTTCTTCTACTGTGATAATTCTGATCATAATTAATGTTCAAAATGCTAAATTTTATTTTTTTTGCCTTGATATCCCTTGAAGGGAGTTAATCTTATTCATACATAAATATTTAAACTAAATAATGCACCAAATATTTTTCTTTCTTTCAAGTTGCTGGCATATGGCTTGACCTCCTTTTTTCTAAAGACAGACATTTTACTTTGTTATTATTTATAGTCACGTTTAGATGTCTTTGTGTTATTTTACCAGTCTGGGTATAACTTAATCTTCCTACTTTTTTAATGCACTTTCAAAAACTCTTAAAGCCCATTCTTTTTATCCTATTTTATTTACATCATCTTATATCTTACTTCATGATCTTCATGATTTCAGTAGTTTGTAGACATGTATGCAAACAAACACACATTAAAGAATCTGCTATTTTTCCCCAATTGTTTGTTTTCATCGTTTCGTTTCTGTTGCTAAATTCTTCGAGATTGTGTTGATCTTTGAATGATATTCTTTTGTCATTAAGTAAAATTCTCAAATTTACAGAATGAGTGATTTTCTGGGCTTGTTGTATCCCTTGTGTCTATGTTTGCCAGTTTTGCTAGTCTTTCTTGTGTTATTGAGAAGAAAACCAATGATATTCTAATAGTCATATTTTAATAGATTTCTTTTTTCTTTCTCAACATAAATATTTTTCTTCTCTGTAATTTTTAAATTTAATAATTATGTAGCTTAAGGCATGGTTTTTCTCCACTAAAGTTGTATTTCAATGCCTTTTTATGGCATGAATAATAGTTATTGATGACTATGCTAACCTAGCACACACTCTGATGATGATGATGATTATCATAATTTACAAGTATGTACTAGGTACTGTGCTAAGCACTTTATCAATTTATTTTATTTGACCCTCACAACAACCCTGTTAGGTAGGTGCTGTTATCATCCTCATTTTACAATTGAGGAAACCGAGTCAAACAGCAGTTAAGTGACTTATCCAGGGTCACACAGGTAGTAAGTTTCTGAGGTTAGTTTTGAACTCTAGCTTTCTTGACTCCAAAACCTTTGGTAGTTCCAAAGTAGCTAGAAAACTCTGGGTCTTATGGCGCAGTAGGTCTGTCATTCAAAGACAATGATCAAAAGAGAATGGTAAGGAACTGTTCACTTCAAGCTTTGTCACCAGTTGAAAATTTTAGTCTCAGCAACTAGAAAAGTGGTGATCTTCATCAACAGAGGACTCAATGAATCTTGTGTAAACCCTCATATGGTTATCCTGAAGAAATTGTTATGTAAACCTTAAGGTCCAGAGTAAATGTAAGTATTATTGGAGTCTTGCAGTTTCATCCATGTAATAATTTCCTGCTGTGGAAACTCCTGTCACTGATATAGATCAGAAACTGACTCATTAGTAGAATGGACCACTCAGAAGTTTAGTGACTCGTCGAAGGTCACATGGGTAAGTGTCATGGGTAAGACTTCCATCCTAAGTCTTTGTGACTGCAAGGCCAATTTTCTGTCAATCATCCCATGCTGCCTTTGGGGTATTATTTTTAGTATTGTTTGTTGATCTTTATTATTATGTTTTCCTTGCTTTTAATTTTCACTAATTGCTTTATATAGCAATTAATTTGTCTTTTGTCTCTTTCCATGTCTTTTTATACTGAATTTGGTACTTCTTTTAATTTATTCAATCAACTTATCCAATTATTTATCTTTTGGTATTTAAAAAATTATTTCTAATAAAATTTCAGTATGCATATCTCTTGTTCAAGTCTTTGGGCTTTTTTTAACCACACAATAACTTGTAATAATTCCTCCTTCCCTTGTAATAAAGAAAAAAAGATTTAAATAAAAACAACTTACAATGCCCAATGACAAATTCAGCATTTCTACCAACCTGAATACAATCTGCACCATGGGCTAGAAACCTTCTGAGATTTTAAACCTCATTTTAATATGGGTAGGATCTAATACAAGCTTTTCATGTATAGTTTCCTTAAATATGATTTATGAAACACAGCTGCCTTCCCTATTATTTCTTAGCTAGTTTGGTTTACTTTGATTAGGCCTATATTTCTTATTTTTCCTTATTGAAAACCAATGAGGATAGAGTCTGAGTTTAACTGTAGTTAAAGGTCTAAGATGGAGTTTCCAGTTCACCCCAAGAGAAACCAAACCTCTTTTGAAGTTCATATAAAGAATTAGGGAGAGTGAACTGACATGTTGTTGTTTTCTGTTTTTTGGCTTATTTGTTTGTTTGTTTGTTCATTTTAGAAGGGTGAGGGTAGGAACAGTCCCTATAGAATGTCAGCCATAATTCAGGCATAGAGATCACACACACATACACACACACAGAATGTGGAGCTGGAATGGCACATCTCTGGTGTTTGCTTGCAGAAATGTGAACCATGAACTGAACTTTTATGCAAGTGTGCTGCCCACGCATTCGATACTTCGGCAAATGCCCCACAGCTGCATTAGCCCTGGGCCGATACAAACGTCTTCGATGCCTACTCCCTCTTCCAGGCTACTTGCTTCAATATGGGTGAAAAGACTTATTTCTGGGATAAATGCTTTGCAGGTTTGGGGCAGTGATCTTCAGTTGATTCTATCACTTGAGTAATTGTCTCAGGCCTCTGCTGAAAGTTGCTCCTGCTGTCAGAGCTGTTTGTGTTCTAGGCACAGGCTGCCTTTCAGCTCCTCCAGTTGAATCTGTTCCTTGTTTTTTTCCTGGCTGGAAGTCTGTACTGCTCAGCTTCATGTCAATGTTGGAGATACTGCTTTCTGAATTCCATTTTTTTTTTCTGTCTCTGACTTTTTTCACTATAGTTAAAATTCTTTGGCAGATAACTCCATTTTCCAAGACCGTCCGGGGCTCTCATTCTATATAGTGCTTGAAGGGAATATGCTCTCAATGCTTCCGTCACAAGGCAGTTTAAGCACTCATAAAGGTTTATATCAATATGTCTTCATTTATTACTAAGAATTCTGTCATGAATCTAGGTTCGTTTGTTTTTTTTTTTCCCTAGTCCTTGACCTTCTCTCCCACCTTGAAGCTGTTTAATCATTTTCAGTCATGTCCAAATCTTTGTGACCCAACTGGGGTTTTCTTGGCAAAGATACCGGAATGGTTTACCATTTCCTTCCGCAGTGTATTTTACAGATAAGGAAACTGAGGCAAACAGGATTAAGTGATTTGCCCAAAGTCACAGAGCTAGTACTTGTCTGAGCCAGATTTGAACTTAGGAAGATGAGTCTTCTTGACTCCTGGCCCAGTGCTCTATCCACTATACCACCTATTTGTCCTTTAAGGATCAATTTGATTTTTTGTCAAGAATCTAGAATCATTCAGAGCCAAGGCTGATGATAGCAAATCACCAACGTAGGTTAATATTAGCTTCAGTCAAACATTTTGACTATATACACTCATATGGAATAAGTGTCAGGGGAAAAACATAAGCAGAAATTGTGAGGCCACGGTTCATTCCTTTTACACCAGACAGAATCTCTCAAATGTTCCAGAATTCCTGCAAAATAAAGCTGATTGACTGATCTTGTGGGATGAATTCGGCATGAATAATCATTGAGGTCAAAGAGACACCAATGCTATCTTCACTTGAGAGTTTGATACATGCCTTTTTGACCCTTGAGCATTCTGGAGTTGTCACTACAAACTTAATTACTTTGCTTGCAGATAATAGAAACAGTATGTTTTGTCCATGGTTAATCTTTTTTTAAATTAATTCTGCCTTGTTTCCCTTTTAAAATATTACAAAAAAATCTTAGGTCATCACCATTTCAAAATGTTACCATTTTCTTAGGCTCTTTCATAGTGTTTAAGTTTTCCTACAGATTGACTTTTTATTGAAATACAATCCTCAGCTATCATTCTCACAGCTAATCGTCTATTTCAACATATCTCGTCTCTGACCTTTTCTACATTTTCATCAGTTTTGTGAGTGATTGAATAGCTGCTTTGTGAATCTTCCCGGACATCTTCCTAACAATCTTTAAACCTTTTGTGCCAGTCAGGATCTCTTACTTGTGAGATTACTTCATTCTCAGAAGCTTCTTTCTAACAGATTTAACTTCAAATAGAAGTTGATATTAGTTCTTTTCACTAAATGCTCTCTCATGTTTACATTGAGCAAAATAAAGATGTTTGCTGCCCCTAGCAGCATAGGAGTTGTGGCCAATTTCGACAATACTGGTGGTAGGATGATCTCTGTCTCTACTATTATTTGACACTAGAGATCAGATAATAATAAGATAAGAACAGTTAAGGGAATAAGCATTGACAAGAGGAGATAACGATAACCATTATTTGAAAATAATATGGCAGCTTGCTTAAGAAACATAGCAAACAGTAAAAACAAAACAAAACAACAACAACAAAAAAAAACATAATAAAAAGCCCTGCTCCTCTAAATTGAAACAGGCACAAACCATACCTGACAGGAACACATCTCTGCTTTCACAAACAACACACCAGAATCAGTCATACCTCGTATAAACACCATGTCTCTAGGTATCGCACTTAGCACTATGGTCCCTGTGTTCCTTGAGCTCATTGTAGGGGAAATATATGACTCAAGCCTCATTACACTACAGAGAACTCATAGGGCGTACAGGAACCACAAATCAAATAGCAAAGTATTTAATTGAAATAAACTAGCAAAATAACAAGGGAAACCGATGCAGTAAGACCATTTATGACACCCATAAACAATCTCCCACAAACACACACCAGTAGAGAAATGGAACAAATTCTCCCCCAGAGAAACTCATCTTTTCAGATGAAGGAGAAGTGTCTTGTTAGACTACCTCTCAAAAAACTTCTTGCCTTTACAGCTGGGTTACTGCAGATGTCATGTCACTCTTCTTAGACTCCATGTTTCAAGCTCTGCCCTGCTTATTCTTACTGCTGCTCCTTCAGCTGAGTTTTATCACTATCTTAAAGTCAGACCACCTAGATTGACTATGGGTAAAGGTGTCACTGTTTACTATCTTCTTCGGTCTGTTTTTTACCCACTAAACTATTGCCACTAAGGCTATTTGTAGGATAGCTCTTCCTCATTCTTCTCAATGTAGAGTCTCCATCCTGTTCCTAGTTGAATTAGTATAAATGACTGTTTTTTAACCTCTTCCCCAGTTGAAAAGGACAAGAGACAGGCACAGCCTCCACACCTCTCACTGTGTCTTTCTGAGGCTGAGAATAAACACACATCGACTTTTCCTTGGTCTTTTTGATTACCGTCATGCCCTTTACCATTTTTCCTCCCAAGCTTTGATAATCCTCAAGGAGGTATCAAAAGTTTAGGGAAATTGTGAATGTGTGGGAGACCACAGGCTAATAGTTTTTGATTGCATTCCTGTCCCCACTGCAAAGTCCTTACTTATGCCTTTACTCACAAACATACACAAAACAGAAATTGATTTATTTTTCAAATGATTAAACACCACCGAAGTAGAACATGATTTCAAAATGTTGGGAAAATACTTCTGCCATAGAAATTTAATGTACTTCCTAACCCCACTCCAGGGGGTAGGACCAGTGCCAAGATTTGCCATGAGTCAGGTAGGGGTGGGATTCTCTCTAGGTACTGAAGGTTCATGAGCCAGGAAGCTGATAGATTGTGGAGAGAAGGTTCTAGTCCACCAGTGACACATTTGAGTTTGCTCATGGAGGAAGGAAAATGCTGGGTCAGTATTAAAGAGCCAGTGGATCACTTATGAGCAATAGAAAGAACTAAGCAGAGTGGACAGAGGAAGGAGGCAAGGTCCAGATCTGAAGTATGAGTCAATACCAGAAGATCCACAGAGTTGAAGGATGTGACCTTGGATCAGACAGAAATTTCAGATAATAGAAAAATAAAGAAGGTATGAATTTTAACAAACAATTAAGATCACTTGTTATATTTAACTTCTAACAGCTTCAATTATATTTTAATATCTGGGCACCCAAAGCCTCTAGCTTTCCCTTAATGAGCTTCAGCTGATCTCTTCCCCATTTCCACTAGCATTCCCCTTGGAGGAACAGCTATTTGTAAATTGCATTGAACAAGAACCTTTTTTGCTCCTGCCCCCACAAACATTACATGAGTCTTCTTGGAAGTTATCACTCCAAGTCAGGCTATTTCCTGATTGATCCTGTTTATACTGAGAGGGAAATACATATTTCACCACATAATCATCACATCCTATTTTTTTCAGTCCCAAAAACTGGTTTATAACCTTTTATTGTGTAACTGTCACATGGCATAATTCTGTTCATCATGCCACTTCAAAGATAAACAGAACAGCAATGTATTCACCAGTGGCATATGGATACGCATTTATCTCTTGTGCATTGGGAGCCATGAGCCTAGAATTCTCAGAGCACACACGTTATCAGTATTCAATTTTAACATATATTCACAAGTATCCCATGCATTCTAATCTTGCATCAAAGACAGTTTAGTAATGAATGGTTTTTAAGTAATACTGTAACAATTTTTTAAACTTAATAATGGTCACACCCCACTTTTTTGCAAAAGATTTTGGCATAAAATCTGTGACAACGATGTGGTGAAATATGGTAAAAGCAGTAAAACTAGTATTATAAGTCGCTGCATTATCGGGGTTCTGTCCTTACTGTTGGTACCATGTACTTATTCTTGTCCCTATTTCCTCATTTCTTGTGTACTTCCTGGGTCCTCACCGATTGTCTGATCCTCTGACTGTTCCTTCAAGTTTTGTAAAGCCCAGAGAAGCTGTTGGTTAGATTTGGGTTCCCCCGCGTTGCTCTGCCTTCTACTAAATGTGTCCTGTTGATATGTGCTTACTTATCTATCTATTGACACTGTTATTGCTCTGACTGCCCCCTCTCTCAGTTCAGGTATGCTCTACTTTTCCAGTTCCGGCTCCTTGCTCAGGACCTTGACCAGCTTTCATTCATGACCCAGCATAAAACCTTCTAAATACCAAATGGTATATACTTAGCTACCTCTGCTCTGTTAATTTTAGCACTCTTGTGGGCTACCTCAGGGCTTTTTCAGAGATCATCATCATTCTGCCTCAGACTGCCAATCAGTACAGTAATCATTATCCTTACTCATCTATGTAGTATTTAGATATGAGGCCTGGTGGTCTACCTAATTCAATGATATTTATTCTCTGGCAGTCCAACTGCTTTTTTATCCAAATTGAATTCTGTTGCTTCCCTGTAGCCTGCATCCCAAAGTTGTTAGAACATCCTCTCTTCCTTAAGTTGTCCCAAAATCCAGCCTCTTCAAGAGGAAGTACATAATACGTCTTTTTTTGTGACATGCAAATTAGCAAAGAGAACAAAATACATTTTAAACTAGGACAAATACAAGTTTTGCCACATACCAAACAGCAACTGTATATGGGATGGGAAAAAAGTCTTTAATAAACATTATCATTTAGAACAAGCCAGTTGGGGGGGAGGCTTACATTCCTCTTAGAACTTGGGAGCCTCCAGGTAAAAGATGGGCACTTCTGAAATTCAACTATTTATGGTGGAATCAGTAGGCATGGGAAGGCATAATGAAAAATTATCGGGCAGTGGATGGACGCACCAGCCCTGAAGTCAGGAGGACCTGAGTTCAAATCCGGCCTCAGACCAAACACTTGACACTTACCAGCTGTGTGACCCTGGGCAAATCACTTAACCCCAATTGCTTTAAAAAAAAAATTATCATAGGGCTAAGAATCTCAGCTTATGACCTCACTACCTAAATGTAGGCCCTATTCAAATACTGTCTTAAACTCCATGAAATTCCTCTGAATATCAGACCTTTGTTTACTGCCTGAGATCCTGCATTGGCCTGTGGCTACCCTCATGGACCAGCAGGATTTGGTCATTGGTTATTCTCACAACGAAGAAGCACAATGTCACGGTCTTAGAGCTAGAAGGGACTTTGGGGGTCATCTAATCCAACCCATACCTGATGCAGTAACCCCCTCTACAACAGCCCTGATCAATGACTCTCCAAGCCTGATCAAAGCCTTTTATTGGGAGGTTCTCATTACCACTTGCAGAATCCCACTCCATTTTAGTATAGCTATATATTACATTGAACTCAAATCTGCCTTTCTGTAGTTTCAACCTATTATTGCTAGTTCTGCCCAATTGGGCCAAGCAGAGTAAGCCCAATCTCTTTGCCACATGACAGCCTTTAAAATACTTAGAGACAGCTATTATTTCCACCTGAAGTCTTCCCAGACTACACATTCCTACTTTATCGTATAACCGCCTTAATCCAGCATACCAGAACTGCTTTGTGAACTTGGGAAAGAGCTTTTCTGTAATACTTTGGGCAGAGAAGGGATATGGCTCTTTGGCCACAGCCCATTGGTATCAGTTTGAAGTTTCTTGTGAATGAGTCAGCCTCTGCTTAGGATACTAGTATAGGACAAAAAGCTATCATGTGTGAGGATGGGGAAGCTAGTCTTTTTTGAAAATCCTGACTCTTCCATTGATTGTAAATGGTGGGGATGGAGATCAGAGCAGTTATAGCACCACATTTGTTTTTATCCTAAATGCACATGAGGCAGGCCCTAGAGATTTGAACCTAATGTTCTCTATAAGCTAGTGCCCTCTCTTATTGTTTCTGATCTCCTCTTAGTCAACCTAGGGATCTAGTCCTATCAAGGATTTAACTCCTATCTTCTTTTTCACTCTGTTCTCCCACATATAGAAGTCCTCAGGCTAGATACCCTTGGAGTTTGTCTCCTTGCCTTTACAGGAATCATAAAGTCTCCCTAGGATTGGCTCAGTGTCTAGGTCTGTCTTGCTGCCAATGTCCCATACCTGTGGCCTAAATTTCTGGCCTTGGTCCTAGCTTCCTATTATCCAGATGCTATTCTTAGATTCCAGTCCTTTTGCTGGTTCCAATATTCAAACCTGTCATTGTCTCTCATGACCTTCAGTACCAGCTTAATTCTTCAAGTCATGTCTGAATCTATTTCTAACCCATGATTTGTGGGTGGATTTCAGCGGCTAGATACCAAACCACTTCAGAAAGCTTATTTAGTTCTGTGACTCTGCTTTTATTATCAGGATCTAGACCTCTTCTAAGTTAGACCTGCTTCCATGTTTGTCCCCTATATTGAGCCCATGCTTCAATTTTCCTAATTCTAGCTATTCAGCCTATAACCATATTCTACTGCCATCTACATCCCAGTGTGATTGTGTTATAAATCCAATGTTAAGTGGCCCATGTCATGTGATATCAATCCCACAAACATACAGACCTTGTTGGCTGTCCATCAAACAGAAGTTGGAGCTCCAGAGTCCTCAACTGCTAGAATTTATCAACCTTGGACTCCAGACTCAATATTGTTTCTTGACTCTGTAGCTGTCTCAGAGCCCTCAGTGTTAACATAGAGACTACCATCAGAATTCCAGAACTGCCTACTGTAACGGAGATAAGACACATGTGCACATACCATCCATTTTGCTAAGATAGTGCCATCTATGTGGAAGATGCTAGGGACCTGTTTCTGGGAGAATCTAATGAGGAGTTGAGTATGCATGGACATTCTTCAATAGCCTACCACGTGGTTAGGAGCAGTCATTTTTCACTGGCTACATAGCTGGAGCTGCTGACTTCTTTAAAATGTCCTAGTTCAGGGGCAGAGCCAAGATGGCAGAGTGAAAGTAGTGATGCTTGAGCTCTTCCCCAAAGTCATCCAAATACCTGTAAAAAAAAATGACTCTAAACAAATTTTAGAGCAGCAGAACTCACAAAAAGACAGAGTGAAACAAGTTTCTAGTCCCAGACAACCTGGATGGTTCATTGGAAAGATCTATTGTGCTGGGCTGGGAGAGGAATACAGTTCATTGTGGGTGCACAGGCAAAGACCAGGCCTCAGCGAACTTGGAGCAGCCCTCAGAGGACTGAATCAGGGGCAGCTGTGGCAGTTTCCAGACTTTTCAACCCATAAATGCCAAAGACAACTTAGAAGGTCAGTAGGAAAGGTCTGTGACCTTGGTGAAGGAGAAGCTTGGTCCCAGCCCTAGTCCCAGTGCAGCACCCAGGTGGTGGCTGCTTCCAGAGCTCTCAGCCCACAGACAGAGGGGGAATCAAGTGGCTGATCAGTGGGGGATTGCAGGTATCTTTTTGCTGGTGCTGAGGCAGGATTCTCTTGCTTTGTCTGTGCTTGGATCTGGGTCACAGTTCTGGGTGGTGGTCCTGGGGTGAGGAGGAGCACTGGCATGGTGGAGCTTGTAATGGCTGTGGAGACAGAATCCTCCTCACAGTTCCAAGACAGAAAGGAGGGTTTGGGGTCACTCATAGACCAGAGCACAGGCCAGGAAAGGAGGAAACACTTCACCTTTGATCATAGCACCTTGGAAGAACTGAAAATTTACAGGTCCCTAGAAGTATCTCTGAAAACAGCTGCACAAAACCCCCAAAGTTTGGGACATCACATTCTCTGCACTGGAAGCAAACCCTACCTTAACAAAGAGTTTATAACTCAAGTAATTGGATGGGAACATGAACAAACAGCACAAAAAAAGTCAGACCATAGAATCTTTCTTTGGAGACAAAGAAGATCAAAACATATGACCAGAAGGGAGTAAAGTCAAAGCTCCTACATCCAAAGCCTCCAAGAAAAATATGAATCAGGCCCAGGCCAGGGAAGAGCTCAAAAAGGATCTTGAGAAGCAAGTAAGAGAAGTAGAGGAAAAATTGGGAAGAGAAATAAGAGTGATGCAAGAAAATCATAAAAAAACAAGTCAACAGCTTACTAAAGGAGACCCAAAAAAATCCTGAAGAAAACAACATCTTAAAAAATAGATTAACCCAAATGGCAAAAGAGGTTCAAAAAGCCAATGAGGAGAAAAATGCCTTTAAAAGCAGAATTGACCAAATGGAAAAGGAAGTCCAAAAGCTCACTGAAGAAAATACTTCCTTAAAAATTAAAATGGAGCAAATGGAAGGTAGTGACTTTATGAGAAATCAAGGCATTGTAAAACAGAACCAAAAGAATGAAAAAATAGAAGAGAATGTGAAATATCTCACTGAAAAAACAACTGACCTGAAAAATAGATCCAGGAGAGAGAATTTAAAAATTATTGGACTACCTAAAAGCCATGGTCAAAAAAAAAAAAAAGCCCAGACATCATCTTTCAAGAAATTATCAAGAAAACTGCCCTGGTATTCTAGAATCAGAGGGTAAAACAGAAATTGAAAGAATCCACCAGTCACCTTCTGAAAGAGATCCCCAAAGGAAAACTCCTAGGATTATTGTAGCCAAATTCCAGAGTTCCCAGGTCAAGGAGAAAATATTGCAAGCAGCCAGAAAGAAACAATTCAAGTATTATGGAAACACAATCAGGATAACACAAGATTTAGTAGCTTCTACATTAAGGGATTGGAGGACTTGGAATATAATATTCCAGAGGTCAAAGGAGATAGGATTACAACCAAGAATCACCTCCCCAGCAAAACTTAGTATATTTGTTCAGGAAAAAAAAATGGACAGTCAGTGAAATAGAGGACTTTCAAGCATTCTGATTAAAAGACTAGAGCTGAATAGAAAATTTAACTTTCAAATGCAAGACTCAAGATAAACATGAAGAGGTAAACAAAAAAGAGAAATCATAGGGGACTTATTAAGGTTGAACCGTTTACATTCCTGCATGGAAAGATGATATTTGTAACTCATGAGACCTTTCTCAGTATTAGGGTAGTTGGAGAAAAAAAATTATATGTATAGATAGATAGATAGAGGGCACAGGGTGAGTTGAAGATGAAGAAGTGATATCTGGAGAATAAAATTAAGGGGTGAGAGAGGATTATACTGAGAGAAAGAGATAGGGAGAGGTAGAATGGGGTAAATTATCTCACATAAAACAGAAAAGAAAAGGCTTTTATAGTGGAGGGAAAGTGGGGGAAGGTGAGAGGGAATGAGTGAATCTTATTCTCATTGGATTTGGCTTAAGGAGGGAATACCATACACACTCAATTGGGTATGGAAATCTATCTTATCCTACAGGAAAACAGGGGGAAATGGGATAAGAGGGGGAGTGACAGAAGGGAGGACAGATTGGGGGAGGGGGTAATCAGAAGCAAATACTTTTGAGGAGGGACAGAGTCAAAGGAGAGAATAGAATAAATGGGAGGGTGGGATAGTATGAAGTAAAATATAGTTAGTTTTTCACAACATGGCTATTATGGAGGTGTTTGGCATGACTACACATGTATAGCCTGTTTCGAGTTGCTTATCTTCTCAATGAGGGTGGGTGGGAAGGGAGGAAAGGAGAAAATTTGGAACCTAAAGTTTTAAAAACAAATGTTAAAAATTGTTTTCATATGCAACTGGGAAATAAGACATACAGGAAATGGGGTATAAAAATCTAGCCTGCCCTATAGGAAAATGGAAGGGGAAGGAGATTAGAGAAGCGGTAGGTGGCGGAGATAGAAGGGAAGGCAGATTAGGGGAAGGGGTATGTAGAATGCACTCCATCTTGGAATAGGAAGTGGGATGAGATGGGGAGAAAATTTAGAACTCAAAATCTTGTGGAAGTGAATGTTGAAAACTAAAAATAAATAGTTTTATATATATAAACAAAACAAAAAAAAAGTATCCTAGCTCAACACTACTATAGTAGCTTTTTTCTGCATTCTTATCTGAGAGTGAAAGTCACTCATTCACTGACAGTAAGACCATGCTGCAAGGACAAAATGACCCTAGAATCCTGAAGCCATGTGGTTTTAAAAAATTAGATCTTTTCATTCATTCTTTTCCTTAATAGGTAGAGGGAATGGAATATCCAATCTGACTCAGGAGTTCAAACCTCAGGAATTCAGGAGTCTAGGAATCCAGACTGGGTGTCATAGCCAGTATGGCAGTGATGTTCTGAGGAAAAGGAGCCTAAGGAATCTGCCCATCAGAAACTGATACTGTTGACTTTGTACTTGAACTTGGTGTGGGACTGATGCTATGTAGGAATTGATCTAAATTGTAAACCTAACTCTCCCCACCCCTCCAACCCAAACCAAGAAGGGGAGGAGGGGGTGTGTATTATGCCCCTGAGGTATGAGGGAAAATATTTGTGTTTGTTCTTCTTATATAATTGAAGCTAATATCCCTTTGTAAAAGCTAATCCAATGTTAAGTAAGTCGCTAAAGGTATCTGGGGTGCTAGTCACTAAGCCTATAAATGAGAAGGAGCACAGCTAGTGAGGGATTAAGCAGGTGGCAGAGTAGACATTCCTCAACCTCTGCAGTGCACCAGAGAATCCTGAAGGGATTTAAAATGTAAAAGGCCTGGTTCTGAGAAACTGGGTCCAGTGGAACCATGTTGTACTAGGAAGGCTCTATCTTGAGAATTTTTTTTAAAACCTGCCAGTGTAATCTCAGAGCCCCACCATTTCATTTATTTATTTTTTTGTTTGTTTATTCATTTATTTATCTACCTATTTATTTGTTTGTTTATTTGTTTATTTATTTATTTTTGGTGAGAACAATTGGGGTTAAGTGACTTGCCCAGGGTCACAAAGCTAGTGAGTGTTATGTGTCTGAGACAGGATTTGAACTCAGGTACCCCGACTCCAGGACCAGTGCTCTATCCACTGAGCTTCCTAGCTGCCCCAAGACAGGCCATTTTAAAAAGACCAGGGTCCAATAGCATGATGTCAGAGTCTTTTATGAATGGAACAGATTCATCCTTATTGGGTGAGGCTCATCTTTCCATGGGAATAAACTTAAAAAAAGATTTCCTGGATCCTCTGGTATCAGGATTTCAAACTTATCAGTTGCCAAAGTTCTATTATCATTGACATAAGCAAACATGACAGAATAGCAAAGGGCCTAGAAGGTGTTGTCAAGAACTAGAATAGGCTGAAGCTAACCTAGTGCTACAAGTCACCATTGCCTGGGCTTCCTCTGTTTTTCTATGATGCCTCCAAACATCCTCTATGGGAAAGAGGGACCCATCCCCTCAGTAGGACTATTAGCATCGACTGTTACTGCTTTCCTGCTGACACAGCTCTACCTTCCTGAGAGAAGTGACATGATTCAACTCTATATTGATAAAGGGCACCCAGAAAATTATGTTAATGAAAGAATGGACTAAGCATAGCTTTGAATGGAAATAAGTCATACTTGTGCAAGAGAAGCAATACAACACAGTCATACACCTACTGCCTGTGGCAAAACTAGTCTAGAAAACCTTACCCATCAATGCAATTGAACATAGTGCCGTATTAGCCCCTTGTCCCTGATACTGTTAGTGAATCTGGTATGTGGAGAACAGTATCTACCACCAGTGCAAAATAAACTTCACCTAAAGAAATTAAACTTGCCTTCCTTGTTACCACCTGCTTACTTAGCAATGCTGATGCAGGAGGACATCTCCACAAAAGACATTGGATCTGACAACAGCCTTATGGATAGTGAAACACATATTGAAGTAACTCTCTTTAGTAAAGAGATTGAATGTGACAGTGTTTATTGTCAATTCCTGTCGACTTGAGGCAATTCTAGTGAGCTTTGTATTTCCCATGGAGATGGTATATGTCACAAGCCTTGCTCTTGGTAGCCCTGACTTGTCAGAAGAACCGATACCTGCCACCAAAGTTGAATTCAAGGGACGTCAACTGGAACTGCTTAATAATGAATCCACATTTAGAAAATACTTCTTGGATGTAAATGGGTTAATTGTGATAAATTTAAAGAATCCACCCCAAATGTTCACATGGACTGTTTGTGCCTGACCTTTGATACAGCATCCTGAGCTCAAATTGGTCTGATCAGTCACAGTCGGACACACTGTAATTTGGCTCTAACATAGTGATGTCTTTTTGATCCTCTTCAAGAATGAAGGATAATAATCAATCAACTGATATAGCTATATAATCTGTGGATATAAATCTATAGATCTATAGGTATGTATGTATGTAGATATATGAGAATATGCTTTGCACGAAAGTCTGAGGTAACCTAAGAAGAAAACTTCCTTGTTATTTTGAGTCAAATATATGTGTATGCATGTTTTATATGTATGTGTGTGTGTATGTGTATATGTGAGTGTAGTTCATATATATGCATATAGTTTTTATATAGTTTATATAATAGATGTAATTTTAGTTCCAAACATGTCCTTGAGCCCCCTGTCACATTGAACCAGATCAGGATATTTGAATGAGCAAGTCTGACATTACCCCAGAAGAAAGAGACAGATACTTCACTGGGCCAGTCTCTACCAGATTAGATAGAAATGCCTCTTGCCAAGGAAAATGAGTAAACTTTTTCTAGGCACAGAGCCAAATTCAGCAATTATAATATATTCATTAGTAGAAAGGGTAGGGGGAAGGTGAGTATATACCCTGGCAATGGATCTTTTCTTGGACTGCTCTTTTATTATCCACCCCCTTCCCTGCTCACTCTAGTCTTGTACTAGCATTTACCTCCACCTACTAATCAAGTCTAGCCACAATTGGGGAAGCCCATCTTTCAAGAAATCTGGTCTGTAGCCAGATCTACTATTGGGCTGTCTCTGTGTTTGAGATCCTGGTTCATACTTTGCTTATCACCTAGACAATTTTCATGGATAACCTATTTTTGATTTGGATGTTCAGTATCTACTTGCTCATCTTTGCCAACTTCTTGAATGGGATAATGGAAAAGTCATTATTCTTAAAGTCAGGAGACCTACGTTGAATCCCAGTTTTAACCCTGCATAACCCTAAATAATGTACTTAAGCTGAGTTTATTTTCTAGTCTGTAAAAGGGGGATGATAACATTTGCATTATCTTAAAGGATTGTAGAAACATAAGTTAGTATCTTTCACAGGGTTATGATAAGTAAATGTTTTGTAAATCTTAAAGCACTCTAGAAACACAAGTTAGTATTTTTTGGATTCCTAGCCACCTTCTGGTTTTGACCTTCAATGTCTGCTCAACCTTCTCCCTAATCAGAATCTCTCAGTTCCAGATAAATAGTGCCTTTGATTTCTCCACCAGACCCCATCTTCTGCCCTGGTCTGTTAGGACCTCAGTTCTCCCAGTGCCATCTCTCTTAGTCTACCCCTCTTGCCAATCAACCTTCCCCAACCTGCCTCCTGTATAATAAGTGCTTCCTGTGAAACACAAAAAGGAAATTAAGCCCAAAAGAGACTGTGATGTAAAAGAAAGAAGAGTAAGGACAAATATAACATGAGATAAGGGCAGGGAGAGAGAAAGATTAGAAAGCACTGAACACGAAAAGAGAGAAAGATGAGAAAATTGGAAGCAGGAGGTCCAAAAGACAAAAGTATGAACACATAGCTGCCAGATGCTGCCAAAGCACATTAAAGAGGATAGGTCAGCCTGGTCAAGCATGTTTTAAAGCAAATGCCAAACAACAGAACCCCAGGCAAACGGTTGTAAGACTGAGCATTGCAAGGTCCTTTACTTCCTCTTCCTTAATCTATCTGGGGTCCTTATTATATTTCCTGAACCCTGGTTTGTTTACTGATTTAAAGACTCTGGACTGCCCTGCAGGATGCTGTATTGTTAGTGACCTTGGTCTGTTTACTTGTTAATGACCTTGGATTGATTGACCTGCTGAGCCTTCTGTGTGTGCTGAACTGTGGCCAGTTGGCTGATTTAATGCCTTGGGACTATCCCCACAAGCCCAGGCCATGACAGGGTAAAGAGTGAAAAGCCACTGAGTGTCAGATTATGAGACATAAAAGACAAAAGGAAAGAAGTGGGGCTTTAGAACAAGCCCACTTTTCTCTGAGATTCTTTGATCTTGTGAAACTTCTTGAGCACAGACAATGGATTTGGGTTCTATAGCTATTCATCAGTAAGTAGGAAAAAAAGTAAAAAATTTAAAGAAAGTGTTGTATGAAGTGTGGAAAGGGAAGTTAAATGAAAAGACAGAAAGCAGAAAGAAGTGTGCACCCAACAAAAATTGGGCATAGAAGTATAACCTTTAAAAGTGGGAACAAAGAGGCAGAGCCAAGATGGCAGAGCATTCTAGTTGTATCAACATTCCCCTCCAAAGAACTTTAAAATAGTGTGTCAAATTGAATTCTAGAGTGGCATAACCAGCAAAAGTGAGACATTTTTCCCAGCCCAAGACAACTCAGGAGGTGAGAAAGAGAGGACTGTGGCAATAGGGTAGGGGCTAGAGAGAAATGCATTGCAGCTGTAGCACCAGCTGTGGACCTTGGAGGCAGTGGCAGAGACAGCAGCAGTGACACTGGAAGGTCTCACTACACAGAGACCACCCAGGGGATTGGACACCTGTTCAGAAAGAGATTAGGGCAGACCCCTATGATGGCACTAGGTACCGGGCTGGTATTGTTTGGTGACTCCATTGTCCATTAACCAACTCTGGGCTGTAGTTCCAGGGTGGAGAGGAGAGCTTATGGTCACAAAAGAGTAGGGGTTCTAGCTTCGGTTCCAGACCTGAGAGTAAATAGGGACTCTAGTTCCTGGTTTCAGTTCCAGGCCAAAGGAGAAGTAGTGCTTACAGTTACAAGAGAGTGTGTTTTCTACCAGGGAACTAATCACAGTTCCAGGAAGGAGAGCAGTTGTGGTCTCAAGAAGGCAGGGTCTGTAAGGACCAAAACACAGACCAGGATAGCAGTGATCATACCTTTCCCTGGATCATATCACTCTGAAAGCACCAAAAACTTATAGACCCTTAGGACCAAATATGTAAGAAGCAAATCAAAAAAGCCTAAAGCTTGGGACATTCATTACCACCACCCCAAGATGTGAGCAGAGCCCAATTCAAACTTGAAGTTTAAATCAAGAAATAGGCTGGAAAATGAGAAAATCTTACCATAAAAAATTTACAAAAGTGACAGGAAAACTGATGACACAAACTCAGAAAAAGATAATAGTGTGAAAATATCTATAAGCAGCACCTCAAAGAAAAATGCAGATTGGACACAAGCCAAACAAGAATACCTAAAAGAGCTTCCACTTCTGGGAGCCAAGATGGTGGAGTAAAAAGTAAGTGGCTCACTCCCTCCCTTATTAACCTCTGAAAGCCCAGAAAATATCTCCCCAGAAAAAACCCTGGAAGAGCTGAACCAGAAGAAAGATGGAGTGCAGCAGTCCAGTAACCCAGGCAGCTTGAGGGATTAATGAGAAAGACTCCTCTTGCCCTGGAGGAAGAGGAGCAGTACGGAACAGGAGGCATCTCAGCAAGCTGGCAGAAAGCCCCACCTCAGTATACCAGGAGGAGATCCTGAAACCCAGGTGGTAGAGCAGACAAACACCAACCCCTGGACCCCCGAATGCCTCAGTGAGGGCAAAGGAACCAGTGGAAACCAGCTCAGAAAACCACCAGGTGCATTCTACAGCAGTCTCCCAGTACCTCAGCAAAAATCTGTGAAGCACTCCAAGGGGCCCAGGTGGATAAACATCCTGCAACATCCATCTGAAAGGAACTGAAGAAAGCTAAAGGAAAGGAAAAGCAGGCAACGTCCAGGGGCCACGCTGCCCAATCTTATCCCTAGAGTTCCAGTGTTGCTGATTCCAGCCCAACACCAGGTAAGCTGCCAGAACCCTACAGTCTCCAATTGCCAACATCAGAGGCCCCAACACACAAAGCCAGTGACCAGGTCCAAAGCTCCCAACACAAGAAGCTCGGGTCAGTGCCCTCTGCTCCCCAGCAGGAGAGCTCAATCTCTTTAAAGGCCATGAAATAAGCAAACACCATGAGTAAAAAGGAAAGTACCACAGATTCATATTATGTGAACAATGAAGATCAAGGCAGAAATTCTGAAGAGGACAACATTGTCACCAAACCCAAATCTGGAACCTCAAAAGAGAATATGAACTGGTCTGAAGCCCAAAAAGCCTTCTTAGAAGAGCTCAAGAAGGATTTGAAAAGTCAAATGAGAGAGGTAGAAGAGTCCTTAAAAAATACAATTGGCCAACTGGAAAAAAAGTACACTGAAGAAAACAAGGCCCTAAAAAATACAATTGGCCAAATGGGGAAGGAGTACAAAATCTAATGGAAGAAAACAATTTGTTAAAAATTAGAATTGGGCAAATGGAAGCTAATGACTCTATGAGAGAATAAGAATCAGTCAAACAGAGAAAAAGAATGAAAAAATAGATGAAAATGTAAAATACTTCACTGGTAAAACAACTGACCTGGAAAATCAATCCAAGAGAGACAATTTAAAAATTATTGGTCAACTTGAAAATCACGATGAAAAAAAGAGTCTTTAAGGAAATCATCAAAGAAAATTGCCCTGCGGTCCTAGAACCAGAGGGTAAAATAGCCATAGAAAGAATCCACTGCTCACCTCCTGAAAGAGATCCCAAATTGAAAATGCCAAGGAATATAGCAGCCAAATTCCAAAATTACCAGGTCAAAGAGAAAATACTGCAAGCAGCCAGAAAGACATAATTTAAATATCATGGAACCACAGTCAGGATTACACAGGACCTTGCAGCTTCTACAGTAAAAGACCATAGGTCGTGGAACATGATATTCCATAAGGCAAAGGAGCTTGGATTACAACCAAGGATCAACTACCCAGTGAAAATGAGCATGATCTTTCAGGGGAGGAGATGGATATTCAATGAAATAGGGAACTTCCAAACCTTCCTGAAAGACCAAGCTCAACGGAAAATTTGATCTTCAAATACAAGACTCAAGAGAGACATAAAAAGGTAAATGGCACAGAAGGATACAATATGTTGTTAATAAGGGCAAACCATTTACATCCCTACAAGGGAAGATTACACTTGCAACTCTTGAGAACTGTATTATTATTATGCCATGTTAAAAGGGTATACATAAAGGGGGTGGATATAAGTTGACTTTGATGTAATTATAAAAAAAAATCTAATCAAGTGAGTTAAATGGATCCAAGTAAGTGGATTAATCTGATCTAAGAAAATGTACTGAGAGAAAAGGAAAGGAGGAGGCAGACAAGGATAAATTACATTACAGGAAAAGATATTAAAACCTATTACAGCAGAGGGAAAGAAGGGAGGGAGATGAGCATTATTTGAACCTTACTCTCATCAGATTTGGCTCAAGAAAGGAATAACATAATCAGTTAGGTATAGAAATCTAACTGGCCCTATAGGAAATAGGAGGGAAAGGGGGAAAGAAAAGGGAGGGGGGATAGAAGGGAAGGAAGAAGCAGTAAGGGTAAAGGAGAAGAAAAGGGAAGAAGCTAATAGAAGACAGGAGGGACTGAGGGAGGTGGTGGTCAAAAGCAAAACACCAGTGAGGAGGTGAAAGGAGAAAGGAGAAAGAAAAGCAGAAATTGGGGGAGGGGAAGGATGGAGAAAAAGACACAGATAGTAATCATAACTGTGAATGTGAATGGGATGAACTCTCCCATAAAACAGAAGTGTATAGCAGATTGGATTAAAAACCATAATCCTACAATGTGTTGTTTACAAGAAAGACATTTGAAAAAGAGTGACACACACAGGGTAAAGGTAAAAGGCTGGAACAAAATATATTATGCTTCAGCTGAAGTAAAAAAAAAAGCAGGGGTAGCAATCCTGATCTCAGACAAAGCAAAAACAAAAATAAATCTTATCAAAAGAGATAAGGAAGGAAACTACATCCTGCTGAAAGGCACCATAAACAATGAAGTAATGTCATTACTAAACATATATACAACAAATGGTATAGCATCCAAATTCTTAGAGGAGAAATTCAGGGAGTTACAGGAAGAAATAGACAGCAAAACTATGCTAGTGGGGGACCTCAACTTCCTCCTCTCTGAACTAGATAAATCTAACCACCAAATAAACAAGAAAGAAGTTAAGGAGGTGAATAGAATATTAGAAAAGTTAGGTACGATAGACCTCTGGAGAAAATTGAATGGAGATAGAAAGGAATATACTTTTTCTCAGTGGTACATGGCACATACACAAAAATTGACCAGGTACTAGGGCATAAAAACCTCACAATCCAATGCAGAAAGGCAGAAATATTAAATGCATCCTTTTTAGATCATGATGTAATAAAAAATTATATGTAATAAAGGGCCATGGAAAGATAGACTAAAAAATAATTGGAAACTAAACAATCTAATCCTAAAAAATGATTGGGTCAAACAACAAATCATAGAAATAATCGATAACTTCATTCTAGAGAATGAGTATAATGAGAAAACATACCAAAACTTATGGGATGCAGTGAAAGCAGTTCTTAGGGGAAGTTTTATATCTCTAAATGCTTACATAAATAAAATAGAAAAAGAGGAGATCAATGAATTAGGCATACAACTAAACAAAAAAAACTAGAAAAAGAACAAATTAAAAATCCTCAATTAAACACTAAATTAGAAATATTGAAAACCAAAGGAAAAATTAATAAAATTGAAATTAAGAAAACTATTGAACTAATAAATAAAACTAAGAGCTGGTTTTATGAAAAACCAATAAAATAGATAAAGCTTTGATTAATTTAATTTAAAAAAAGAAAGAAGAAAACCAAATTATCAGTATCGAGAATGAAAAGGGTGAATCCACCACCAAGGAAGAGGAAATTAAAACAGTAATTAGGAACTATTTTGCCTAACTGTATGCCAATAAATTTGACAATATTAGTAAATGGATAAATATTTACAAAAATATAAATTGCCCAGATTAACAGAAGAGGAAGTAAAATACTTAAATAACCCCATCTCAGAAAAAGAAATTGAACAAGCCTTTGATGAACTCCCTAGAAAAAAATCTCCAGGGCCAGATGGATTTACAAGCGAAATCTATCAAACATTTAAAGAACAATTAATTCCAATACTATTTAGACTATTTGGGAAGATAGGTGAAGAAGGAGTCTTACCAAATTCTTTTTATGATACAAATATGGTGGGGGGTTTTTTGCTTTTTTTTTTTGGTGAGGCGATCGGGGTTAAGTGACTTGCCCAGAGTCACACAGTTAGTAAGTGTTAAGTGTCTGAGGCTGGATTTGAACTCAGGTCCTCCTGACTCCAAGGCCAGAAATCTACTCACTGTGCCACCTAGCTGCCCCCTAAACTGTTTTGAAGAGTCAAAACAGAGAAAGAAAATTATAGACCAATTTCTTTAATGAATATAGATACAAAAACTTTAAATAAAATATTAGCAAATAGATTATAGAAATTTATCACAAGAATAATACAGGATGACCAGGTAGGTTTTATACCAGGAATGCAGGGCTGGTTCAATATTAGGAAATATCAGCATAATCGATCATATCAACACCAAAACTAACAGAAACCACATGATCATCTCAATAGATACAGAAAAAGCTTTTGACAAAATACAACACTTATTCCTATTAAAAACACTAGAGAGCATAGGAATAAATGGAGTCTTCCTTAAAATAATAAATAGCATCTATCTAAAACCTTCAGCAAGCATCATATGTAATGGGGACAAGCTAGAAGCATTTCCAATAAGATGAAACAAGGATGTCCATTATCACCACTGTTGTTCAATATCGTACTGGAAATGTTAGCTTTAGCAATGAGAAGAAAAAGAAATTGAAGGTATTAGAACAGGCAAAGAAGAGAATCCTAGAGAATCAAGTGAAAAAACTACTTGAAATAATAAACAACTTTAGTAAAGTTGCAGGCTATAAAATAAACCCACATAAATCATCAGCATTTCTATATATTACCAACAAAGCCCAACAGCAAGAGATAGAAAGAGAAATTCTATTTAAAGTTACTGTAGACATTATAAAATATTTAGGAGTCTACCTACCAAAACAGACCCAGGAACTATATGAACACAATTATAAAACACTTTTCACACAAATAAAGTCAGATTTAAGTAATTGGAAAAACATCAGTTGCTCATGGGTAGGCCAAGCTACTAATAGAAATGACAATTCTACCTAAGGTAATTTACTTATCCAGCGCCATACCAATCAAACTACCAAAAATTATTTTATAGAGTTAGAAAAAATAATAACAAGATTCATTTGGAATAACAAAAAGTCCAGAATATCAAGGGAACTAATGAAAAGAAATGCAGAGGAAGGTGACCTCGCAATTCCAGATCTTAAATTGTATTATAAAGCAGCAATCATCAAAACTGCTTGGTACTGGCTAAGAAGTAGAGTAGTGGATCAGTGGAATAGGTTAAGTACGCAAGAAACAGTAGTCAATGAATATAGTAATCTATTATTTGATAAACCCAAAGACCCCAGCTTCTGGGATAAGAACCTACTCTTTGAAAAAAACTGCTGGGAAAACTGGAAAAGAGTATGGCAGAAACTAGGCATAGATCAAAATCTCACACCACATACAAAAATAAAGTCAAAATGGGTTCATGATTTAGATATAAAGGCTGATACTGTAAGCAAACTGGGCGAGCAAGGAATAGTTTACCTATCAGATTTATGGAGAACAGAAGAATTCATGACCAAACAGGAAATAGAAAACATTATGAAAAGCAAAATGAATAACTTTGATTACATTAAATTGAAAAGTTTTTGCACAAACAAAGCCAATGCAACTAAGATTAGAAGGAAAGTAGAAAATTGGGAAAGATTTTTTACAACCAGTCTCTCTGATAAGGGCCTCATTTCTAAAATATATAGAGAATTAAGTCAAATTTCTAAGAATACAAGTCATTCCCCAATTGATAAATGGTCAAAGGATATGAACAGGCAGTTTTCAGATGAAAAAATTAAAGCCATCTATAGTCATATGAAAAAATGCTCTAAATCACTATTGATTAGAGAAATGCAAATCAAAACAACTCTGAAATACCACATCACACCTATCAGATTGGCCAACATGTCAAAACAGGAAAATGATAAATGTTGTGAAAGATGTGGGAAAATTGGAACACTAATGCATTGTTGGTGGAGTTGTGAAATGAGTCAACCATTTTGGAGAGCAATTTGGAACTATGCCCAAAGGGCTATAAAAATGTGCATACCCTTTGACCCAGCAATACTTCTAGGGCTATATCACAGAGAGATCATACAAACGGGAAAAGTACCCACAGATATAAAAATATTTATAGCAGCTCTTTTTGTGGTGGCAAAGAATTGGAAATTGAGAGGATGCTCATTAATTGGGGAATGGCTGAACAAGTTGTGGTATATGAATGTAGTGGAATACTACTGTGCTATAAGAAATGATGAACAGGCTGATTTCAGAAAATGGTCTGATGCTGAGTAAAGTGAGCAGAGCCAGGAGAACGTGGTACACGATAACAGCCATGTTGTGTGATGACTAATATTGATAAACTAAACTCTTTTCAACAATATAAGGATCTAAGACATCTCCAAAGGCCTCATGATGGAAAATGCTATCCACAAAGAAGAAAGAACTATGGAGTTTGAATGCAGATGGAAGCATACTATTTGCTATTTTTTTTTCTTCTTTTGTGTTTTGTTTCCTCTTTCTGATGTTTCCTCTTATTAGTTCTACTTCTTACTTACAACATCACTAATGTGAAAATATGTTTAATAGGATGTATACGCATAGCCTATATCAGATTGCATACCACCTAGAAGAGGGAGGTGGGGAGGGGGGGAGAAAAATTTAAAACTCAAAAGCTTATGAAAAAAAAAAGATTTCTTCCAGCTCTAAATAGAGTTTTAGATCCCTGCTTTAAAAAAAAAAAAAAAGAATACCTAAAAGATCTAAAGAAAGAGATTGAAAAAGAGCAAAAAAAAAAGTTTTTAAATATCAAATAAGAACCATAGAGGAAAAATTGGGAAAAGAAGTGAGAGCAATGCAAAAAAAAATTATGAAAAGAGAATTAAGGACTTAGTCAAAGAAGCATAAAAAATACTGAAGAAAATAACTTCTTAAAAATAGAATTGGTCAAATGGGGGGAAAGGGTACAAAATTTGGCTAAATAAAATGATTACTTAAAAATGAGAATTGGTGAAGTGGTGGAATTGGTGGAAGTTAATGACTCCATGACACATCAAGAAACAATAAAACAAAGTCAACAGAAAAAAAATAGAAGAAAATTGGAAATATCTCATCAGAAAAACACTATGAAACACTTGGGAGTCTACCTGCTAAGACACACAAGGAACTATATAAACACAATTACAAAAAAAAATTTTTTTCACACAAATACAGATGTAAACAATTGGAGAAATATTAATTGCTTAGGAGTAGGATGAACTAATTTAATAAAAATGACAATTCTACCTAAATTAATTTACTTATTCAGTGCCATACCAATGAAACTACCAAAGAATTACTTTATAGAGCTAGAAAAAATAATAACAAAATTCATCTGGAAGAACAAAAGGTTAGGAATAATTTCAAGGAAACCAATTAAAAAAAAACATGAAGGGAAACAGCCTAGTAGTACCAGGCTTTAAACTATATTTCACAGTAGTAATCATCAACACAATCTGGTCCTGGCTAAGAAAAAGAGTGGTGAATCAGTGGAATATATGAGGTATACAAGACACAATACTGAATAATCATAGTAATCTAGTATTTGATAAACCAAAAGATTCAAGCTCTGGGGACACTAGTCAGCAAAAACTGCTGAGAAAACTGGAAAGCAGTTTGGCAGAAACTAGGTATAGACCAATATCTCAAACTGTATACCAAGATATGGTCAAAATGGGTACAAGATTTAAATATAATACTTTAAGATGTGAAAGGTGTAGTTGTAAGCGAATAAGGGGAGCATGGAAAAAATTACCTGCGGGATCTGAGGGGAGAGTTTACAACAAAATAAGAGATAGAGGATCGAAAGATATGAACAGACAATTTTCAAGGGAAAAAAATCAAAGCTATCAGGTCACGTGAAAAAAAGTTCTAAATCACTATTGATTAGAGAAATGCAAATTAAAACAGCTCTGAAACCTCACACCTATCAGATTGGCTATCATGACAGAAAAGGAAAATTACAAATGGTAGAGGGGAGGTGGAAACATAGGTACACTAATGCAATGTTTGAGGAGTTGTGAACTGCTCTAACCATTCTGAAGAACAATTTGGAACTATGCCCAAAGGGCTATAAAACTCTGCATATCCTTTGACTTGGAAATAACACTACTAGGTCTGTATCCCAAAGAGATCAAAAGAAAGAAAAAGGACCTAGGTCACAAAAATATTTGTATCACCTCTTTATGTGATGACAAAGAATTGGAAATTAAGGGGATGCTCATCAATTGGAGAATGGCTAAACAAGTTGTGGTACATAATTGTGATGAAATACTACCATACTATAAGAAATGAGAAAGGAGATGGTTTCATAAAAACCTGAGGAGACATATAAACTGATGCAAAGTGAAGTAATCTGAACCAGAACACTGTACACAGTAACAGCAATACTGTAACAAAAATTAACTGTGAAAGACTTAGGTTGTCTAATCAATACAATAACTCAAGACAGTTCCAAAGGACTCATGACAAAAAAAAAATGCTATCCACCTCCAGAGAGAGAAATGATGAACCCTGAATACAGTGAAGAATATTTTTTTCCTTTTCTTTTTCTTGCCTTTTTTTTTGCAATATAACTAATATGAAAATGTGTTTTGCATGACTTCACATGTATATTGGGTAGCATGTTGTTTTTCTTTTTTGTGAATGGGGAAAGGGAGGAGGAAGGAGAGAATTTGGAACTTAAAAAACGTTAAAAAAAATTAAACATTTTGTGGGAAAAAGGAGTGGGAACAAGAAAACTTTGGTGCAATAATACAATCCCTCCCCACATTTCCTACATAGAAAAAGAGAGAGGGAAGGGAAAGCTAGGATAGAGCACCAGACCTGGAGTCAGAAGGACCTGAGTTCAAATTGAGCCTCAGACACTTGACACTTACTAGCTTTGTGACCCGCAACAAAGTCACTTAACCCCATTGCCTAGCAAACACAAACAGAGAGAGAGAGAGAGAGAGATAGGGAGGGAAAATATGTTGGAAAGGAAGCCACCTCTGACAATGACTGACTTTTGACCAAACCTTATAATTGTTTTCTTCCCTTCTTTAGGAGGCTATTCCACCTTGCCAACTTAATCCCAAATGTCTTCTCTCCTTTGTCAGTAATAATGGAAGTCCTAGAGGGAGGAAGGTATCAAGTACCTAAGCCTTAAGGCAGGAGCGCTGGAAGAATCTCCAAATTCTGAGCCCCTTTTTTGGCTCCTAAATGGTATTAGTCCCTGTCCTACCCTGCCCTGGGAATGCTTTGGCTTTACATGCTCATTCATTTTGCTTCTCCTCTGCTCTGCCTTGTGCTTATCTACAAACCTTAGTCAAGGTTAAAATATGGGGTTGTTTCACAGAAATAGGTGATTTCACATTTGAATGAGAAAGACTAGAAGTGGGTCAGAAATCTGAAATCAGCTATTTGACAAGACTGTAGAAGTTTTGGTTGAGGTGTTTAGTTGCTCAGGTAGAGTAGTTGTTTTGACCACTTTTGTTGAGGGATAATAGATTTCCTTCTCTTATTCCTTCAGTCAGGAATCTTTAGTATAGGTGTCTGAGAAGAGACTTGTCTATATTTGGGGACTTGACAGAGGTGTCAGTTCCCAAGCTAGAAAGTCAATCTTTGGTCAATGCAGATAGCTCTTGTCTTCCATGAACAAAATGCTCTCCAAGGCTGAAATACTCATTCTTCTACAAAGAGATTTTCTGTCACTTCTAGGCATCTCAGGGCATACCTGTGGATTCAAATGATTAGTTTATGTTGCCAAGTCAGATCCAGGTAGTATTCTTGACTGCTATGTCATGGCACAGGACTTTGGGCAGTCTTTCTTACACATTGGCTTTGCATGCTTGAGACAGGGTAGAACAATTTCTTAAGTGTCACTAAGCCTGGGACAGACACTACATCTCACCACAGCTACTCAGTATGACCAATGTCTGCTCATTTTAAACAGGGATATCTGAATGCCTGGGACCTCATTTACTAGAAGTCAGGCTTTATCATGGAAGGAGATGGACCCTATCATAGTTAGAGAGAACTATGTTTAAGGAGGGATAAGATCACGTATTAAGGAGGAGTAGTCAGGACTGAGGACATATCTAAGAACCAAATGCCTCCAATCCAAGCTCGTACAAAAGGTACCGGGTGGAATCAGGCTTTTGTGTCAGAGAGTGTTGGATGGGAGAATCCAAATGGGGAATATTTAGCATAGGAAGAGGCAGCAAGAAAAAGTGTAAAGAGCACCAAATTAGGGACCAAGAGATTGTTCCTTTTTGCCAGCTCTATCACTACTTACTTGTGTGACTTTGGGTAAGCAATTAAACTGCTCTGAATTTCAACTTTTTCACCCATTCAATGATTGGTTTTATTTTCCCTACTTACATGATTGGTTTTATTTTCCCTACTTACATCACAGAATTGCTTTAAGAATCAGAGATGATTTACAGAAAGGTGATACATAAACTACAAAATAGTATATAAAGATAAAAGATTATTGATTGGGACGTCATTTCTTGGCAATATTTTGAACATACCTGATTGGCTTCTTGGGTGCCTCTTGTATCACCATCATCATCATTTTAGAGAAAAACATATTAAATATTTAGATTACCTAAGTGGCATAATGGATGAGTGCTAGGCTTGGAGTCAGGAAGAATTGAACTCCAGTCCAGCCTCAGGCATTTATTAGTTGTGTGACCTTAAGTATGTCACTTAACTTCTATTTACCTCAGTTTCTTCCACTGTAAAATAGAGTTAATAATAGCACCTACCTCCCACAGTTGTTGTGAGGATCAAGTGAGCTAACATTTGTAAAGTGCTTAGCACAATGTCTGGCACAGAGTAGGTGTTATATAAATGCTTATCATCATCATCATTTGCAAAATACTCAAGACACAAAGATGAAAAAAAATCATTTCTATTTACAATGAGCTTACTACCTAACAGAGGGGATGTTAGATGGTAGGATGTGCCTACCATCTTTTCTGAGGGAATGGTCTGCATCTGTGATTTAATGATACAGGGAACTCCTACCAATGCTGATCTAAAACTCTTCTACAAATTAAAAGTCTTAGAGAGTTTGAGGTGGCAGGAACACACAATTTATCAGAGCCAGAACTTGAACCCACAGCCAGAATCTCACTCTAAAGATGGTGGTTTATAATCTATGCTCTCTCTCTGCCTGGCTCACAACAGTCACTTAATAAATGCCTGTTGACTGATTTATATGCACTGTGTGTGGTACAACTTTTGCTGTTCAGTCATTTTTCAGTTGTGCCCGACCCTTTGTGATCCCATTTGGGGTTTTCTTGGCAAAGATATGGGAGTGGTTTTCCATTTCCTTCTCCGGATCATTTTACATATGAAGACACTGTGGCAAACAGGGTTAAGTGATTTGCCCAGGGTCACACAGCTAGTAAGTGTCTGAGGCCGGATTTGAGCTCAGGAAAGGGAGTCTTCCTGACTCCAGATCCAGCGCTCTAGTCACAGGGAAGGTTCATCACCCTGGAAGTTCACTCTACTCCTGGACTACAGATACAAATACAAAATATTCTGCCCTTGAAGCCCCTTCCTCTGATTGGCTGGTTCCTCCCAAAACCTCCCAGGGCAGCTATGTCTTCATTCCTCTCCAATCTCCACTCCTGACTTTCCAGACCTTCTTAAATATAACCTGGCCTGGGTACTTCATACTCCCTCTCCCTTCCAGATTTTCAGCTTCCTTTTATGTGTTGTATTTTCCTATTAAAATGTAAGCTCTTTGAGGGGAGGGGCTGTCTTTCTTTCTGCTAGCATTTGTATTCCAGCATCTAACACAGTACCTGACAAGTAGTAAGCACTTAATAAAATACTCATTAGCTTGACTCGAATTGAATTGACTTGAAATGAAAGAGAACGATTTCCACTAATGGAGATGTAGATCCAAGAACGAATGAGTTGGGAGCTCTAATAGATCATATATCCAGGCTTAAATGCTTAGGTTTTGGCTTAGGTTAGTATTTTCTGATTGGAAGGCAATATATATATATATATATATATATATATATATATATATATATATATAGTTAGGCAATAGAGTTTTGTGTTTCTCCTCAAATCTCAATGAAACATGGCCAATTGCCAAGATCCGTACTGAAAGGCAAGAGGACATCTCCCTTACATATTCAGCTTTTACCTCTTGTGACCTTCAGGTGGGTAAATATAAAGACTATTAAGAACAGAAGGGAAATAGGATTGTAATCAGGGTGAACCTGGTTAAAAATCAGATGTGGTTAGACTGTCTATTCTCCTGCCTGGAGTAAAATTGTTTCTCTGCTTTGAAAGATTTCCACAACACTTAATCAGTGACCAGACAAATATAGACCCAAAGATAAGTGGCCCAAATTCAAGAGTAAGGCCAGGTAAAAAAAAGGATAAGAGATCCAAGGAACTGACATTAGTTTTATTATTGTTGTTGCAGGATGTGTGTAAATCAGGGTGAATCTGCTGTTGGAAGAAGAAAATTTATAGATGGATGGAGAGAGAGAGACAGAGACAGAGACACACAGAGAGAGAGAGAGATGGATAGATGGATGTTTAGATGATAGACACATACAAACACACACATATATAACATACACACTCACATATATACACACATGACTGAACAACTGAACAACAACAATGTATGTATATTTAGGGATATGTAATTGCAACTATGGTCTGCCCTGAAATTTAATTCAAGATATTAAAGTGACTCTCCTGAAGGGATATGTTGGAGTCATCTCTAAGGCTTGAGAAATACAACTGTTAAATTTACCTCAGAAATTCCCAGTCACATATGTGATCATATCCCTCCTTCAGGGCTTGATTTATTGTTTGCTCATTTCTAGACTTTAAAAAGTGTTAATAATGCAGATGAAACTTGAAAGGTATGTGTACACATTTTTTATTGTTAAATATTTACCAGCACACCCCTGTATTGCTCTATAAACATTGCTTGAGGTCTACAGGACTGCAGTACAAGGTCCAGGGACTGAAGTCAACACAAGATTGGATGCTTGGTAGCTACATAACAATAATAACAGTAATAGTGATGATGATGATGATAACTGGCATTTATATAGTGCTTTAAGATTTGCAAAGTGCTTTATATCTATTATCTCATTTGATACTCACAACATCCTTGCCCCCCTGAGATATAACTAAGTACCTGAGTGTTAGTACAGTAAAGAAAACAGTACAGCTGAGCTATGGAAGCAGCTCTGGCTAACAGGGGTGGGGGGGGTAGGGGTGGTGCACCAGATTCTCTCTTTCATTACTCTGGCTTTCAGTCAACATATATTAGCAGAAACAAGCAGGGCTTTTACTGCTGTTATAAATGACACCAGCTTTAATCCTACAGCCTTATGCAAAACATTTTAATGCGCAGAAAAGAGCGTGCTTTCTCTGGCCCTGTTGGTGATGGAAAAGGGTCTTCGACCCCTTGCTAAATGGCATGTTTGACAGAGCAACCATTATGGTTCCCTAGCTCCCTGTGATAGGAGTGTATCCAAGACAATTGAACCAGGAGGAGCTGGCCACTTAATAGGCTTAAGAGGAACTATGGAGAAAAGCTCTGACCCCTCTTCCTCTCTTATGCTGCCAGAATCTCTGCCAGTTCTTCCTTGGATTTTTAGCATCCAGGGAGGAATGGAATTGCTCTTCCCTCCCACCCAGACTGCCACGGTTACTGTAAGCACACGACAGCAAGAATGCATGCTTTCCTAGGAGAGTGTGAGACTATACCTAGACCTTATGTCTCTTCTTCTTTGCATTCCTTTCCTTAAGAACCATGATCAGATGGATGTTTGCATCCTTGGCTCATGAAATTGAGAAGTCAAGAGTTCCTAAGTCAGCAACAACTGTTTGCCAGCAGGAAGTACCTTCTGCAGCTAGATTACTCCTCAGAGGAAAAGATACTTTAGTGCCTGAAGGATGCTGAAATCAAAAGAATTAAGAAAGCCCAATCTTCATTCTCCTTGAAACTCAGACTGGTGAGTTGCATAGACAGCACAAGTCAGAAGGGAGAGAAAACATTTGTTCAGCAGTCTCACAAAATGCCTTTAACTTTTGAGGGAGCATAATAAATAACTATTGTTTCATGTCTTAGGTATTAGTTAAGCTGTACTTTTGAATCTTGTTCTCTGAGCATTTCTTTTGTGGAAGAGAAAGTAAATAGCTGGCCTGTATCCATCCAAATATGGTATGCTAGAGATAGCTTGCACAGACTCAAAAGACAATTGTTAAATTTTCAGCATGAGCATTTATGCGTCAGAAATTGGCAAATGATACAAATCAGGACTTGATTTATTGTTTTGTTGATTTTGTAAACTTACAAAAATGATACTAAAAGTGTCAATGCAAATGAAACATAAAAGTGTATCATGGTACTTTTTTTTCCTGGAGAGTTGATTGTTAAACATTTACCAGCACATCCTTGCCTATATCTGATATCGACTTTGTACAGAGTACTTTTTTCTTCAAAGTACCATCTTGAGGCAGCTGCGTAGCACAGTGCATAGAGCACTAGTCCTGAAATCCAGGAGGACCTCAGTTCAAATATGACCTCAGGACATTTGACATTTACTAGTTGTGTGATCCTGGGCAAGTCACTTAATCCCGATTGCCTCTTAAAAAAAAAGTATCTCTTTGAGGGGAGATCCTAGGCATGAGCCTAAACTTTCAAGATATCATATGTGGCTCCAAGAGTTCCATTCTAAAAGGGATTCTACCTATGATTCACAGAAATTGGGTTCAATCCTTAAAGAGACTGATCCCAAAAAGAAATTATCAGGACTTTTCCTTATACTCTTTGGCTCTTTATCCTAAACCTCGAGTTCCAAGGAAAATCTCTGAAACAAAGTAGAAGTATAGCTCGTGTCCTTGAAGCCACCAACTGCCGGGGGAGGAAGAGAAAGAAGTCTTCCTGCCCTTGGTGTAAGTGCAAGGGAAAGCTGGCAGAGTCCTAAGAAATTTATTTAGAAGACAAAAAGAAATTTAAAAAAAGGTGGGTCTTTTCTCCTCAGGTCCTCTAAAAAACTACTGAGCAGATGCTTTTCCTGGTTCAATCATCAATCCTCTGTTGGTCTCTAGTCATAGGGAGCAATGGTTCAATTGGAGTTTCTGTGTCATATAAACCCTTTAACAAAAGGTTTGTATGCACCTGTCCTATACCCCATGGAGTTAGAGTGATCGTGTCCATGTCCACGAGAAGTACCCCATTCTAGCAGAGCAGGGGACTTCTCAATCACCTGTTACACAGGTAGAACCTTCTACTATGGCAAAATGGTTGTGGGAGTTGTATGTGCCTGGGTTTACCTTCCCTTTGAGTATGTAGTTATATTTATCTAATTCTGTGTGTTCCCAGGGAGTTCTTGTGTGTAAGACTATGCCACCTGAATTCTTCGACATATGAAGTACCAAAGGAATTGGCTATAATGATTTTATGCCACAAGGTTACTGAAAATTAAGTCTTTAAAGATATCTTCTATGCTATTTCTAATCTCCTAGGAAAAGTCAGGACCAAGATGCAGGACACTCTCACTTTGAAGTATGAGGAGCTAAGACTGGTCTTTGGAAAGACAAGAATCCTAAGAGCAGCAAACAATCTCGACCCAGAACTCTTGAGTGAATGTGACTTGGAAATGTCCCTGTGTTTTTGGAGCTCTACAAACTGTGAGAAAGAAAAAGATGTGACTGAGATCACAATAGCCATTGATCTCATCTTTGTTAGTTTGTATTCAACATTAGGAAGGCTACAAAAATAAAAAAAAGAAAAATAATTGGAGAAAGATTGATTGCTAATGATTTTGCTAGGATAATATGATAAAAATTATTATACAACCTATATTAATTTATCGATTAAGTGCCATGCCAAACTAACAAAGGATTATTTTATATAATTAGATCAAATGATAACAAAATTTATCTTGAATAATAAAAGACCAAGAAATTCAAAGGAAATCATGGGACAAAGAAAAAGGCATAAAGGAGATCTAGTAAAACTAGATTTCAAACTACATTATAAAGCAGTAATCATTAAAACTATTTGTAAAATAGAAAAGTTGATCAATGGAAGAGATTCAGTAAATAAGACCCAGAGCAATCAACAATGGTAGCATGGTATTTGATAAATCCAAGGATCCCAACAACTGGAATAAAGACTCCTCATTTAAAAAAAAGGCAGAAACTCAGGAAGTAGGTTGGCAGAAATGAGTGTTGAACCAATATCTCACACCACATATAACAATAAGCTCCAAATAGATACAGAATAACCTAAATACAAAAGGTCATATCTAAGCAAATTAAAGGAGAAGAAAAGGGAACAACTTTGAGAAAAATGGATAAATGAAAAGCTCTTGACCAAACAAGGGATATAGAGGATCACAGGTTACATAAAATGTATGATTTTGATCATCTAAAATTGAAAAGCTTTTGCACAAACAAAATCAGAGCAACTAAAATTAGAAGTGAAACTGGGAAAAATTATTTACAGTGACAAGGTCTGATATGCAAAATATATAGGGAATTGAAATATATAAGAACAAGAGCCATTTCCCAGTGGACAATCAGAAGATATGAACAAGAAGTTCTCAAAAGAAGTGTAAACTATCAATAACAATATGAAAAATGCTCCAAATCACTAGAAATAAGAGAAATGTAAATTAAAACAGCTTTTAAATTCCACCTTACACCCATCAATTTGACAAAGATGATAAAAAAGAAAAATGACAACTATTGGACGACTGTGAGTGGGCAAAAATATTAATGCATTGTTGGTGGAGCTATGGTGGTCCAACCATTCTGGAAAGCAGTTTAGGATTTAATCAATAAGCAAACATTTATTAATCACCTATTATGTGTAAGGCACTGTGATATACACTAAAGATACAAAGAATGAAACTCCAGCTCTTACATTTTTATGGAGAAATTTACATTCTAACTACTCAAACAGTTACTCAGCTATGTATATCTTTTGATCCAGCAATACCATTGTTAGGCTTATACCCCAAAGATCAAAGACCAATAAGCACAAAAAATGGCTGTAACAGCAATCCTTATTATAGCAAATAACTGGAAATATTAAATGGAGGAGAGTTGAACATGATAGAAAAATATTGTACTTTTAGAAATGATGAAAGGCACAGATTAAGAAAAACTTGGAAAGACTTGTATGAACTGGTACAAAGTAAAGTGAACTGAAACAGAATAATTTATATTACTAAAATAATGTAAAGGAAAACAACTTTGAAAGACTTAAGAATTCTGATCATTGAAATAACCAGTCACAACTCCAGAAAGCTGATCATGAAGCATTTTCCACCTCTTAGCAAAGAGGTGGTAGACTAGACCGGGTGGGAACCTGTGGCTTCAAGGACACATGTGGCCCTCTAGGTCCTCAAGTGCAGCCCTTTGACTGAATCTAAACTTCACAGAATAAATTCTTTCATTAAGGGGATTTGGTCTGTAAAACTTGGACTCAGTCAAAAGGCCATACCCAAGGACCTAGAAGGCCACATGTGGCCTCAAGGCCACAGGTTCCCCACCCCTGGACTAGAGGTACATGATGTGACATATATTTTCAGATATGGCCAGGGTATAGATTTATTTTGCTTGACTATGCTCATTTGTTACAAGGGATGGTTTTTATTTGAAGGGACAGAGTTTATAGATAGTTATAATTATTTAAAAACAAAAAGAAAGAAAAGAGCTAAATGAAACATTTTAAAGTACACAAAAGAAGAGAAGAAAATTCAATCAATAGGTATTTTTTAAGTGCCAATTATGTGCCAAGCCCTGTACTAAGACCTGGGGATAAAATGAAAAGTAAAAGACAGTCCCCTGACTTTCAGAAGTTCACAAACTAATAAGGGATACAATAAATAAACTACTATGTACAAACAAGCTTTATATAGGATAAATTGGAAATAATCAGAAAAAGAAAGGAATAGTCTATCACCTCTTTGCTAAGAGGTGGGAAATGCTTCATGATCAGCTTTCTGGAGTTGTGATTGGTTATTTCAATGATCAGAATTCATGTGGAGGGTGGGATTTTAGCTGGGACTTGAAGGACAATTCGGAAAGGGACAAACAAGCAGGGAATTTTCTTTTTTTGACTATAGTGTTAAATTTAGTATATACTTTTAAAAAAATACAATTTTATAGTTTTGTATACCTCTTTCTGGTCTTTGGCTTTTGTAATATTCATGTTTGTTAGTATTTAAATTTATCATAAAAATTTTAAATTTAAAAAATTAGGCAGAATACTCAGTATCAAATACATTGCTTGTTTTGCTAAGAATATATTATAGCTGGGAGAAGGTCACCCTGTGAAGTCCCTTGCAAGGGCTATAAAGCCCAGTTTATATGTTGTTTCCGAATCTAATCCCCATTAGAGGTTAGGGGCAGGATTTCAATTGATGTAGCTTCAGGAGGTAGGATATAGGGGTCCTTATGACTCAAGCTATTCCATAGAGTATTAGCTCTCTGGATTGTAGCCTAAGACATACAATAACCTGTTTAGGGAAAGCACATTTTCTTCTAAAAGTTTTTTTTTCCCTCTCAAACTTAGAAAACAGCATTTCCATATACAAAGAAATGAGCTATGGCAAATCTGAAGAGCATACTAAGAAGCAGAGATATCACTTTGCCAACAAAGCTCATATAGTCAAAGCTATGGTTTTTCCAGTAGTAATGTATGGCTGTGAGAGTTAGACTATAAGGAATGATGAGTGCCTTAGAATCAATGCTTTCAAATTGTGGTGCTGGAGAAGACTTTTGAGAGTCCTGTGGACAGCAAGGAGATCAAATCAGTCAATACTTAGATAGATTACTTCAGACTATTCACTGGAAGGTCAAATAATGAAGCTGAAGTTTAAATACTTTCACCATGTAATAAGAAGGCAGGACTTATTGCAAGACTCTGATGTTGGGAAAGATTAAAGGCAAAAGGAGAAAGGAATGGCAAAGGATGAGATGGAGAGATAGGGTCATGGAAGCAATGAACACGAGCTTAGACAAACTTTGGGAGACATCGGAGGATAGAAAGGCCTGGCATGCTATGGTCCATGGGGGTCACAAAGAGTCAGACATGACTGAATGACTGAACAACAACATGGAAAGCTGAGACTTAGCTCTAAGAAAACCATAGCCTGGGGACAGCAAAGGCAGAGAGCCTGTTATATTGCTAACAGGTGAGGTTGGGAAGGTTGATGTTAGATCAGAAAGCTTCCACAACGATCACATTGTGTGGACGTGGCCTTTTGATTAGTGATACCAGCCACTCTGACTATCCTATGACATTGCCTATGAGAGTCAGGAAAACCAGGTTCTAAGCCTAGTTCCACCATTGACTCTGGGCAGTCACACTTGCATTCTCCAAGCCTCTACTTCCACATGGGTAATATGAGCTAGTCGGAGTAGATGACATGCTTGAAAGCCTCTTCAGCTCAGACTTTCTAGGATTCTGCTTGAATCTGTTTGTAGGTACAGAATGGATCAGGACAGCTACCAGGTTGCTATGTGCTATGTGCTATACCTGGCAGCTGTATGGGCCAGGGAGTACCCTAGCCTTCTGCCATTTGTACTACATTGTCTGAGGTTTCTGGAAGTTTCTTCTGCCTCTTTTCTTATTAGATTACCTGCACATTCAGCTTACTTTATAACAACTATTCTGGGAATCTGTTGTCCATTCTGTACATATAGTTGTCCTTAGAGAATTAGGCTGTCCTTCCTAGTTCCTTCAATACTAGGAGGATTTGAGTTAAGGGAATGCAAAAGGAGGGGAGGAAATGTACATTTATTAAGCACCTCCTATTTGCCACGCACAGTGCTAAGCACTTTGCAAATATAGTCTCATTTCATCCACTGAGGTAGGGGAAAGGTTGGGGAAGCACTGGTCTCCAGCCTTTGTGATTTTGTTGTTTTAAGGTCAGGATTAGAAGAAGCTAGAGGGCAACTAAGTGGTACAGTGGATAGAGCATGGACCCTGGAGTCAGGAAGACCTAATTTCAAATCCAACTTCAGATACTCACTAGCTGTGTGACCCTGAGCAAATCACTTGACCCCAATTGCAGAAAGAAAGAGAGAGAGAGAGAGAGAAAAGGATTAGAAGAAGCTGGAGGAAATTCTGAAACTTCAAGCATCTAGGTGGAATGCCCAGGAGAGAGCCTGATCTTTGTCTTTTTGGAGGCTAGGCATCGTTTCTGTCTCACAGACCTTCAGTTTGGATTAATGCTCTATACTCTACTTGGGATAAACATGATGATCTAAAGGCAATGTAACATCTGGGATTGAGTCAAGATGCCTAGGCTCTGCTTCAGAGTCTGTCCCTAAACTGTGTGATCTTGAGCAATTCATTTCATTTGCTTCCCCATCTGTAAAATAAGGGATTAGGTGGCATCTAAAATACCTTTTGGCTCCCAACTGACATTCTACAATTATTCCCCAGAGGAAAAACTACTTTGTGTCTTTGTTTGTGGGAGTCTTTCAGACCCCACCCCCCTTCTGCCCCAGGCAGTCTCATGAAGCAACTTTGTCCTACAGAAGACTTTTAAGGAGGATTTTTGGCAATGCGTATCCATGAGACATTTAAAACTTCGCTCATCAGTTTTTGGAAATTATGCTCATTTAAATTGTCACAGCTCAAGAGCCCTGGGATTTAAACCTTGAAAAGGGTAAGACTTGTCAGCAAAATTCCTGCGTTAATTTGTAGAGACAGAATATTAAAACTTTCCAGCTGTAGAGTAGGCAGTCGGGGCAGAAGGAGGGAGGGGGGTGGGGCTGAATGGAGAAAGACCAACCAAATGCTCAAACTAGCTTTGCCACAGGTCTCCCTAACCTGCTCAATGTCTTTTCCCAGGGTAGAGAGTAGAAAGGGAGAGAAGGGGAGGAGGGAGAAAAGGGACAACTTGGGTAGGACAGGCTGCCCAGGGCCAAAAGTTAGGCACCATAGGAATTAGAATGTTACACCTCAGAGGAACCTTAAAGACCATTCAGTCCAACCCCTTCATTTTCCTGGAGAAGTTAGAGAAACTGAGACTTAGAAGGGTGAAGTGACTCTCCATCATGTCCAATCTTGAAGGGAAGTCTTAACAAGTCCTTTGCCTAGGCTCAGATGCTATGGCAGTTTCACACAATACAATGAGTTATCTGGACTCCAAATAACCAGACTTTAGTGACCGTGAGCAAGTTATTTCTCTTGTTGAAGCCCATTTACTGTATAAAATGAAAGGGTTGGACTAAATGATCTCAAAGATCCCTTCCGGCTCTGACATTCTATTACACTAACATAGGATCCAGGGATGGACTGGTTTAGAAATGGTTCAGGAAACTACCTATGTGTTATGATCAGAGGAAATTAAGAAAGTTTCTTTGTTCCTTGTTGCTACTAGGTGTCACAATGGATAGAGTGCTCAACTTGGAGTCAGGAAGACCTGAGTTCAAGTCTGGCCTTAGATACTTACTCACTGTGTGATCCTGGGCAAGTCACTTAATCTCTGTTTGCTTCAGTTTCCTCAACTGTAGAATAGGGATCATAATAGCACCTACATCCCAGGGTTGTTGTGAGGATCAAATGAGATAATAATTTGAAGAGCTTCATCAGCATAGTACTTAGTGCTTAGTAAACACTATATAAATGTTAGTTGTTGTTGTTGTCATATACATATACATAAACATACATATACATGTACATATACATATACATATACATATACATATACATATACATCATATACAAACAGCACAGGACATCTGTCCCAAAAGTCTTAGTGTGATTTGAAGCTTGAATAGCTTCAAATGGCACCAAGACCATTGGGACACTTTTGCGCAAGTGCTGAATTTGCAATACAGACAATCAGTGCCTTGCACAGCGCAGGTTCTCAGTAAATTGCAGATTTCATTGTTTGACTATATATAATGATTAAACACAGATAATAAATTATGTAGTAGCTTGGAGGAGGGAGAGATTAGGTACAGCTAGAGTGGTCAGGTAAAGCTTCACTGAGGAGTTGAGAGCTAAGTTGGACTTTTAAAGAATAAAAATAATTGGGCATCCTGCAGGGAATGCCATAGGAAGGCATGATTGGGATTGATCATAGTGTTGGGAGTGAGAGGGGGAAAAATAGCAGAGTCCAGCCTTCCCAGAGCAGAAATTGTTAGGGAATAGTGACATATGAAGTAGAACTGGTTGGACCCATTTGTCCACCTCTTTTTACCCCTTCTCACCGGTACATTAACCACTGTGTGAGTGAGTTTACATTCTTCAACGTATCCTAAAGATATCAACAAGTTTCCCCTTGCTCAAGCAAAGCTTTATTTGCATCTCTCTCTTTCTAGCACAGAAATTTGCAATGGGTCCCGTTGCCCATCTTACTTCAAGTCTCCAAAGATCTATGATTTCATCTGTGTGGACACTCACTTCACAAAAGCAGACCTAAACCCCTCTTCAGGAGGCCTTTGCTGTTCCCAAAGCAAATTCATTATTGGGTCACCAGTGAAGAAGCTCTCTGTATTTACCTGGGCTCATTCTTAGATAATGGAGACCCTCTCAAAAATCTTCCCAGATTTGTAAGGCAGAACAAAACTTGCATGCTGCAGGCAGAGCCTTTAAGAGTACCATCAGCCTGCCAAGGTGAGACAGAAGTATGTAACTAGTGCCAGAGTCTGGCTTACATTTGCATCCCTAAGGAAAAGGAAAAGACTTTTCTTGCTGCCCTGTCTGGGAGTCTCTATTTTTCATCTTCAAGACCTGCCCATCTAATGACTTGCATGCATAACTTCAATTAACAATAAACACTTATTAAGCACTTACTATATCCCAGGTACTGTGTCAAGCACTGGGGATACAAATCCACAAAAAGAAAAACAACCTTTGCCCTCAAAGAGTTTACAATCTAAAGAGGGAAGACAAAACACAAAAGGAAGCTGAAAGGGAAAGGGACGGGAGAAGGTAGATGGCAGTTGGAAAAGTCCCTAAGTAATGCAGCCAGATGAGCTGAGCTCAGAACCAAGTCTTAAGGGACCCATGTACTTTGCCCCAAAGCTTTCTAAAATATATAGTCCAGAGGATGGGTGCTTGCTCTACCAGATATAAATCCTTTCTTCTAGGATGTCTACTCCACTCCAATCAATCAATGTCTGTCTTCTGGACACAATTGGCTCCTCATTGTTTTGACTACGGTATTCCCTCAACTTGAAACATGTTTCTTCTTTCTCTCCTCCAAACTGTCCCTCTCTTTTAATATTCTGCTCAAATCTCACCTCCTCCAAGAAGCTGCCATATGGAATTTGTGAATCAGTTCTAAAAGATCCCCAAATGATGGATCAAATTTAATAAGATGTCATTTTAACTGATAAATATAAAATCCTACATCTGGATTTAAAAAAAAAAAAGCCTGTTCAAATACAGGATAGAAGAAGCAGACTAGACAACAGTTTTATTAATAGGCCCAGGGAATTTTAGTGTTTTGCAAGCTCAGTTTGTCAATAATGTGGCAAAGCAGCAGCCCGAGATGCTAATGTGAACATATTGCATCAGTGATGTCACATGGAAGAGGGATTGCACTTGTTCTTATTAGCCCCAGAAGACAGAACTAGGAGTTAGGTTTGAAGTTGCAGGGTTACCTGAATAGAATGGGATGTTTACTATTCTGAAGGTGTATTGAATAGCCTTCTACCTTTGCTTTAAAAAATGATGACCCTAGATAACTACCATATTGGTCTGAATATTGAAAGACAGACAGACAGACAAAAACAGAGAGAGAGAGAGAGAGAGATTGAGAGACTGAAAAAGAGGGAGGGAGGGAGCAAAGTGGGGAGGGAGGGAGGGAGGGAATAGGGGAGGGAAAAAGAAAGAGAGAGGGACTACATTTAAAAAAAAAAGAACACTGACATTAAAAAAAATAACACTGAGTTGCACACAGTTTTATATAAACCAGACTTGGCTGTGTGGTGGGCCACATGTCCCCCTATTCTTCTCCACTTGCTCCCTCACTCATCTTCATTATAATATATAGGGCTAAAAGTCTGAATACTAGGATCTCTCTGGTGATTCTCATGCCCTAAGGGCACTTGGAGACAGAGAGGTTAAAAATATCTTTCTTATGGTTTCACAGTTTGTTGAATAATCTTTAAACTGCTATTTTTATTCCAATCAATCAGTAGTGCTCAGTTTAGTGTGATTCCATAGGGGTGGTGATTATTAGTAATTATTGGTATTATATTTGTCTATTAGTATACATTTAGTCAGTCTAGTCATTAAGGTAGGAATTACATATATTAGCACATGTTATACATATATATTATATTTAGGGATAATTAGATAAGGTTAGATAGACAGATTCTTTCTTATAGGCCTATAGGTTAGAAGTTCACTTGCTTGTTATAAAGTTCACCTGCCTAACCACAGAATGCTGAGTAGAAGACCTCCACCCTTTGTGTCTCATGACTGAATGATCAAAGCCAGTGTGGAAGAGAGCATCTCTGGATCTCCACCCTCTTTTCCTAATCATCATGACCAAGCCCTGTTTAGATGACCTAATGATATGGAAAATCCCCCAACTTAATTTTGTACCTCCAGACCACCCTCCATTGCCCAACATGAGGAAGAACCCACCACTTAATCAGTGGGAATGACCATTAGCTTGCCCATCCTGTGACCACCCACGTAGATGCATCATCTCAGGCCCTTTTGGAGAGTCAACATATAGATCTGGAGAAGGAAGGCAGAGGTCTATCAACCAATGATATTCTGTATTTTACTCTGCTTTTTTCTGTATCATCCTGGTATCAAGCACTATAAAACTAAGGCCCTGGAGGAAGGAGGCATCACAAATCATGAAGAAAATCTGAGGGGTCTCATTCATTGAAGAGGGGTCTGGTCCCTTTAATAAATGGTTATTGGCTCAGATCTCTGCCTCAGTGTCTTTTATTGCAGATTGGACAATTTTGAGAGCCCATAATAGACACTCTTGAACACTGAAAATCACACTATTTTTGTGAGTGGGGGGAGTAGGGGAGGTCCTGTCCTGATAGTGATCCAGGGCAGAACCTTTCACAAGCAAAGACCCCAGGGCTATGTAACTGTTGACAATGCCTATACCATCATAGACCTCTTCCCTTTAAGTTGAGCTAGGGAAACCATAACTAGGAAGTGGATGGGGAGGACTGAAAATTTGGAGTTGAATGTCAAAGAGAAGGAGGCTATAACTCCCTTCTGTGAGAAGAAATAAGTGGAGTGTGGGTTGAATGGAAAATAAATCCTTGGGTAAGCCATTTACCTATTTGGACCTCAGTTTCCTTTTCAGTAAAATGAAAGGGGTTAGACTAACATTTTCTATATCACTTACCCCTTTGGCAGTCTGGGGAAATCTATAGATTTCTTCTCAGAAAATATTTTTAAATGCATAAAATAAAAATGCATAGGAATACAAAAGAAACCAATTATGTTGAAATACAGTTATCAAAATATTTTAAAACAAGTTAGTAGATCCCAAATTAAGAATTCCTGGAGCAGATGATCGCCAAGGTCACTTCAAGCTCTAAAATTGTTTCAGTCTATGAAATTCTGTTCTTCTCATCACTAAAACAGACCAAAATCTAGAGTCATGTTCAATTCTGGGGGTACAATTTAGATCTTGAAAACTGGTCTTTATGTTCTCCAGGTTTCTTCCCCTTTGGGGGAAAGAGATCTAAATTCCCTCAAGAGAGCATTTGCCTCAGTTTACAGGGGGATGCAGGGTTTTTTCCCTTTATATTTCCTCATTCAAAGCCCAGTCCTTGTGAAGGACATTGCTGATAGATGAGATTGTCCAGATCCTCTGGGTATAGGCTTCTCTCCCCATCCAACTAGAAGACCCTACAAAGAGAATCTAATGTAGGTGGAATTCTCACCCCACCACTATTCATGGTTCATTGACTGGGTGGAGGATAGATCCTTTCCTATAGATTGCCCTGAGGAGGGAGTGGTCTGGCTTGAGATGAGTCTCTGTCCATGAGTGACATGATCAGAATCACATGCCCCAGTCCCTCATTAGAATTAGCCCACCTTGGGGGACAGAGACAAGATGGCAGAGTAAAAGCAGTGACTTGCTTGAGCTCTCTCCCAAACCCCTCCAAATACCTGTAAAAATGGCCCTAAACAAATTCTAGAGCAGTAAAACCCACAAAAAGACAGAGTGAAACAAATTTCCAGCCCAAGAAAACCTGAATGGTTGATCAGAAAGGTCTGTTGTGCCAGGCTGAGAGAGGAGCGCAGTTCAGTGTGGGCATGCAGGCAAAGACCAGGCCTCAGTGAACCTGGAACAGGCCTCAGGGGACTAAAATACTATCAGCTGTAGAAGTTTCCAGACTTCTCAACCCACAAACACCAAAGACAACTTAGAAGGTCAGTGGGAAAGGTCTAGAAGACCTGGGTGAGAGAGGAGAATGGTCTAGTCCCAGTCCTGGTGCAGCCCCAGGGTGGCAGCTGCTTCCAGGGATTTTGGCCCACAGATGGTGGGGGAGATCAAGCAACTGATCAGAGGGGGATTGCAGAGATCTCTTTGCTGGTGCTGAGGCAGGATTCTCTTGCTTTGCCAATGCTTGGATCTGAGTCACAGCTCTGGGTGGCAGAACTGGGGTGAGGAGGAGTGCTGGCATGGTGGAGCTTGTGGTGGTGGTGGAAAGGGAATATTCCTCATAGTTCCAAGGCAGAAAAGAGTGCTTGTGGTCACTCATAGACCACAGCACAGGCCAAGAAAGAAGTAGACACCTTGCCTTTGATCATACCACCTTGGAAGAACTGAAAATTTATAGGTTACTAGAAGTATCTTTGAAAACAGCTGCACAAAAGCCTGAAGCTTGGGACATTACATTCTCCACACTGGAAGCAGACCCCTATTTTAACAAAGAGTTTAATAGTCAAGTAATTGGCTGGGAATATGAGCAAACTGCACAAAAAAAAAACAGACCATAGAATCTTACTTTGGTGACAAAGAAGATCAAAACATACAACCAGAAGAAGACAACAAAGTCAAAGCTCCTACATCCAAAGCCTCCAAGAAAAATATGACTTGGTCCCAGGCCATGGAAGAACTCAAAAAGAATTTTGAGAAGCAAGTAAGAGAAGTAGAGAAAAAAACTAGGAAGAGAAATGAGAGTGATGCAAGAAAATGATAAAAAAAAAAAAGTCAACAGCTTGCTAAAGGAGACCCCAAAAAATGCTGAAGAAAATAACAACTTAAAAATAGACTAACCCAAATGGCAAAAGAGGTCCAAAAAGCTAATGAGGAGAAGAATGCCTTAAAAAGCAGAATTGGCCAAATGAAAAAGGAAGTCCAAAAGCTCACTGAAGAAAATATTTCCTTAAAAATTAGAATGAAGCAAATGGAAGCTAATGACTTTATGAGAAATCAAGAAACTATAAAACAAAACCAAAGGAATGAAAAAATATAAGACAATGTGAAATATCTTATTGGAAAAACAAAAATAGATCCAGGTGAGATAATTTAAAAATTATTGGACTACTTGAAAGCCATGATCAAAAAAAGAACCTAGACATCATCTTTCAAGAAATTATCAACAAAAGTTGCCCTAATATTCTAGAACCAGAGGATAAAATAGAAATTGAAAGAATCCACCAATCACCTCCTGAAAGAGATCCCCAAAGGAAAACTCTTAGGAATATTATAGCCAAATTCCAGAGTTCCCAGATCCAGGAGAAAATACTGCAAGCAACCAGAAAGAAACAATTCAAGTATTGTGGAAACACAATCAGAATAACACAAGATTTAGCAGCTTCTACATTAAGGGATTGGAGGGCTTGGAATATGATATTTCAGAGGTCAAAGGAACTAGGATTAAAACCAAGAATCACCTACTCAGCAAAACTGAGTATAATCCTTCAAGGGAAAAAATGGACATTCAGTGAAATAGAGGACTTTCAAGCATTCTTGATGAAAAGACCAGAGCTGAATAGAAAATTTGACTTTCAAATATGAGACTCAAGAGAAGCATGAAAAGGTAAACAGGAAAGAAAAATCATAAGGGACTTACTAAAGTTGAACTGTTTACATTTCTACATGGAAAGACAATATTTGTAACTCATGAAACCTTTCTTGGTACTAGGGTAGTTGGAAGGAATATATATAGACAGAGGGCACAGGGTGAGTGGAATATGAAGGGATGATATCTAAAAAATAAAATTAAGAGGTGAGAGAGGATTGTACAGGGAGAAAGAAAAAGGGAGAGGTAGAATGGGGTAAATTATCTTACATAAAAGAGGGAAGAAAAAGTTTTTACCATGTAGGGGAAGAGGAGGGAGGTAAGAGGGAATGAATGAATCTTACTCTTATTGGATTTGGCTTCAGAAGGAAATAACATACACATTCAATTGGGTATGGAAATCTATCTTACCCTACAGGAAAATAGGGGTAAAGGGGATAACAGGGGGGGAATGACAGGAGCAAGGGCAGATTGGAGGAGGGGGTAATCAGAAACAAACACTTTTGAGGAGGGAAAGGATCAAAGAAAAGAATAGAATAAATGGGGAATGGGATAGGATGAAGGGAAATATAGTTAATTTTTCACAAAATGGCTATTGTGGAAGTGTTTTGCATGAAGACACATGTATAACCTTTGTTGAGTTGCTTGCCTTCTCAGTGAGGGTGGGTGGGGAGGGAGGAAGGGAGAGAATTTGGAACCCGAAGTTTTAAAAACAAATGTTAAAAATTGTTTTTACATGCATCTGGGAAATAAGATACACAGGCAATGGGGTATAGAAATCTATCCTGCCTTACAGGAAAATAGAAGGGGAAGGGGATAAGGAAGGGGGGGTGATAGAAGAGAGGGCATATTAGGGGAAGGGGTATTCAGAATTCACACCATCTTGGGGTGGGGGAGGGATGAGATGGGGAGAAAATTTGGAACACAAAATCTTGTGGAAGTGAATGTTGAAAACTAAAATTAAAATAATTAATTAAAAAATAATTAGCCCAACTCTCGTTATAATATTCATTCTCTCATTGTTAACCAAATCAGAGTTGATTTTGGCCTGTTGGGAACACCCATTCTTCCAAGGATATGTAAGCATGAGTGGCCTCCATGATTCATCTTTGGTCCCTGAGAGTGCCACTGACCTTTCTTGTTAATTTTCATTAGCCATAATTAATAAAATGATTGTTAGTTACCCAGAAATTATATATCTCAGACTTTTCATATGTCACAATGCTATGATTATCCCCATTTTAGAGTTGAGGAAACAGGCAGCTACAAGAAAAGAGTTTGGTTTTGTTGTCCTCCTTTTAATAAAACTTTCCTCCATAATATTGTGAACTGCACATTTGTAAGAGAAGAATCATTTTCAGGATACTTGTAGATAGGACAATTGGGTTTCCTAAGTTGGGACTAAAAGCCAAGAGAGTGAGAAAATCTCCTAAGCTCTTCCTGAGCCCATTGGTCATGAGCAACTCTCTGACACAACATTCAGCTTCGATGATTAAAATTTCTATGATTTAAAGACTCTTTTTCCTCTTGCCCAATGTCCCAAATAGATACTCACACACAGAGATATATAATAGAAGAGCTAATTGTAATGCATGGGAAGCAACACTGGTGACCTATACATCAACACCTATCCCTGAAAGCTACATAGCCAATAACTGAGATAATCAGAGCACAGGAACACAGGAGAAGCAATAACAAAATGCTTGTGGAGGAGAAACTGAATCCAGACTTGGGTCATTACTCATATTATCTATGCAGTGAGATGATCATAGGATCATAGGTTCACTAGAAAGGGCTGGATCTTAGAGACCATCTAGTTCAATCCCCTCCTTTGACAGATATGGAAACTGAGGCTTAGAAAGGGGCAATGACATGCCCAGGGTCTCACTGGTAGTAAATGGCAAAGCCAGGATTCAAATCCAGGTTCTCTGATTCCAAAGCCAGCAGTCTTTACAATGAAACATGGTACCTTCTCCCTGAACAGACTTTTGGTATGTGATGGTCAGGTGAGCCCAGTGACTTCCTTCCTCCAGATATTTAGCTTTTGATCCCTTTACCAGGTCTTCAATTTTTAAAATTTTTTTATTGTTATTTTTTTATCATCGTTGTCACCATCATCACCAGCTGTTGGTACATTGAATAGAGTGCTAGAACTGGAACAAGGGAAAATCTGTGTTCAAATCTGGCCTCAGATACTTACTGTGTGACCTTGAGCAAGTCACTTAATATCTGTTTGCCCCAGTTTCCTCAACTGTAAAATGGAGATAATAGCACCTACCTATAAGGGTTATTTTAAGGATCAAATGAGATAATAATTATAAAGTGCTTAGCACAGTACCTGGCATGTAGTAAGTGCTGTATAAATGTTAGTTGTTATTATTATTACTATTATTACTCTTACTATTATTATTATTAAGTAGCACTTCTCTCACAGGGTTGTGATCAAATGAGATAATATTTGTAAGAAGCATTTCGCACAGTGCCTGGCGCATAATAGGCATTATATAAATGCTAATTGGTAGCTAAGTGGTACAGTAGATAGACAGCTGGTCCTAGAGTCAGGAAGACCTGAATTCAGATCCAGCCTCAGATTACTAACTGTGTGGCCCTGAAAAAGTCATTTAACTCTGTTTGCCTCAGTTTCCTCATTTGTAAAATGAGCTGGCAAAGGAAATGGCAAACCACTACAACATCTTTGCTCAAGAAAACCCTAAATGGGACCAGGTAGAGTCAGACACAACTGAAAAATGACTAATAACAACAAATGTTTATTTCCTTCCTCTTCCTATTGTTGTTGTTTGTAGTTGCCTGTCTTCAAGAGGCATAGTAAAAAGGGCATTGGATTTAAAGTTAGAAGTCCTAGGTTCACATCCTGAATAACTCTGCTACTTACTAGCTGTGTGTCTTTGGACAAGTCACTTCCCTAGTCTGATATTAGATGACCTCTAGATCTATGACCCTTTATCACCGTCACTGAATCATGTGCCACATATCTCTTTCACTGACTCTGTTTCTCTGTCTCTGTCTCTTTGTCTCTGTCTTTCTGTCTCTGTCTCTTTCTCTGTCTCTCTTTGTGTCTCTGTATGTCTCTCTCTCTCTCTCTCTCTCTCTCTCTCACACACACACACACACACACACACACCCTTATACATGTCTCACATTCCACTGAATACATTTATCAGAACTTTCCTCCCTGGCAAGTCAAACTCGGCCTTAGTACCTGGGATGGTCCTTGTGCAGAGAGGATATTGAAAGAGGAAGGCATTTTCCTTTACAGTTTTGTGTCCCTGCTTCCACCTACCAGGACTCAGGTTTGAGTTAAGTCCTCTTTATCTCAAGGCTTCACCTTCATGCCCTATTGTCCTTTTGTCCTGGTCAACCTGGTCACCTTGCCTATCCTCTTGCCCTTCCTTTCTGATCCAGTGTGAGTCATTGGTACCTGCCTTTCAGCTTGATTTTGCTAAGGCACCTTGATATTGGGTGCTCCCCTGGGGGAAGGGAGTGCTATACCAAGACTGGCTATTGAATTCCATATCTACCTGCTTGCTTTCTCTTCCCGACTCAAGCCAGTAGCCTGGTATCCACATTCCTGGTCCTGTTCTCCTGAATCTGGCCCAATAAATTCTGCCTTTTGCTTCCTAACCCTGGCTTTCTCTGGTCCCTGTTGCTCACCAGATCCTATAAGTCACCCTTTCCATAAGAAAGTACTCAATCAGCAGAATCAAAGTGGCCAGACCCTAGCATGGTCACAGTCTTCCTCAGGACTCAGAGAATGGATGTGGGGCTGCTAGTTTCAACTCAACCACTGACTATTTGCATGACCTTGAAAAAATTACTTTCCTTCTCAGTCTTACTTTCCTCATCTGTAAAATGAGGGGGTTGGACTGAGTGACCTCCACAGTCCCCTTCTGCTGCAACATTTCTCTGCCTCTACAATCCCAGATAACTTGACATTGACTCCAGGCAGTTCCTAAATCAATTATTCATCCCCTGGATTTTCATTAGGAGACTTTGTAATCATCTTAGTGTATTAATAAAGATGAAGAAGAGTCTGTTCCCAAATGGCGCATGGCAATCCTGTGCACGAGCAATGCCTTTGTGTCTAATCGACAGGGTTTGGGGAGCACTTCCCAGCCGTTAATCCAGGGAACAGCAGGACAGTCACATTTGCCTAAGAAAGGCAAGTTTCTAACTTCCACTTGTCAAGTGGTGCCAGTGAAATGGAGGCTCTGGGGAGCGCTCTGAGATCTAATCCAAATCCCACTTTTTACAAATGAAGAAGCAAAGACCCATAGAGGAGAAATAATTTGCCCAAGGTCACAGAGATGTGACATGAACCAAGTCTTAGGACTAATTCTAGTGTTCTTACCTCTACACTCTAAGATGGATTTGGACTGAATTTTATTCTAGAGAGGGGCTAAGAACTAAGGCCAGAAGCATCCATGGGGCCAACACTGTGTAATAGCTATTAAAAACACAATTAAGTCCAAAATCCTAGCATGAAAGTCAAAATGAAAAAAAAAAATGGGGATTTGTTTTCAAAAAAGGAGAATCAAAACAAAATGTGAGCCTTTGGATAAAAATTGAAGATGGGGTGAAAACAAATCACTTAGATGATTTCCAGGATCTTTTTTTAATGAAAAGTAAAGGAATTTGGGAATTGTCCCTAACCCATCATGCTGACGTATGGGAGATACAACACTTCACCCCCTCACTCTGGACCTTTTCAGAGATAGAACTCTGGAGAGAGAAAAGGAAGAATTACAGGGCTTGTTCCTAGGTGAGAATCCCAATGTTCCTAAAGGGACAGATGATTTGTCCTATATCAGATCAGCCACAGTAATGAGTAATACAAAGATTTGGATGTCCCCTGCTTCACTATTGTACTGTCTAGTGCCTTCAGTCAACAAATATTCATTAAGCACTGACTATGTGCAGGCATTCTGCTAACCATTAGAGATACAAAGAAAGGAGAGAGAGAGAGAGAGAGAGAGAGAGAGAGAACAGAAATCTGGGTTCCAATCCCTATTTTGTGTGACCCCAAAATTCTAATCTGCAACAAAAACACTGAGGCACTCCAAGAAATTTCAATTTATTAGAGAAACTGATGGTCTCTAAGAAATTGGATCCAGGCCGCCTCTGCAGTCAGGGACCCCTCTATCTAGTTTTGAGGGAATATTTATACAATTTGAGAGATCACCAAAAATTAAATGAGGTGGTACAATTCTTTGATTGATCAATTCCAAAAAGGAAAAATTCACATGATTGGCTAATGGAAATATCCATCACTCACCAGAGGTTAGTCATCAGGTTTCCACATTTCATCAATCAGGAATGTTTAGCCAATGACTAGGCATTTCTACAAGCATGTTCCCAACATTAGGCCCAAAAGAACAAAGTTAAAAGGGAAACTGGTTTTTTGGAACACAACAATTTCCAGGGTACATTTACAGGAACGCGTACAGTGGGTATGGTGGGGTTAATACACAGGTTAATAAAGGTCAAAATAACAAACTATAAATCTACAGAGTATAAATCTATCATAAATCATTTAAAAGCAACATAATCATCAACACATGGATGTTATCAATACAGAGTAGTTTAATTAGACCTTAATTAATTCTAACCTACATAATTCTTATTCTAACAATTAAGCTTAATTCTATCCTATTTATCTTCCTTATAGACCGTCACTGATACCCACCCATAAATCACAATGAAATGAATAAATAATGATCAAATTGAGTAGGGGTATCAAAATTCTTCTCACTATTGTCACTAACTAGCTCTATAACCTGGGGAAAAGGAATAAGCATTTACAGAACACCTGAACTGTGGGAAGTGCTTTTTACAAATATTACCTCATTTGCTCCCCACAACAACCTTGTAAGGTAGGTACTATTGTTATCCCCATTTAAAACTGAGGAAACTGAGGTAAACAAAGGTTAAGCTACTTGCCCAGGGTCACACTGCTAGTGTCTAAGCAGGGGTGGGGAATCTGCATCCTCGAAGCCAAATGTGACTCTCTAGGTCCTCAAGTGCAGCCCTTTGACTGAATCCAAACTTCACAAAAAAAAATCCCCTAAATAAAATAATCTGTTCTGTGGAGTTTGAACTCAGTCAAAAGGCTGCATCCAAGGATCTAAAGGCCACAGGTTCCCCACCCCTGGAAAGCCATATTTGAATTCAGGCCTTTGTGACTCCAGGCCCAGGGTCTGAATCACTGCAACACTATCTCCCTCTAAGTGGTTTAATCTGTTGGAACCTCTAATGAAAGAAGGATGTTAGACTAAGTGTCCTTCAAGGCCCTTCTAACTTTAACAGTCAGTGAGTAACCCAGTAACCCTTTCACATATTCATTTCAGTCAGTCAATAAACATTTATTAAGCACCTACTATGTGTCCAACCTGTATGCTAAGCATTGACCTTCAAGGAGCTTAATAGGGGAAGACACAGGAAAAGTTCTCAAGGATTAATAGTACCTCTGAGGTAGTTCACACTGCCTCAGGCATTCACACTGAACAGTTCTGACTCTCTGTTGGCCAAATGGAGCAAACGAACTTGGACTGTGTGCCCTACCCTCTCTCTCTCTCTCTCTTTCTGTGTCTCTATTTCTGTGTCTCTGTCTCTTACCTGTTTCTCCCCTCTGTCTCTCTCTTTGTCTCTGTCTCTGTCTCTATGTCTCTCTGTCTCTGTCTTTCCTGTCTCTCTCTCTCCTGTCTCTGTGTCTCTGTCTCTCTGTGTGTGTCTCTGTGTCTCTCTTTCTGTCTCTGTCTCTCAGTCCCTCTCTCTCTCTCTCTCTCTCTCTCTCTCTCTCTCTCTCTCTCTCACTCTCTCATCAAAAATGGAGAGGAGTCCAATACAGTATGCATGGGGAATGTGCAGCAAGCTTACCATGCATAGTTGCCATAGCAACACAGAGTGCTCATTAAAGTAAAGATGGGTAGATGAGTGAGCCCTGAGAAAACCACCTCCTCCCTTCTTCCTTCCCTCCGTCCCTGCTTCCCCCCCCCCCCCATCTAGCCAATGCATTGAGCTGAGTATCCTTTACACAGTCTCCTGAATTACAATACCAGGCAAGAAGAAGATAAGATAAAGAGTTTTCTTTTATCTGTACCCAGGGGAATAAAATCTCACAATTGCTAGCAATGAGCGATTGAAGGCATTCATTATTGATTCCAGCAAAAGAATGTACCTTTTCTTACAGGATTGTCCAGTAACTGATCCCAACCTAACTCCCTAATGTTCCAACCTCCCCCCACAAACCACACACACACACACACACACTCTGAGAGAGAAAGACAGACAGACAGACATGCACTGTCCAGGTAGCTTTGATTTGCCTTTTAAATTCTTCCTCTAGCTGCAAGGATGCACATTTCCTCGGGGACATTACCCAGTGACACTTCTGGAGTCATCATTCCTTCACTCTCACCTGCTTCAGTCCATTATATCTCCAACCTAAATCCTTCCAGATTCAATTTCTTTATTCTCTGCATCATTTCTGGAAAGAATGTAATAAGACCTATGTTGACTTTTCTATCCTCTCATCTGGGCCTGTTGTCTGATAAAAACAATAGCCTTAAAAAGACCTGGAGAATGCCATGCTCCTGCCTTTGTGGTTGGACTAAACCCTACCCAGACAGATAGAGGGCCTCCTAGGAGATCACCAGGTGTCAGGATTCCCCATCCTTCCTTCTTGCCAACTCCAACCATGAGGATTCCCCATTCTGCCTTCTCAGAACAGCTCCAGTTGTGAAAATCCCCTGGTTGTCTCACGTCTTTCAGCTATCAGAGTTCCTTGACCTTCCTCATCCCTAGACTTCAGATGTGAGGATTCCCTCTCTCTCCTCCTCACCCACCCCAGTATCTCACAACCTTGGTTGTCATCAAATTTCACTTAGCTCTCAAATCCCTTCCTGTCTCAGTAGTTAACCCATTATCTGTCCAAATGTTTCCAAATAATCCTTACACAGTAAAGGACATAAAACTTTTCTTAAAAAAAAAAATACATATCCATCCCCTCAAAGAGACAATGATTCAATTCAATTTAACACATTTTTAAGTACTTAGTACCTGTGGAGGGCACTGTTTGGAAGGTGTGCCCTAGTGATTAAAACACTTGTTGTTGTTTTAGTCGCATCCCACTCTTTGTGACCCCATTTGGGGTTTTCTTGGCAAAGATACTGGAGTGGTTTGCCATTTCCTTCTCCAGCTCATTTTACAGATGAGTAAACTGAGGCAAACAGGGTTAAATGACTTTCCCAGGGTCACACAGCTAGGAAGTGTCTGAAGACAGATTTGAACTCAGGAAGATGAGTCTTCCTGACTTCAGGCCCCACACTGAAGTGCCAACATCACATACTTTCAAGGTGTCTGAGGCAAGATTTGAACGTTGGTCATCCTAATTCCAAGTCCAACGTCTATCCACTGTGCCATGCTACCTTATGGAGTAATGTATAGAAAGAAAGTCTCAGAATCAGAAAGACCTAGATTCAAGTCTTGCCTCTTACACATGCTGGCTCTGTGACACTGGACAAATCACTTAAACTCTCAGGGGCTCAAGCAAGCGACTATGCTAAGATTGTGAGGTGGAGAACAGAGTGTATAGCACCTGCCTTTCTGGAGCAGTTGGTCAGCAATTGGTGATGGTGGAAGTGAAGGATATATTTAGTCTCCTGAACAAGGCAAAGATAGTCTTCCTCAATAACAGCTGTGGGGTAGGGCTGGAGGCAGGGCCGGGGTTCTGGAAAGCACTGTTTCCCAGGGCTCTTGGCTCCAGGTCTTTAGGCTATCTCCACCTAGGTTTGAGAGGAGATAGGAGTTGAGATGGTGGTAGTAGTTCAACCCAACTGGCACATGGCGCCCCCATCTCTTCCTCAGGGCACCTTGTTACTCTGCCAGGATGATTTGCCTGCCTCATTAGCAGCAGCTGATTCATAGTTGGTACATATTAATTGAAGCTCCTTTTTCAAAGAGTTATAAAAACTGTCATGCAAATAATCTTGAAGGTTTGAAAAAGACATTATACACATTTCTCATTGGAACTTCAGAACCCTGTGAGGTAGATGCTATTATTTCCCCCAATTTTACAGATGAGGTCACTGAGGCTCAATAAGGTTAAGTGACTAAGGCAGAATTTGAACACATTCCTGACTACAAGTCCATCACTCTATTTGTGTGCTTTGCAAATGTTATAGTGCTATAGTAATGTCAGTTATTATAAAACAAAGAAGAATCCTCAGGTCACTGGAAAAGGAGTCAGAAGCCCTCGGTTCAAGTTCTGACTTTGACACTAACTATATTATCTCAGATAAGTCACTTTCTTTTCCAGAGCCTCAATTCCCTCCTTTATAAAAAGGAATTAGATGAAAGGATATCTAAGCTGCCTTCTAGTTCTGATATTCTATAAATCTATTCTATGGAAGAGCTATCTGCAAGATCACCATCACCAATCAGTGGACCTACACACAGAGCTCGCACTCCTTACTAATTAGTTAGCCCATTCCACAAACTAAATTACAGATCAGAAGGTGGTTTGGCAGACATATACTAATACTCAAATGGATTTTCCATCTTATTACCCTTGGCATTTGGGAAAGTGCAACTTGACTTGAAGTCAAGAAGACCTGAGTTGAAATTCCACCTCAGACACTTAACTATATGACCTTAAATAAGTCATTTAAACCTCTTTAAAAGCCTCAATTTCCTTGTCTGTAAAATGGGGATAATAATAGCCTCTATATCACCAGGCTATGTGAAGCTCCAATAAGATAACATGTATACAACTTTGTAAACCTTATAAGGTAATAGTAGTAATAGTAGAAATAGTAGTGGTAGTGGTAGTAGTAGTAGTAGTAATAGTAGTATCAGTGGCGGTGGTGGTGGTGGTGATGGTAGCAGCAGCAGCAGTAGTAGTAGCAGTAGTAGTAGTAGTAGTAGTAGTAGTAGTAGTAGCAGTAGTAGTCACAGTAGTAGTATTTCAGATGACTCCTCCCTTCAGGCAGATAGCAACGCATCCATATATGTCAATCCTGTGCAACCCTTGCTCACACTCTCCCAGAAGTTTGTCACAAGGTGTTCAACTAATATCCTGGAGACTTTCCTTGCCTTATCCTGACATCCCCAAAGGAACCAGTGGATCACCCACATTGTCCGCCTGTCATGACTCCATTCATGCCTCCCACCCTGTGACCAACCCTTCTTTTCTTCCTAACATAATTCATTGATGACATGGTCTATTCTCCTCTTCCCATCACATAATTCCTTCGAATTCATGAGGATTAACAAAAAGAAATAGGGTATTCGCATGCAACCAATGTGACCTAGGGGTTTATTCTTCTCCATTCCAGGGATCTTTCTGTCTCAATATCCAGTACTAGTCATTAGAATTAGGGCTGGAGACACATGAGTACATTCTTACTAGGCAATCCGCCTTTCTTAATATTCATTCCTTATCTGTCAGCAGAAGATTCTGTCATTACACTATTACCTAATGACCGACATGTTACAATTAATTAAATCCCAGCTTATCTTACTGTGAGGGGATGAGCCTCCTCTCACTTTCTGAGAGAAAATGTCTGTAATTTTTACTATAGGCATAAAAGATTTTTCTCATGTAGAATTACAGTATGAGGAGGAAGATCAAGTGACAGTAGGTCACCAAAATCCACCAAAGTTTCCGATGAAACCAGGAAACCAAAGAAAACCAGCTTTGGAGCTGGTAAGTCAAATCAAATCAAGTCTAGTCAAGTCAATAAATATTTGTTAAGTGCCTACTATGCACCAGACACTGTGCCAAATGCTGGGGGTGGGGGGCTGTTGTTGAGTCATTTCAGTTGTGTCCAATCCTTTGTTGCCCCATTTTGGGGTTTTCTTGGCATAGATACTGCAGTGATTCGCCATTTCCTTCTCTAGCTCATTTTATAGAGGAGCTGAGGTAAACAGGGTTAAGTGACTTGCACAGGTTCACACAGCTGCTAAGTGTCTGAGGCCACATTTGAACTCATGCAGTTGAGTCTTTCTGATTCTAAGCCCAGTGCTCTAGGTTGGAGAGAGACATAAACACAAGCCATAAGAAATACAGTCTCTGTCCTCAGGGAGCCTAGGAGATGGATGATAAAATGATACAGAAGAAAGCAAAGCCAAAGCAAGTTACCCTGACATCAATGACATAAAGAAAAGTGACACTGAGAGACCTTCAGAACTCTGATCAATGTAGTGCTGGTTGTGACCTCCAAGGACTGGGTAAAGGATGCTTCCCTCTTCTTGGCAGACAGGTGGTAGCCTATAGATTTAATTATCATCTCTAAGCATATGACTCCCAAATCTCTCTCTCTCTCTCTCTCTCTCTCTCTCTCTCTCTCTCTCTCTCT
>NW_020954589.1:19406159-19419191 GCF_900497805.2 Vombatus ursinus
CTCTCTCCCTCTCTCTCTCTCTCTCTCTCTCTCTCTCTCTCTCTCTCTCTCTCTCTCTCTCTTTCTCCATGTGTCTCTCTCTCTGCCTCCTCTACCCCTCTTGCTCCACCAGTCTCTGTGTCTCTGTCTATGTGTCTCTATCTCTCTCTCCTCCTCCTTGTCATCATCATTGACTCCCTCTCCCATGGGAATCTTATACTCAACATGTACAAAAGAGAACTCATTATCTTCTCCTTAATACCCACCCCTCCTCCCAAGGTCCCTATTCCTATTGAGGGTACAATCATCCTTCCTTTTGCCCAGATGTGTAACATTGGAGATATCATTGATCCTTTCATCTCACCACCATTCATTCAATCATTTGTGAAATCTTGTCTATTCTACCTCTGAAGCATCTCTTATATCTATCCCCTTTTCCCCATTCCCAAACAACTACCATTCCATACCATTCATCTCCATTACCATAGTTCAATATCTCCTCACCTCTGGGGCAGCTAGATGGTACCATGGATATGAAGCACTGGGCTTGCAGTCAGAAAGTCCTTGAGTTCAAAGCTAGCCTCAGACATTTCCCAGCTGTATGACCCTCTGTCTATCTCAGTTTCTTCAACTCTAAAGTGGGGATAACAATAGCACATAACTCCAATAGTTGTTGGAAGGATCAAATGAGATATTTGTAAAGCTCTTAGCATAGTGCTGATATATAGTAGGTAGTTAATAAATGCTTCTTCCCTCACCTCTGTTCCCTCTTGCCTAGACTATTGCCATTATATACCTTCCTAATTGGTCTCCAGTTATCAGCGTCTCCCCTCTCTCTAATCTGTCCTCTACACAGCCACTAAATTAATATTCTTAAAACATAGGTCTGACCATATCACTCCCCTTGCTCAAAAATCTTCAATGGCTCCCTATTCTCTCTAGGATAAAATATAAGCTCTGGCACCTGATATTTAAGTCCCTCCATAGTCTAATTTCTAACTACCTTTCCACAGTATCTGGAAGCTAGTATATAGAGAGTATCTAAGACTTTGTCCACCACTTGTAGTTCATATTACTCCCCTTTATACAATGGGTATTCCAGTCAAAATACACTGCCAGTTTTTCCCTCAACTCAACACCCTTGGCCCTAGGACAGGGTGAGTTTGCTCGGGTTTTCAAGAGTAAGAGACCACAGAGTCAAAAATTAGGAGCTAGAAGGGACTTCAAGAAACCAACTATGGAACAATCCTTTCATTTTACTGATGAGAAAACCAAGCCTCAGGGAGATGAAATAATTTGCCCAGGGTCACACAGGCAGTAAAGCAGGAGTATGAATGGAGCCAGCTGGGACCAGTGTCAGTTGTTAAATTTTCAGCATGAGCATTTATATCTCAGGAATGGGTAAAGGCTAAATCAAGGCTTGACTTCTTATTTTGTCAATGATCTAAACTTAAGAAAGTGATGGAGAAAATGTTAAGAAGGCAGATTAAACTTAAAAATGTGTTCTGTGCATATTTGTGGGGAGAAGCCAGTTGTTAGTCACCAACACACCACTGGTAGTAAGAGAGGAATGGCTTACATAACAATTGTGATTTTTGCTACATTCTCTGGGAATCTCTTAAAAGAGCCAGGACATAGGATAATTCCCCACTCTCAATGAATCAAACAACCAGCATTTATTAAGTATCTGCTGTGTGCCAAACATTGTGTTAGGCACTGAGGATACAAAGACTAACAACAGATAGATAGATAGATAGATAGATGATGGATAGATGGATGGATGGTTAGATGGACAAATAAATAAATGAAGTAATAGTGAATTAATAGACAGACAGATAGATGAATAAAAAATAAATGAATGAATGAATGGATAGATAGATGGATGGATTGATGAATAAACAAATTAATATATAGACAGATAGATGAATAAACAAACAAATGAATGAATGAATAGATGGATGGATAGATGGATGGATGGATGGATGGATAAACAAATTAATAGATAGACAGATAGATGAATAAACAAACAAATGAATGAATGAATAGATAGATGGATAGATGGATGGTTGGATGGATGGATGGATGGATGGATGAATAAAAAGAATACCTATTCTCAAGGAGTTTAAATTCTATAGGGGGAGAAAACATGTACTTATATTAGTATATACACAATAAATTCAAAAATATATTAAAGATAGGGAGGGAAGGAATTCACAGTTGTGGGGATCAAGAAAGATTTCTTATGAAACACAAGGACTGAGTTGTGTGTTGAAAGAAGTGAGAGATTCTATGAGGGAGAGAGGAAGATGGTGTGCATTTCAGACTGGAGATGGTTAGAGCAAAAGGTAACAGGAAATGGAGTCCTATGTGCCAGGAAAACAGAAGCCAGTTTGAATGGCCCCTAGAAAGCAAGAAGAAGAGTAATTCATAATGAGGATGGAAAGATTGGTTGGAGATAAGTTGCAAAAAGAGAGGTTTATACTTTATCTTAAAAACAAGAGAAAGTCATGGCTATTTATTGAATAGAGGACTAACATAGTCAGACCTATGGTTGAGGAATATTCAGCCCAAGTAAGTCATTTAACCTCTGTCTACCTCAATTTCTTCAATTGTGAAATGGGGATAACAATAGCACCTAACTCTTAGGGTGGTTTTGAGGATCAAATGAGATATTTGTAAAACTCTTAGCACAGTGCTTGGTATACAGTAGGTGATTAATAAATGCTTCTTTCTTTCCCTCCATTCCCTCTTGCCTGGGCTATTGCCATTATATAGCAAGAGCTTAACCTCCACTATATTTCTAATTCTCTTATCCAGTCTCTGAAACCTCCTTGAAAAGGTTCCCATCAGACCTTGCTCCCTCAAATTCCTTGAGCAAATCACAAAGCCACTCAGTGCTGTTGGCTGTGAACATAAATCACAAAGTGGCAAGTAAAGCCAGAAGAACAAATGTCCAAGAAAAAAAATACCCTCTACACAACCTGCCTCACCACTAATTGAACAAAGGGTACAGCTTGCTTAGGAAAGGAAAAAAAGAAATAAGCATTTATTAAGTACCTGCTGTGTGCCAGGCTAAGTGTTTTACAACTATTATCTCATTTGCTCAAAGCAGAAACTCCTGGAAAGTCCCAAACAGCAGCTACAAAAGAAATTTTAAAGACAAAAAAAAATTCTGTGAATTGTTAGAATCCTCAGACGTTCTAATAAGCTGGAGGGACTTTAGCAATCATTTCATCCAATTCACTCATTTTATACAGGAGGAAACAGAGTTACAGAGAGAAGTGGGACTCGGTCAAGGTTACACAAGTGATAAGTACATGGCAAAGCTAGGACCAAAATTCCAGGTTTTCCAAAGTTTTGTTCCAAGCCCTCTTGTTCCATTGTGACATCTGAGGAGAGTCCTGATTGTCAGAAGTCAAGGAATTCTGAATGATGAAGTGAGGACCCAAGACACGCTCCGTCAGCCACTATCAGCATCAATGGCAATCAGGGCCACCCTGGACTGAGGGGAGCAAGGGACATTGAGGGAAGGGACCAGGGAGAAAAGCTAGGACAACCTTTGGCTTATGACAAGGATCAGGAAAGACTGGAGGATAAGGATGATTGGGGATGAGCAGGGTGTAAAAGCAGAAAGACTTCTGAAGTGGGGAATGGGAAGCATGTAATGGGGGAAACTAGACTCAGTAGACAGAGCGTCAGCCCTAGAGTAAAAAGATCTGAGTTCAAATCTGACCTCAGACACTTACCAACTGTGTGACTCTGGGCAAGTCATTTAACCTGGTTTGCCTCAGTTTCCTCATCTATAAAATGAGCTGGAGAAGGAAATGGCAAATCACTTGCCATTTATTTAAGTGATTTGGCAAATCGCTTGCCAAATATCCTTGCCAAGAAAGAGTCAGACACAACTGAACAACAACAGCAACTTCCTGACTCCATACCCAGAGCTCTATCTACTGCACCACCTAGCTAGCTGGCCCCTCTCCTTTCTAGCTTCCTTTTATGTGTTGTCTTCTGCACATTAGAAAATAAGCTCCTTGAGAGTCAAGAACTATCTTGCTCACTTGTATTTGTGTCCCCAATACATACTGCTTGGCACACAGTAAGCACTTAATAAATGCTCTGTCACTTTAAAGTTTACATACATTATTTCATTCAATCCTCACAACAACCTGGTGACTAGAGGTATTATAACAATAATGTTCACTTTACAAGTGAGGAAACTGAGCTCCCTTACAACACACTGCTTCTCAAGTGCCTTGGAACAAAAGATCTTCCTCTCTCCATCCTGCCTCAGAGGGTGCATGCATCCACTGTTGCTTTCTTTAGAACAAGTGTCTTTTTCTGCTTCAGTTCTCACTTTGCATAGTTGGGGAGGAGAACCCAGATCTGAATTAGAAATGGATTAAAGGTGATACAAAAATGACCTAGAATATATTATGCATCACAGAACAGAGAAGACTGCAATGCCTTCTCTGTCCTCTGGGATCAGTGTTCTGAACAATTCAGAGGCAGCCAGGGGCACAGTACGGAAAAGAGAAATAGATGGGTGAGAATACCCTGTGGTTAATAATTGAATCTTTCTCCCATTTTTTTTAACATCTAAGAAGGTGATACGGGGTTTTCCTCCCATCATCCTCAAGAAAAATGCTTTCTGCCCCACCTAGTCCAATGGTATGCACTGTCTTTCTGTGAAGTCAGTCTTTCCCCTGTGAGGGTCATCTCCATCCAATAGGAAGCTTCTTTTGCCAACCCAGAAGTATAAGTAAGTTTCTAAGCATCCTTAAGCTATTCAAAATTGTGCCTTTAGATTTAGATGGTCAACTGCGTATCAGTGGTCAGTCCTAACTCAGATCAATTCAATGATTTTACTTAAACTCATTTTTATTGCATTTTGTTACATGCCAATTCTGAACATGAGTTTAAACATGTTCAATTTCAAACATGAAATTAAAAATTCCTGATTATTAATTCAGATAAAATGGTACTCCTGTCATTGACCATGCTGGGTCAGAAAGGCATCTTGGTGGAACAATGGAAATTTTTCTAAACAACCAGTTCAAATCTGGCCTATGCACCTACTAGCTGTGTGACTCTGAGCAAGTCACTTAACCCTGTTTTCCTCAGTTTCCTCATCTGTAAAATGAGCTAGTGAAGGAACTGGCAAACCACTGCAGTATCCTTGCCAGGAAAACCCCAAATGGAGTCACGAAGAGTTGGACACAACTGAACAACAACCAGAGGAAAGCTCTCAAGAGGCTGGACTTTTCATGCCTCGGGCAGCATGTAAGCCTAAACCAATTACTTCAGTCCTAGTCTCAAATCCCAAAGACAGCCTTTCAGCCCCTTTAAAGTGAAACTAACCAGGCCTACATAAAATAGGTGCCAGTTCTATGACTTCTGATGGTATTCTTAACCCCCCCATTGAATGAAAAAAGAAGAAGAGACAGTGTTGGAGGAGGGAAATGGTAATAAATAGAGGCAGTGTAGAACAGGAGAAGGAGATCTTAAGTCAGAGGTTGTTGCCCAGTTGTTCAGCTGAGTCCAACTCTTAATGATTCCATGGACCCCACCCCTGGTTAGGCTGACAAGGGGGAATTAGGAGAAGAAACCAGACAGCTTAAAGGACTAAATAGAAAACCCTATAATGAGATAATTTGATTTTAGGGGAGTAGCCAGACAAACACTAAAATAAAGGATCTCAGAAGATTTATTTCCTGAATCAGATAAGGCTGGAGTCATAGCTATGCTGAATACTTGCAACTTGCTTATCTATAGAGAGTTTGTAGAAAGATATTCCTTATTCAAAGTAGTTTCTTGTCCTCCAAACTGGCAGTCTTTAAACTTTTTTTTTAATTACACAACTGTAATAGTAAAAAATATATATATATATATTATGTGATGACTAACTTTGATAGACTTACCTCTTCTTAGCAATCCAAATGTCGAGGCTCAGGCAACCATATGTTGAGGTTTAGGGGTTCTGGGACCCCAAAAGAGCAACACCCGGGTCCTGCCTAAATAAATTTGACCCAAGTCTTCTTTCAGCCAAAGACAGGGTTTATTAAAGATCCACCATATTGGTCAGATCAAGGAATCTAAACATTTGTGATGTTCGTATTGACAAGTGGGCTATAGTAAATCTCAGCACTTTAATGGTGGCCAAGATGAATCTTATAAACAGAAAGATTGTGAGAGTGTGCGAGATGATCTCTCAGAAGTGAAGCCTCCTCAAAGGGTTAATAGTTCTTGTTAATAGTTCTCACAAAGGGCAGCAATTAGGAGATCACTGGTCCTATGGAGATATATGTCTCAGTTAAGTGATAACATCAGAAGCCAGATAGTAAGAGGTTAAGAAGAGAGTGGGAGGAGAGAAATTGGAGGCACCTGTTGTAGATGGCCTTCTAATTGTGTGGTTGAAACACACTTACTTCAGACCTTGTCAAAACCCCCTGCTTGGACCCTATTTTTAAGCATGTAGCAGATATGCCCTACCCCCAACCTAAACTGCAAAACTTCCTGCCTTTTCTTGTCTCCTGGCAAACTTTTATAATTGCCTTTGTTCTCTGTTGCTGGGGAAAATTTCCATGAATAGATTGTGCCCCCTGAAGCCCAGCCAATGGGAGAAGGGAAAGGGGTTTAGGGAGGAGGAATTTGTGTTAGGGTATAAATAAGCCTTGCTTTCTGTAACCAACTTGTACTCATACTCCCTGGCCAGCACCATTAGGGCAATCAGGGGCGGGTACCCTTTCTGATGAGAAAGCTAAACTCCTTTCTGCTTTCAAGGTATCCAAGTCTTTGTTTTGAATTTGAGTAGTGGTCTCTGTCCCACATAGGAGAAATCTAGAAGTGGCCAAGTCATTTGGGGTGACTGGAGGAGGGGTCTGGGAGAAGAGGTATCTTGATGGGAGTGGCCAGTAGACTGGGATGACTGGAGGTTAATAGATAGGATCAAGGGTAGAAAGTAGCTGGGGCCATCCTGAGGTAACAGACAATGAAGGGCTGGGCTAGGTTAAGGGTAACAGAGTGTGATGGGTTTAGGTGATAAAGAAAGTAGCCACAAAGAAAGGCCAGTTGAGTGGATTATAACTTCAGGCAAATGCTAGAGACCTCTTTGATCAAGTGGGGTCAAGTGGGAGTTCAAGGAGAGTCTAAGGTGGGGTTTTCTAGGGCTCATAGACAAATGAGACCCAAATTCTTTTTGGAGTAAGGGGCAAAGGTCTTGACTTGGGCCCATACCCCATCACACGGATCTAAGACAATTCCAAAAGACTCATGATGGAAAAAACTGCAGAATAAGAAGCATGGAGTATAAATGCAGATTGAAGCAGACTCTTTGTTCTTTTTTGTTTGTTTGTTTGTTTCTTCTTTCTCGTGATTCCTCCCATTGATTCTAATTCTTCTTTACAACATGACTAATGTGAAAATGTGTTTAATATGAATGTATATGTACAGCCTATATCAGATTGCACACCATCTTGGGGTGGGAGGAGGGGAGAGAGGAGGAGAAAATTTGGAACTCAAAATCTTATGGAAGTGGATGTTGAAAATTAAAAATAAATAAATTAATATTTCAAAAAAATAAAATAAAATCGGGGATATATCCTCAATGCATATGTAGTGCTCCCTCAGTCCCACCCCTCTTTGAATCATGCATGCTCAGCCACAATTCTACATAATGTGTGTGTGAATGTGAGTGTGTAAAAGGGGAGAGTGTGTTCCCTGTTTGGGGGATTGTTTTATAACTACTGTCCTTGATGTACTGTGTTGAAAGTTATGCTGACTCACTGACCAATATTGTTCCCAGTCCTGTTTCTCAATGAGTGTTGGGGGAGGCTCTTTTGAAGGAGGCTTTTTGGGGGAGGCATCACCCAGTCTTCAGCCTTTGTATTACCTGATAGGCATCACATAGTTCCTACCTGTTAACCCTCTTGGACCAGCAACTGGGGAGGTGCTGAGGTACAATGGCCCAGCCCCTTTTCTGACCTGGACCTATTCAAATTATCCAAATTATCTCATTACAAAAGTTATCAATAAAAGCTGGCTCCATTTTAAATCCTTTGCTAATCTCCCATGATCAGCCAGCCAACATGTTGCTACCTTGGCATAGTTTTAAAAAACTCCTTTTAATATTCTTTGTCCTGAGTTTTGCTTTGTTAATCAGAGTGAAAGCCTGAATAAACAATTTTCCTTTTAACAACTGTTCAAGTTAATTGGTTTCAACTGGTTGATCAGTATTGGGGCGAACACAGGATTGTTTATGAGCAACAGTAGTAGAAATGCCAGCCCCTTATGGTTATGCAAACAGAGGAGAAGTAGTTGTCTGACCTCTAGGGACCCTGCCCTGCCAGTAAGAGTGGGAGTTGGGGAATTACCCCATAAGGGGAGCTACATGTGTATAATTTATTTGTAAACTATACACATAAACAATGGTACTAATATATTATAGACATTATAAAACATACACAAAAATAGAAATTAAAAAAGGATAAAATAAAGGCATAATAAGCATTTTAAATGTTTTTCTCCCTTTATTTAACAATACTGAAAACCTTTTGCTCCCTTTTTTAAGTTTTTTAAATGTGCAGATATGAGAGGTGATTTTTTTTTAAAGGTGACATACTTGCATTGTTTTCAGCAACAAAAAACACTTGGTTTTTAAAAATCATGCTCATAGAACCAATGTACTCTGAGTAAAGATTGAAGCGTTTTTTTCCACTCTATTTTTCTTGCTTTTCTTTTCCTTTCACAACATGGCTAATATGGAAATGTTTTGCTTAACTATGTATTTATAATTGGTATCTTGTCTCTTGCCTTTTCAATGAGAGGGAAAGGGAGGGAGAGAACTTGGAACCGAAAATTAAAATTTAAAAAAGTGCTCATCATGATGATTTCACACTTTCATTAGCTAATACATTAAGATATAATCTTTACTTGAAGGAGGGGGGGGGATCATCATAAAGAAAGTGGATGTAAATATACTTTTCAAAAGATCTTCTTGAAAACGTCAATTTTTTTTTTCCAACTTCTTGTCAGACCTGACAAAAAAAGAGAAATTTTGACATTTTCCTGTTGTCTGTTTATTTCTTCTCCAAACTGTGGCTTCTTTGTAATAATCATTTTAAGGAAGCCATTTGACCATTTTGTGAAACTTCACACTAAATTTAAAACTAAATCCACTTAACTGAGTACACATAAGCTATAATACATAGCAATATTATGAAAGAAAACAAACAAGTGGAGGTGCCACTATCGACCTTCCTGCATGGTGGAACTTCCCCTCTTTCCTCAGGATATTCACCTGCAGCCCAAATGAAGAAGGCCAAAGTCTCCCACTGAATCCAGGGCTATCTCCAGTCATCCTGATATATATCTATATCTTCCCACTGGACCCAGATGGCTCCAGATGACTTTGCCTAGCCCTCCTTCACTTAAATCCAATTCACTTGCATGTCATGGCATCACCTCCCTAATATCATGGTCCTCTTTGAGAATGAAGGATAAACAAGTGAGGAGGCCAATATTCATCTACTGTGCCACCTAGCTGCTCCCTACAGTAGACATGTAATAACAAATGACAGTGGTGGAAATGAAATCCAGGTCTTTGGATTCCAAGGGCAATTTTCTTTGTTTTGTTTTGTTTTCCTAGTACGTCACAGTTGTAGGCTAAAAAGAAGAGTCTCCTTCCTGTTCAAAAGTAGTAGCAATGTTGAGGTAAGAAATAATAACAACATGGTCTAGTGTTTGCCAAGCATCTTACATACATTATCTCATTTGAACTTCATCACAAACCAGTGAGATGGATGCTTTTATCATTTTCATTTTACAGCTGAGAATACCTGAATCAGAGAGACCTGCCTAAAGTTACATAGCTAATAAGCGTCAGAGGCAAGATATGAACTCAGATCTCCCTGAAGTGTACCCCAACCCTTCATTGACAATACCATGCTTCTGTAAGGAGTTTTCTGGTCAGACTGGCATGAGACAAATGGGGTTTTCCTTTTTGGGGAAGGGGTTTGGGAGCTGACAGGTTAGGTTGGGGAGAAGGTGTCTCTTCTTTGAGCTTTGACCTCAGTGTTACTAGACTTGGCATCAGAAGGACTGGGTTGATCTCCAGGACTCATCTTCAGACAAAGAAACCTCCAAACACAATTTCCCTTCCTCCCATAGAATTGCATACTCTCATAATTGCATTTATGCATGCACTCACACATCTGCACTCACAGTTGCATGCACTTTCATGTTCACCTCCACATATACCAACATTCCTCCACACATTCACATTCATCATACACATACACACTCATGCACACACACTAGTACATATCCATGCACACAGATTTTCTTCCATACATCCTCACATATACACATATAACCCATTGGAGCATGTAGGCACATTTTACAAAGAGGCCTTATAGGATTTCTCCCATATTAAAAGGACTAAAAGAACTTGACCAAGCAACAATATGAAATCTCAGTGTTTACAAGGTTTGGAAGGTCAGGGTCCATAGGATGCCCTTCTCCCTTCTTCAGTAAGTTCTGGTCCTTGACAAGATTAATAGCAACTAACTTTCATATAGAACCTACTATGTTCCAGGGACTGTGCCAAGTGCTTTTTACAAATATTATCTCATCTGATCTTCACAATAACATTTCGAGGTAGATGCTATTATTATCCCCGTTTTACAGCTGAAGAAACTAAGGGAAACAGAGGTTAGGTGACTTGTCCGGAGTTAAGCAGCTAGCAAGTATTTGAGGCTAGATTTGAACTCAGGTCTTCCTTAATCCAGATCCAGAATTCTATCCACTGTCCTACCTAGCTACCATAGCCTCTGAAATAATCCTGCAAACAGCTAAACACATTAAGGAGAAGAAACACAAACTGGAGATCCAATATACCACATAGATAGCCAAATGGAACAGCTAGGTGGTGCCACAGTGCACAGAGCTCCAGGCCTGGAGTCAGGAAGACTCATCTTCCTTTCTTCAAATCTGACCTCAGACATTTATTAGCTTAGTTGTGTGACCCTGGGCAAGTTACTTAACCTTGTTTGCCTCAGTTTCTCATCTGTAAAATGAGCTGGAGAAGGAAATGGCAAACCACTCCAGCATCTTTGCGAAGAAAACCCCTAATGGGGTAATAAAGAGTGGCACACTACTGAAGTGACTCAACAACAATGACAACAACAACAATAACCCCAACAACGGTGTTCTCTTCTCCAGACTAAATATTCCCAGTTCTTTCCCCTGATCCCTTTAGGACACGGTTTCCAGATTCTTACCTCCCTGGTCTCCTTCTACTGGACATGCATCAATTTATCAGCATTCCTCTTAAAATCACCCAGCTGGGTCTTCAATAACAATAATAACAGCTGTTATGTATGTAATTCTTTAAAGTTTGCAAGCTCATTCAGTCCTCACAACTGTGAAGTAGGTGCTATTATTATCCTTATTTTACAATTGAGGAAACTGAAGCAAACAGAGGTTAAGTGACTTGCCCAGGGTCACAAAGCTAGTAATCAGGAATTGAACTCAGGTCTTCTTAATTCTCAGACAAGCCAGCTATTCATATGCCACCTAACTATCTATTAAACCTGGATTTCTTGACCTCTCTCTCAGGAGATTAGCAAAGGGAGGAAGCTTATAGCCACTATTGCCTGCTTTCAACCCAGGGATTCTTTTCTGGTTCCCTCTCTTGGACATAGGCCAAATGTTAGATGAAATGGCTTTTTAATATCTGCCTGGCAAAGCAGAAAAAGACAGAGGAGGTGACAACAATCTTCTTACAGCCTGCCTGTTTCTGGTGTTAAAAGGAAATTTTTCTGTTCAGGCCTTTTACCCTGATAAAAGAGGTAAAACTCAGGAAAGAGAATTAAAAAGGAGTTTGTTAAAAAATGCCAAGGTAGAAACACATTAGGTGGCTGATCACTGAGGATCAACCCCAGGAATTCAAACCAGATAGCTTTTAAAGACAACCTTTCACAATAGGAGAAAGACAATTCTGATAGGTACACGTCTCCAAAAGGGAATAGGCCATTACATCTCAGCTCCTCCCCGATTGCTGCCTCGTAGGGAAATGAAATTAGAGATAGGGGGGTTGAGATGAAAGCTCATGTGCCTACATGCTAAATAGCAGGTAGGACAAGAGAATTAAAATTACATGCAGCAGACCAGCTGATGTCTCCCCCAGCAGGGCCTCCTCCAAGAAAGCCTCCCCCAAAAGACTGATTAACAAGGACAGGGAAGACAAGCCAGACTGAAAACAAGGAGGGGGCATGAAGGCTGCTACATAAATTTCAATAATTCCTTTTTTGTGGTGCTAACCATACACATGGTACAGTACCACAATTAGACCTATATGGGTCCTCTCTCCTCAACTACAAGATCCCATTCTCTGTTGCCTGTAAATGTGGGAGTTAGCTTGGGGATCAGTTCTTTGCACCACAGAAGGCACTATAAATACAAACAGCACACAATCCCCATGAGGACACACAAGAGAAAAGCCACAAACAGATACTTTAGCTAATGAAAAGTTCTAAACATATTTGTAGCCCATAGATTTTGGCAGTTCAATATAGTAACATAACAAGCAAAGTTACAAAAAAGTGAATAAAGAAACCCAATATAGCTTTAGGGGTGTCAAGTCATTTTGCAGCATCCTTGGTCTTTGGTGTTCTGGTAAGCACTTCCTATGCATCTCTCAAACAGCTGTGGATGGATCAGGAAAGTCTGGAAGCATTTCTTCAACCACCTGCAGGTTCCAATTCACCTGAGGAGATTCTCTAGATAAAACGGCTAAGTCCTGCTAGCGATAAGACTTTGCATTATTTAATAAACAGTGACAAATCTAATCAGATTGGCTTTCCTGTAATTAGTTTATGTAGTGAGAACTAACTCAAACCGTATGGATCTGACCCTATTAACAGCAGGGTAATAAGAAGGAAAACAAATTAGGAACCCACCTAAAACTTTGGAGAATTTCAGTTTTTGCATACCACTTACTCTTTCCATATATATATATATATATATATATATATATATATATATATATGTGTG
>NW_020954589.1:19419291-19472703 GCF_900497805.2 Vombatus ursinus
TGTATATATATGTATATATGTATATAAACGCTGTGTCTGCTATGGACAACGGCATCCACAAGCTGAAGGAAGAGGGTCTGATTTGGAAAATGAACCTTCTCATCTCTTAATATTATCACATAGATATTTCAAAATAGGAAAGGACAGAAAAAAATGACTTAAAGTTCTTTAAAATTGTTAATGCAATTTTATATGTAAAACTCTTTAATTTAATTTTCAGAATTTATTACCATAATATACTCAAGTCCTATATATCCCATTAGAAACATTTAGAAGCCAATCACATACACATATGTATGTGTATCTATATATATGCATATAGACATACATATGCATATATATTATATATACGTATGTATTCCCAGTTCTTAGAGAAAAGTCTAATATTATTGCTTTCCCAAAATTTACTACTCCATTAAATTTAAAAGAATTTTTATGGCTTTGTTCTATTCTTGCCCCCCCCCTTGAGGATATATATATTATCCTCATAACATTTTGAAAGAATAAGGCACTTTAAGGACCTAATCTTATACATGAATATATAACTAGTAGCAAGAGGATGACAAAGCTAATAACTCTTTTACCTAGAATATGACGTTAAGCACAAATACAGAGTAACAACAGTAAGATCTTTCATATTTGCATCATATTGTAACAACTCAAATATTTTAGTATTAATGTATTAATTGATACATTATTGCAACAACAAACTTCCACTATTTACCTGCCCTGATCATAGAAATTTGCTATGAGAGGAAAAGGATGGAAATGGTTATGACAATAACAAGACAGTTCTTTCCAGGTCACAGATTAATCTGACACAAGCCAGAACAAAGGGAAAAAACTCCCTTAGTACTGTCTGATTCTAGGCAAGAGTCATAGTTAACAGCCAACCACACAACAAAGTTCCACATTTATTCATAGGGTACCAAAATCAGGCTCAGAATTAATCAGTGGGGGAAATTTCTTGTTCAGAAAGGAAATAACACAGAGGGGAAACTGAGTCAAGAGAATCCTACCTTTGTCCACACAAGGTTGTCCCCTCAACTTTCCTAGACATAGATATCTACCTGTAATAGTTTTCAGACCACATTCCCATTGGGCAGCATATGTCATTCCCCTTAAATGGTGAACTATTGGCTTAATGACAATCCAGTCAATCATACCTGAAATCAAAACTCAGAACAATTATCAAATTACACTCCTCAAGAGATTTTGCATCAAATAACAAAATTTCACTAATCATAGTTTAGAGCCAGGGTATTATTAGTTTTCCCATGTTTCTGTAACAGTTAACAATGAGCAAATATAGGGACATTTCATCATCCTTCATTTATAATTTAGGAATAATCCCATTCTAGAGTTTCAAACCTACAGTGAATACATGATAGCTGACTTAAAACCTCCAGAAAATGCTGACTACAGTAATTCTCCAGAATAACATATCTATATTGCCTATTAACCCCTAAGGCAAAAATAAAATCTCTGAATCTAAGGACTACTGTTACTAAGTTGGTTCAAAGATGTAACTCCAATACATACTATTTATCAACAGATAAAATTTCATAATTTTCATAAGTGATAGCCAAATAATTTCAGATGAAACTCATTCTTTATTATAAGCCAACTTGTATGTTTCTAGTTTCTCAAACTTCAATACATCAGAATATTCTAACACGTGGTCAGCAGGACTGATAAGATCTTACGACCGAGTCCAAGCAGAAAGTCCCAAGCAACCTCACAGATAGGGAGAACTTACAGGGTCTATGCTAATTTTCTTCCAACAATAACTTACTATTACTAACCACTTTAAACCAAATTATGTCCCAGTAAGTATTTAAAATGTTGACCACATTCTTTTAACAGTATCCAGATTAATAAAGAAGTTACGAGCATTTCTGATACAGATTTCCCAAATTTTACAGTATAAGAAAAAATTTAGAAATACATGATATCATGTATTTGAAATATAAAGCAAATGTATTACAATCAGGTGACATCATCTCAGTTGAATACATTTCCAAACAATTTTGCATTTCCAAAATTCCAAAATGTGTTTCCAAAAATCATTCATTTTATCACTTTTAGCATTCTAGACCAATACAGAGTATTTTGAAAAGACTAGCCTTGTTCATTGAATGGGCATTGCCACAGACAAACTGAGACCTGGGAAGGATCTTAACTTAAAAAAGCCAAAGCCTCCCACTGCATCTAGGGTCATCTCCAGTCATCCAGATTTTTATCTTGCCACTGGGCCCAGATGGCTCTGGTAGAGATAGTGAAGCTGGTGACCTTGCACAGCTCTCCCTCACTCAAATCCAATTCACTTACAAGTCATGACATCTCCTTCCAACAATGAAGGACAAACAAAAGATACATTTACTAGCATTTATATAGTGCTTGCCATGTGCCAGTCACTGTGCTAAGCACTTTACAATCATGTGATCCTCACAACAACCCTGGGAGGTGCTATTTTTTTTATCTCCTTTACAGATTAAAAAAAATGAGGTAAACTGAGGTGAAGTAACTTGCTTAAGGTCACATAACTAATAAATTTCTGAGACTTGATTTTAACTAAAGTCTTCCTAATCCATTCATTTCCCAGCGTTTTTTCCTTAATGCCAAAAAAAAAAAAGAATGTATTTACCATTAAGTTCTAATTAAGCCCTTCAGTGAACTCAGATTAAAACTCTTCAAAACTGTACCTGTCTTGTTTCTTTCATATTTTGGTTCAACACTTCTCTTACTTTCTTCTATTTACTTAATTCCTCTAGTCTTTATTTCCCAATCATATTCCATACTAGCTATAGGAGTAGTCTTCCCTCCACTAAATTGTTTTTCTTAATAGTTTAGCACAAATTTTTATTACTCAATACCAATTAATTGCAATACTGCTGCCTTCGGGGTTCTTAAAAGCTTACAAATGTATTCCAATATCTTTTGGTGACTTCGCTTCTAGTTTACCTAAATAATGAAATTCTGTTATATCATTCACAGAAAAAAATAATACAATGCTAACACAAAACATTCTTCCAAACTAAATTTTACTTACTTTTAAGTTGCTCCCTGATTTAAATGAGCTTCTCTTTTTTCATGATCAAGAAGAGAGTCAATAATAGGCAGTTCTTAAACTATAAACTACAAAATGCAGACCTCTCCTCTACACACACACACGCACACACACACACACACACACATATATACATACACACACATATTTACTTTGGAACCTCACTGATACAGCTTTTAAACTAGCTTCAGTTCCCTTCTCTAATCAGTGAAATCACTTTCCTCCCTTCCATTAAAACAATATATTTGTCACTCTCCAAAGAAAGAATGATAAAAAGTTTAAGTACTGTTTCTATGTAACTTTCACAGTTTTCATTCTTATTTTTTACTTAGAATCAATTCTATGGAGTAGTACCCCTAAACTCACTAAAACATTTCAGCATTTATAAAAACATTAAAACCACATAGAAATTCACAGTAGAGAAATTATTTTTCAATCACTAACTAATTTTCTAAATAGTTTTCAATGCCATAGATTCCTGCAGACTGGGAAAAGATTCCCTTCCTTCTTATCTATCTTTCTCTTGGTTGCCTCTTCAACTTGGACAGTTAGAAAGGTAGAGAGAGAAAGAGGTTTTCCTTTTTGTTGAAAGTTTTGAAAGTTGTGCAAAAAATGTTTTCACTTTTTATACCCTTTTTCCTTTGGTTAATTAGGAAAGGTAGTTGTATTTACCAAGACACAAAAGGCAAACAATGCTAACAACACACTGGACATTACAGAAATGCAAACACTCAAAACACAACCAAGACAAGGCAGACACATAAAATCACATGACGGCAAAGTTTTCCTCCTTATCTCCCACTGTAAGTTTAATCAACAAGTCCATGATATCTAGAAGAGCTGTATTGAAACTCAACCTTTCTAAACTCCCTTACTAGGTTATCTCCTTTTCTTTTCCTTAATCCCTTCTCCTCAATCTCTTCCCTCAAGGGTATTCTAATCTCAGTCATATTGATAATGAGGGCAATTTCAGCTTCAAAAGCCCCTCTCAATCTCACCAAAATACCATTTTACTTAAGCCATTGATCTTTAAGTCTTGTTTAGAATGCATATCTGACTGACTGTAATTCCCGTGGCCCCATCCTTTTTCTGGCTGACTTTCCTTTTTTCCATAATTTTCCAATTCCTACAGAGCATCACTGCTCAGTTGTAGACATAACCGGCAGGATTCTATCCAGGAAATCCACAGGAGGTTCACCCCTCCAATTCCATTTTTGAATATTGATATTCCCTTGCAATGAGGGAAACTTCCCTGCTTGCAAGACCATTTTTCTTACCTGCCTTTTGTGTGTATGACCTTTCTTCTTCATGCCCTCATGACAGAAAGGGGGAAAAAATATCAAACTTTGGGTTTGGGGACCTATTTCTCCTTTTACCTTCCTGAGTTTGGGTGAATTAAATTCTCCATTCCTTCACGGCTAACTAATGGGTTCAGTGTACAGCTTGTGGTGGGGTGGAGCAGGCCCACCTTCAGTAATAGCCACACCCAAAGGGCCCTCTAAAATCTCTTGGTTCAGTTTGCCAAGATTGTTAAAAGGAAATTTTTGTATTCGGGCCTTTTACCCTGACAAGAGAGGCAAAACTCAGGGAAGAGAATTAAAAAGGAGTTTATTAAAAAATGCCAGGGTAGAAACGCATAGGCCAGCTAATCACTGAGAATCAGGCCCAGGGATTTGAACTAGATAGCTTTTAAAGACAACTTTTTGTACATTCTATTAGGTACATGTCTCCAAAAGGGAATAGACCATTGCATCTCAGCTCCTTCCTAATTGTTGCATCATAGGAAAATGAAATTAAATATAAGGAGGGTGGGATGAAAGGTCATGTGACTATATGCTAAATAGCAGGTAGGACAAGGTCATCAAAAGTATATACAACAGACTGGCTGTTGTCTCCCCCAAGAAAGCCTCTCCAATGAACTGATTAACAAATACCAAGAAGACAAACCAGACTGGAAACAATGGGGGTTGCTACATAAATTTCAATGCTGGTACATGCAAAAATTGGACACTAAAAAAGTTTAACTCTACAGTGCAATCAAAGACAAGGAGACTGTTCTTCCAGCCTTGAGAACCCACATAGAGTTCATTCAGTAGTACCTATCTTATAGGAAGATGGGATATATACTCAAGTGTAAAAGCCACATAACACACATAAAAAAAAAAACCAGATCAATTAACTATAAAACATGAGTATAAGTGCTAAAGGATAGCAGAAAAAAGAAACATTAAGAGATAGGTTGCTCAAGAAGCCTTCCTGGAGGAGGTGAACTTTTAGCCTAATTTTGAAAAAGCAAAAGGACATGTAATAATAGGAGGAGAGGGAGAATCATATCAACAAGTAACAAGCATTTATTAAGTGACCACTATTATCAAGCACTTTGCTAAACACTGGGTATAAAAAGAAAGGCAAAAACATAGTACTGGCCCTCAAGGGTTCACAGTCTAGTGAGGAGACATCACAAAAACAACTATATATAGACAAAATAATAGATAGGATAAATTGTAAGTAATCTTACAGGGAAGACATTTGCATTAAAAGGGATAGGGACAGGATTGCTAGAGAGAGTGGGATTCTAGATGGGACCTGAAGAAGTTGGTGAAGCCAGGAAACAGAGATGATGTGGGAGAGAATTCCTTCTAGGCATGGGGAATTCTAGAATTCTAGATGGGCTAAATTGAGAACTCCTTGAAAGTTAAGGTGGTACAGTGGATAGAGCCCTGGACCTGGAGTCAGGAATATCTGAGTACAAATCTGACTACTTTTACTTATCAACTGGGTGACCCTGGGAAAGTCACTTAACTTCTGTCTATCTCTCTTTCTTCATTTGAAACAATTGGTATAATTTTACAGCACTCACTTTCCAGGGCTATTATGAGGATAGATGAGAGAATATTTGTAAATTCTGCAAATTTAAAGTATTATATAAATGTAAGCTATTAAATATAACATTCTGTAATGTAATATTATGTATTTTATAAATAATCCTCTGATTCCAGTACAATGTATTAGTTGAATATTCCAGAACACTTTGAAGTCTATATTTATAGTATAGGAAATTTTCATCTATCAGTCCCTAAAAGATGGCAAGTTTCTTTTGTATAATTGTAATCATGTTTTTCTAAGTATTCAGTAGTAAATTTTTTGCAATCTATGAATATGTGTTGCACACTTTTCCCTGTTTTTTATAATGACCACTAAGTCTAAGCTTCTGCAAGATAATCTTTTTGTGATTTCTGATGGTGATGACTTGGTCCTAAATTGCAGTCACAAAAGCCTTCATTTCCATGTACTAATCTCCATAGTTCCCTATTACCTCCAGGATCAAATGTAAAATCTTCTGTTTGGCTTTTAAAGCCCTTCACAACCTAACCTCCTTCCTACTTTTCCAGCTTTTTGAAACTTTACTTTTTTTCATGTGCTCTATGATTCAGCAACACTGGCCTTCTTACTCTGCCTTGAACACAATACTCCACCTCCTGGTTGCCCCTGCTGCCATCTCCCTTTCCTGGAATGCTTATCCTCATGTCCTCCACCTTCTGGCTTCCCTGGTTGTTTTTTTTTTTTTTTTAAAATTAATCCCAAATCTCACCTTTTTCAGGAGGCTTTTTGTAGACTTAGTCTCTCCCTCTATGCCTCCCTCCATCCCTCCTGTCCTGCACTTCTGCTTTTCCTCTGAAATTCCCTCCCATTTGCAACATACATGTCTTGCATGTATTTTTTTTCTTAATGATGTCTCTTCCATTTGACAGAGAGCTTCTTGAGGTCAGGGACCATGTTCTTGTCTTTCTGTCCCCAGTGATTGGCACGTGCTTGGCATATAGCAAATGCTTAATAAGTGTTTGTTGATTAACTCAGCCATTTGTTTGATGCTTTTGTTAAGATTATTAATTGGCTGAGTTGGCTGAGTTCCTATGGATGTCACCCATGAAAAGCCTTTCAATTTCTTTCTTAAATTTTTGCTTTTTCATCAGCTCTATTTGGAGGCAAACCACTTTTTGCTACATTTGACAAATCTAATGGTATAAATACGTCTGTTGTTATCTTTTATTCATGCTCAATGAAGTCATATCTACTTTTCCCAAAAGTATTTCTATAGGGTTTTGATGTGGTCATCCTGGGCTCTGAGAATGTCTGTCTCAATTTTCTTCCTTTTGGTGAGGAAGTATTAATCTTTCTACTGCTGCCTTAAGGTGGGGTCCCATTTTTATACAGGTTTTTAATAAGATATTTTCCAAACTTGTTATGATCCATTTTATAGTTCCCCAAAGTGCACATTAAGAGTGGGATTGCATAAATACTAACAGCTTTAGATATGTTCCCATTCAGCTTTGATATTAGGATGCCTGTAAATCTCCTAACAAACTCAGCCACCTTCTTCTTAATATCTTTATGTTCAATGTGCCAACTAGAGAGAATCAAGGCAAACATAATTATTGCCTTTGTGCGTTGGTTCAATTTTACTTCTGTACTCAAAAGTGAAGCCTTCCTTCTCAATCTTTTCTTGATGTATATTTAGGGTTTTATATTTATTGAGTCCAACTGACATTTTGATATCTTTAGAAGAAGATCCCACAAGATGAAGGAGCTATTTAATATGTTTTTTGAGTGGAGTCATATAACTTATTGTCATCCATGTACATCAAGTGATTAATATGGTGTTTTTGTTCAACTCCCTCTTAAATTTGTAAGCCTTACTTTGTTCTATCTAGTAAAAATGATAATGGATTAAAGGCTAGGCAGAACCATAATGGACTTAAACTGTCTCTCTGAAAAATACCATATTTTATATCAATTACATTTGACATTATAGCATTAGTGGTGTGTTTTAAATAGAGAACAGTTTTCTATGTGGTCATCAAATACTCTAGCCTTACTATACTTGGGTCTGTTTTATATATGTTCAGTACATTAAGAAGCTGTGGCTGTGGAACTGGGTCAAAGATTTTGTGATAAAAGAAGAAAAAATTTTATGACAGGTGGCTGTTTCATAATCATCCAGTTGTTAAGTTTCTCCTTTTGCCTCTAGGATTTTTTGCTCTTATTTTTGTTTTCTTTTTATTAATTTTTATTTTTATTCTGAATTTAAGAAATGCCAAATGGAGCTAGCATTTGCACATACATAGAAGAAAAAAAGATTATACATGAAATTACAGGTTTTATTGTGTGCAATTTGCTTTCTTTTTTATTATGTGCTAAGATCAACCTGTAACCTTTAAAGCTCTCCTTTTTCTTTGGCCATACTTCTTTTCTGTCCACTTTTAAAAAGATGTCACAATGACCTTTCTTTCTTTCTTTGCTTTTTTCTTTGTTTCTTCCTTCCTTTCTTTTTCTTCCTTCCTTCCAGTCTTCCTTTCTCCTTTTCATCTTTCCTTTTTTCCTTCCTTCCTTTCTTTCTTTTCCTTTCCTTATTTCTTCCTTCCTTTCTTTTTCTCTTTTCTTTTGCTACCCTATCCTTTTCCCCTTTGCCAACTTAATTCCCCATCATTGCCACTGTAAATATATATACATATACTTGTTAATAAGTATACAAAATCAAGTAAAACAAATTCCCATGTTGGCCATATCCAAAATATATGTCTGAGTCTGCATCTTTAGTGGGAAAAAATGACTTCTTATATAGTTTGGGGAAACTATTATACTGCTTAAATCCAAACTTATGTGATTGTCTGCACTCAGATTGTCATCCTGACTGGAGTAACTCTCTAGGAATGCTGGAGATGGATACAATGAATTTTGGGTTTCCCCAGGTCCTGGATACACCCAAAGCATTTTTTGTATTGCATCCCTACACCCAAGTGTTCTTTTGGGTCCACCTAAGCTTGTGTTTTGGGTTTCTTTGTGTTTTGATTTCACTCAAATTTTATTGAATTAAATTTACTCGTATCCATCCCAGTCTACTTTGCTTTCAAGTTGTCCTTTCCACAAAATTACTTACCTGTGCACGTGTGGTGTGGTTCATGTGAGGCTGCCCTTATTTAAATCCTATATAATATAAACTGTTTAAAGCCTGTTTGAGAGGGAGTCATACTGCCTGTCCAGCTCATGCTATTCTACCCAATGGCCTAATAAATTTCATTCTAAAAATGTTTCAGATTTTGGGATTTGTTCTTGCAAATAACAATATGGTATCAGAAATGGAATTCCTTCGTGGTTACCCAAATAAACTCACAGGTTTTCCAAGACCATGGGATCTGAATAAGTCTCTATGATTCTAGGATTGAGCACAGGTAGCCACCCAACACAGAATCACATCCAACACAGCAAGGACCTGGTGAGTCTCCTTAAGCTCCTTAAGTTCAGGTCAAACACAGCCCAGGCCCCAACTCTGGGTGCCCAGAAAATTAAGGAGCTATTCTTGGTCTTAGTCTGGCGAAAGACTTGGGCAGGCTTAGAATTAGCCCAGACTGCCCTAATCTCTAATTGGCCAAACAAGAAATCCCTTTGACTTGATCATTCAAGGGCATGGAAAACAGTTACTAAAAATTAAAAATTTTGTTAAAATTAGACTAGAGGCCCTTTGGTAGAGCCTTTTCCTTTTCTCTTTCTCTTCCTATCTTTCTCCTCAATTCTCCATTGATACCTGGTCTGTAACTGGCCAGTAAGAAGCCCAGATATAATAGTGAACATAGGCATTACTTTCACACTCATTCACTTAGGATAATTCTAGGTTAGTAAAAGAAATCTGTCTTTGGCAGGCAGGGAAGTGGGCTTTGACTAGGGCTTCTAAATCTGAAGTTCGCTAGCATGTACAAAGTCTTGTTTATCTTGGAGATCTTTGAAGGGGAATACCTCTCCACACATAAAAACTTCAGTGAGACAGCACAAAAAGGGAGCTTAGCAAGGAAGACTACTGGAGTCTCATTCCTGAAACAGCTCTCTCAACTATCTGTAATAACAAGCAAGGACTTACCCTCACTGACTATTTTCTCTAAAAACTATGATATTTGTGTGTATATACATATATATATATGCATGTATGTGCAAAAATTTGTGTATATGTGTGTGTGTGTGTGTGTGTGTGTATAAATTGTCTTCCAAGCATTTTTAATGGGATGTGCAGGCCTTTAGTATGTTTAAGTAACAAGTTCTCAAAATTGGATTAAGGATTTTACATATAAAATTACATTAATAGTTATAAAGAATTTTTAAAATAATGCTTTTTCCTGTTTTGATATATCCCTCTGATAACATTCAGAGGCAGAGGGGCTCATTTTATAAGTCAGACCCTCATTGATCCTTTTTCAAGAGTCTTTCTTCAGCCTGTTGTTGGCATTATCCATATCACAGGGTTCAAGTAAAGATAGAAAAAGCAAGCAGTATGTAAGAACTTAAATTCTCTGAACTTTCATCTGAATTATGGTTCATAATTTAATGTTCTTCTTATGGTTCTATTATTAATAGGATTAGCTCCCTCCCTAAGGTTTGAGCTAATTTTCACCGCATGAACTGGTTACTAGAAAACCAAATTTGGGAGGTTATACTAAATTGTATTGAGTCTTGTTACTGGCAACTTTTAGCAGAATTACCTAGGGAACCTCTGCACATGACTTAGAACCAGAGAAAGGAATCTGCTAAGAGGAGCCCCTTCCAGAGCTGCCCTGAGAATAAGACTTGTTCCATAATTTCCAAGGGAAAATGTTTCCAAGGATCAGATAACTACATATGATGGCTGGGACCCAAGATGAAATGTGCTGCACCCTTTGATCCAGCAATACCACTACTAAGACTTTATCCCAAAGAGATAATAAAAAAGGGAAAATGACCCACATGTACAAAAATCTTTACAGCAGCTTTTTGTGGTGGCAAAGAATTGGAATTTGAGGGGATGCCCATTAGTTGGGGAATGGCTAAACAAGTTGTGGCATATGAATGTGATGGAATGCTATTGTGCTATAAGAAATGATGAGTAGATAGATTTCAGAAAAAAAACCTTGAAAGACTTACATGAACTGATGCTGAGTGAAGTGAGCAGAACCAGGAGAATATTATACACAGTAACAGTGATGGTCAACTATGTTAGACTTATTCTTCTCAGCAACACAATGTTCCAAGACAAGTCCAAAAGACTTGTGATGGAAAATGCTATCCACATCCAGAGAAACAACTATGGAGTCTGAATGTAGATCGAAGCATACTCTTATCACTTTTTTTTTCTGTTTTTTCTTTCTCATGGTTTTTCCCTTTTGTTCTGATTCCTCCTTCAAACCATAACTAATGTGGAAATATGTTTAACATAATTGTATACATATAACCTATATCAGATTGCTTGCTGTCTTGGGGAGGGGAAAAGGAAGAGAGGGAGGGAAAAATTTTGGAACTCAAAATTTTACAAAATAAATGTTGAAAACTATCTCCACATTTAATTAGATAAAAATACTATTCACTAGGTAAGCTGTCAGAACTCTACAGCCTCCAACTGCCAACCAGGAGGAGATCCTGAAGCCCAGGTGGTCGAGCAGATAAACACCAACAGCTGTACCTCTGAGTGCCTCAGTGAGGGTGGGGTAACTGGTGGAAATCAGCTCAGAAAACCACGAGGTGCCTCGGCATTCTACAGCAAAGAAGTATCCCAGTGCCTCAACAGAAATAAAGGAGGCAGCACTGCAAGGGGCCCCAGGCAGATAAACTCCCTGCAGCACCCATCTAAAAAGAGCTGAACAAAGTTAAAGGAAAGGAAAAGCAGGCAACCTAGATTTACCCGAAAGTCCCAGCCTTGCTGATTCCAGCCCAACACAAGATAAGCTGCTAGAACCCTACAGCCTCCAATTGCCAACATAAGAGGCCCCAGGACACAAAGCCAGTGACCAAGACCTAGGCTCCCAACACAAGAAGCTTGGGTCAGTGCCCTCTGCTCCCCAGCAGGAAAGCTTAATCTCCTTAAAGGCCAGGGAACAAAGAAACAACATGAGTAAAAAGAAACATACAATAGATTCATATTATGAGAAGAGTGAAGATCAAGACAAATTCTGAAGAGGACAACACGGTCATCAAACCCACATCTGCAACATCAAAAGGGAATATGAACTGGTCTGAAGCCCAAAAAGCCTTCTTAGAAGAACTCAAGAAGGATTTTAAAAGTCAAATGAGAGAGGTAGAGGAGTCCTTTAAAAGTACAATTGGCCAATTGGAAAAAAAGTACAATGAAGAAAATAAATCCCTTAAAAATACAATTGACCAATTGGAGAAGAAAGTACAAAATCTAACAGAAAAAAACAATATGTTAAAAATTAGAATTGAACAAATGGAAACTAATGACTCTATGACAGAGCAAGAATCAGTCAAACAGAAACCAAAAAATGAAAAAATAGATGAAAACATAAAATACCTCATAGGTAAAACAGCTGACCTGGAAAATCGATCCAGGAGAGACAATTTAAAAATTATAGGCCTACCTGAAAGTCATGATGAAAAAAAGAGTCTGGATAATATTCTTCAGGAAATCATAAAGGAAAACTGCCCTGAAGTCCTAGAACCTGAAGATAAAATAACTGTAGAAAGAATCTACCGCTCCCCACCTGAAAGAGATCCCAAATTGAAAACGCTAAGGAATATATTAGCTAAATTCCAAAATTAACAGATTAAAGAGAAATTACTGCAAGCAGCCAGAAAGAAACAATTTAAATATCATGGAACCACAGTCAGGATTACACAGGACCTTGCAGCCTCTACATTAAAAGACCATAGGGCGTGGAACATGATATTCCATAAGGTAAAGGAGCTTGGAATGCAGCCAAGGATTAACTACTCAGCAAAAATGAGCATGATTTTTCAGGAAAGGAGATGGATATTCAATGAAATAGGGGACTTCTAAACATTCCTGATAAAAAGACCAGAGCTCAACAAAAAATTTGATCTTCAAGTACAAGATTCAAGAGAAACAAAAAAGGGTTAATGGGACAGAAAGATACAATATGTTGTTAATAAAGGCAAAATGTTTACATCCCCACAAGGGAAGATGACACTTGCAACTCTTGAGAACTGTATTGTTATTATACCATGTTAAAGGAGTATACATAAAGGGGGTGAATATAAGTTAACTTTGATGTAATGGTGAAAAAAAATTTAATCAAGTGGGTTAAATGGATCCAAGTAGGTGGATTAATCTGACCTAAGAAAATGTACTGAGAAAGGAGGAGGCAGACAAGAGTAAATTACATTACAGGAAAAGACACAAAAACCTATTAGAGCAGAGGTAAAGAAGGGAGGGGGATGAGCATTGTTTGAACCTTACTCTCATCAGATTTGGCTCAAGAAGGGAATAACATAATCAGTTAGGTTTAAAAATCTAACTTGCACTATAGGTAGTAGGAGGTGAAAGGGGAAAGAAAAGGGAGGGAGGATAGAAGGGAGAGAAGAAGCAGTAAGGGTAAAGGAGAAGAAAGGGGAAAAGGATAATGGAAGGGAGGGGTCACTGAAGGAGGCACTGGTCAAAAGCAAAACACTAGTGAGGGGGGAGAAAGGAGAAAGGAGAAAGAAAAGCAAAAACGGGGGGAAAAGGATGGAGAAAAAGACACAGATAGTAATCATAACTGTAAATGTGAATGGGATGAACTCTCCCATAAAATGGAAGCATGTAGCAGATTGGATTAAAAACCATAATCCTACAATATGTTGTTTACAGGAAACACATTTAAAAAAGAGTGACACATACAGGGTAAACGTAAAAGGCTGGAACAAAATATATTATGCTTCAGCTGAAGTAAAAAAAGCAGGGGTAGCAATGCTGATCTCAAACAAAGCAAAAGCAAAAATAGATCTTATCAAAAGAGATAAGGAAGGAAATTACATCCTGCTAAAAGGCACCATAGACAATGAAGTAATATCATTACTAAACATATATACAACAAATGGTATAGCATCCAAATTCTTAGAGGAGAAGGTCAGGGAGTTACAGGAAGAAATAGATAGCAAAACTATACTAGTGGGGGACCTCAACCTCCCCCTCTCTTAGCTAGATAAATCTAACCACAAAATAAACAAGAAAGAAGTTAAGGAGGTGAATAGAACATTAGAAAAGTTAGGTATGATAGACCTGTGGAGAAAACTGAATGGGGATAAAAAGGAATATACTTTATTCTTGGCAGTACATGGCACATACACAAAAATTGACCATGTACTAGGGCAAAAAAACCTCACAATCCAATGCAAAAAGGCAGAAATATTAAATGCATCCTTTTCAGATCATGATGCAATAAAAATTATATGTAATAAAGGGCCATGGAAAGATAGACTAAAAAATAATTGGAAACTAAATAATCTAATCCTAAAAAATGATTGGGTCAAAGAGCAAATCATAGAAACAATCAATAATTTCATTCAAGAGAATGACAATAATGAGACAACATACCAAAACTTACGGGATGTAGCAAAAGCAGTTCTTAGTGGAAGTTTTATATCTCTAAATGCTTACATAAATAAAATAGAAAAAGAAGAGATCAATGAATTGGGCATACAACTAAAAAAACTAGAGAAAGAACAAATTAAAAATCCTCAGTTAAACACCAAATTAGAAATATTGAAAACCAAAGGAAAAATTAATAAAATTGAAATTAGGAAAACTATTGAACTAATAAATAAAACTAAGAGCTGGTTTTATGGAAAAACCAATAAAATAGATAAACCTTTGGTTAATCTAATTAAAAATAAGAAAGAAGAAAACCAAATTACTAGTATCAAGAATGAAAAGGGTGAAACTACCACCAAGGAAGAGGAAATTAAAACAACAATTAGGAATTATTTTGTCATACTATATGCCAACAAATTTGACAATCTTAGTGAAATGGATATATATTTACAAAAATATAAATTGCCCAGATTAACAGAAGAGAAAGTAAAATACTTCAATAACCCCATCTCAGAAAAAGAAATTGAACTTTGATCATTGATGAACTCCCTAGGAAAAAATCTCCAGGGCCAGATGGATTTATATGTGAATGCTATCAAACATTTAAAGAAAAATTAATTCCAATACTATATAAACTATTTGATAAAATAGGTAAAGAAGGAATCTTACCAAATTCTTTTTATGATACAAATATGGTGCTGATACCTAAACCAAGAAGAGTCAAAACAGAGAAAGAAAATTATAGACCAATTTCTCTAATGAATACAGATGCAAAAATTTTAAACAAAATATTAGCAAATAGATTACAGCAACTTATCACACAAATAATACACTATGACCAGGTAGGATTTATACTAGGAATGCAGGGCTGGTTCAATATAAGGAAAACTATCAGCATAATCCATCATATCAACACCAAAACTAACAAAAACCACATTATCATCTCAATAGATGCATAAAAAGCTTTTGACAAAATACAACACCCATTCCTATTAAAAACACTAGAGAGCATAAGAATAAATGGAGTCTCCCTTAAAATAATAAATAGCATCTATCTAAAACCTTCAGTAAGCATTATAAGTAATGGGGACAAGCTAGAAGCATTTCCAGTAAGATCGGGGGTGAAACAAGATGTCCATTATCACCACTATTATTCAACATTGTATTGGAAATGTTAGCATTAGCAATAAGAGAAGAAAAAGACATTGAAGGCATTAGAATAGTCAAAGAAGAAACAAAGCTGTCACTCTTTGCAGATGACATGATGTTATACTTAGAGAATCCCAGGGTATCAAGTAAAAAAGTACTTGAAATAATAAACAATTTTAGCAAAGTTGCAGGCTATAAAATAAACCCACATAAAACATCAGCATTTCTATATATTAGCAACAAAGCCCAACAGCAAGAGATAGAAAGAGAAATTCCATTTAAACTTACTGTAGACATTATAAAATATTTAGGAGTCTACCTCCCGAAACAGACCCAGGAACTATATGAACACAATTACAAAACACTTTTCACACAAATAAAATCAGATCTAAATAATTGGAAAAACATCAGTTGGTCATGGGTAGGCCGAGCTAATATAATAAAAATGACAATTCTACCTAAGCTAATTTACTTATTCAGTGCCATACCAATCAAACTACCAAAAAATTATTTTATAGAGTTGGAAAAAATAATAACAAGATTCATTTGGAAGAACAAAAGGTCCAGAATATCAAGAGAACTAATGAAAAGAAATGCAGGGGAAGGTGGCCTAGCCATTCCAAATCTTAAATTGTATTACAAAGCAGCAATCATCAAAACTGCTTGGTACTGGCTAAGAAACAGAGTGGTGGATCAGTGGAATAGGTTAAGTATGCAAGTCACAGTAGTCAATGACTATAGTAATATATTATTTGATAAGCCCAAAGACCCTAGCTTCTGGGATAAGAACACACTCTGAAAAAAACTGCTGGGAAAACTGGAAAAGAGTATGGCATAAACTAGGCATAGACCAAAATCTCACACCATATACCAAAATAAAGTCAAAATGGGTACATGATTTAGATATAAAGGCTGATACTATAAGCAAACTGGGCGAGCAAGGAATAGTTTGCCTGTCAGATCTATGAAGAACAGAAGAATTCATGACCAAACAGGGGACAGAGAACATTACAAAAAGCAAAATAGATAATTTTGATTACACTAAATTGAAAAGTTTTTGCACAAACAAAGCCAATGCAACTAAGATTAGAAGGTAGGTAGAAAATTGGGAAAGAATTTTTACAACCAGTCTCTCTGATGAGGGCCTCATTTTTAAAATATATAGAGAATTAAGTCAAATTTATAAGAATACAAGCCATTCCCCAATTGATAAATGGTCAAAAGATATGAACAGGCAGTTCTCAGATGAAGAAATTAAAGCCATCTATAGTCATATGAAAAAATGCTCTAAATCACTATTGATTTGAGAAATGCAAATCAAAACAACTCTGAGGTACCGATGTGGTACCTATCAGAATGGCCAACATGACAAAACAGGAAAATGATAAATGTTGGAGAAGATGTGGGAAAATTGGAACACTAATGCATTGTTGGTGGAGTTGTGAAATGATCCAACCATTTTGGAGAGCAATTTGGAACTATGCCCAAAGGGCTATGAAAATGTGCATACCCTTTGACCCAGCAATAGCTCTCCTAGGGCTATATCCCAAAGAGATCACACAAATGGGAAAAGGACCTACATGTACAAAAATATTCATAGCAGCTCTTCTTGTGGTGGCAAAGAATTGGAAATTGAGAGGATGCCCATCAATTGGGGAATGGCTGAGAAAGCTGTGATATATGAATGTGATGGAATACTATTGCGCTATAAGAAAGGATGAACAGGCTGACTTCAGAAAACCTGGAAAGACTTGTATGGTCTGATGCTGAGTGAAGTGAGCAGAACCAAGAGAATGTTGTACACAATAACAGCCATGTTGTGTGATGACCAATATTGATAAACATAACCCTTCCTGGCAATGCAAGGATCTAAGACATCTCCAGAGGCCTTGTAATGGAAAATGCTATCCACACCCAAAGAAAGAACTATGGAAGTTGAATTGCCATTTTTTTTCTCTTCTGTTGAGTTTAGTTTTCTCTTTCTGATGGTTCCTCCCATTGGTTTTAATTTCTACTTACAACATCACTAATGTGAAAATATGTTTAATATGAATGTAAGTGTATAACCTATATCAGATTGTGTGCTGTCTTGGGGAGGGTGGTGGGGAGGAAGGGGGAGAAAAATTTTAAACTCAAAAGCATATGGAAGTGATTATTGATAAATAAAAATAAATTAATTTAAAAAAAAAGAAAGAAAAATACTATTAAGGGAAAAAAATTTACATAATAACTTTAATATATATTTAAAGGGAATAACAAGTTGTACATAACAGATTTGCGGTTTCATGTGCAATTATCTTTTTTTTTATTATACTATATTTTGGAAATGCTGGTTTTATTCCATAAATTAAAAATAAAATAAAATTTTAAAAAGATGAAATGTGCTGATTAAATGGACATTGGGAGTGGATTATCAGAAACAAGGAGACTTCATTTTATTTTTATACTAATGATCATTATTAAATTACTATGGCTTTGATGTTTCATGCCATTTATGTTTGCCTGCAAGAGGGATATGCCTAAATTCCTTTTATTTATTGTTCAGGGATCAGGGCCATCCCTCCTGCAACTTTTGGTTAACTGAAAGCCTGTTTTCTGTTTATATTCGCTTCACTTTACCAAAACTTGACTTATGGAATAATAATGTTAACTGTTTGACAAAGTGAACTCTCACATTCTTCCATAGCTTCCTAAAGTGATTTCATTTTTTATTAGCTACCCTAGCTAACTGGTGATATGTAAATCTCCCACCTCAAATCAAGCTATTGCGAGCTCTTGTTCAATTTTTATGACTTTATTTTTTTGTGGGGTTTTTTTTTTGGTTGGGCAATGGGGGTTAAATGACTTACCCAGGGTCACACAGCTAGTAAGTGTTATGTGTCTGAGGCCAGATTTGAACTCAGGTCTTCCTGAATCTAGGGCTGGTGCTCTATCCACTGCCCCACATAGTTGCCCCCAATTTTTATGACTTTAAAGGAAACATGGGATTATGATTTTTGTGATACTTATGGCCACAGTAAACTTGTTTCCTGTTGTAAGTCTAAGTCACCTGACTTACAACCCCTGAGACTTACTCAAATTGATTCTGCAGCTATGAGACATTGGGAGAAGTTTATCACCAATCTGGCCCCTATCCCTTTTTAAATGAATTATATCAAGCTATAGACAAAATGGATAATAAAGAAGAGACTTTCATTGATTCAGGTTGTTTTAATGAATTCCGTTTGATACCTTAACCCAGCTTTTCTGCTTCTGTAATTATGCATTCACTAGCATGAGAACGTTGGGCTTAGGAAAGTCCAAAGGGAGGGATATAGTGGGTAAAATTATTTATTATATTGTTTGAGGAAACTATTATACTGTTTAAATCCAACCTTAGGTGATTGTCTGCACCCAGAATGTGATTCTGACCCCAGTAACTCCATCTAGAGATGGAAGCAAGGAATTTGGTGCTCCCCCAGGTCCTGGTTCCACCCAAAACATTCATGTTTTGCATCCCCACACCCAGGTCTTGTTTGGGGTCCAACTAAGCTTGTGTTTTAGGTTCCCTTATGTTATTGCTTCTCCCAAATTTTATTGAATATTTAAATTTACTCATATTCATCCCAATTTACCCTGCTTTCAAGTTGCTCTCTCAATAAAATTGCTTACCTGTGTATATGTGCTTCATTTATGGGTTCATGTACCCTTGTCTAAATCCTATATTACATAAAGCTTCCAGAGCCTGGATGAGAGGGAACCACACTCCTTTCTGTCTTGATCTCCTCTATTAAATGGCCTCATAAATTTCTTTCTGAAACTATTTCAGATTTGGGGGGGTTGTTCTTACAGACAAGAAGTCCATCTCCTCTCTGTCAAGAAGTAGATAGTGATCTTCTTTATCAGTCCTCTGAAATCATGATAGGGTCATTGTGTTGGCCAGAATTCCTGAGTCTTTTAAAATTGTTTTTCCTTATAATGCTATTGCATAAATGGTTCTCCTGGTTCTGGTCAATTCACACCATCAGTTCATAGAGATTTTTTCAGTTCTCTGAAAGTGTCCATTCTTACAGGACAATAATATACATTATATTCATATGTATATATATATATATTCATATATCACAATTCATCTCTATCACATATATTCATATATCACAATTTGCTTAGTCATTCTTCAATAAGTTGATATTCCTTTTATTTCTAGTTCTTTGATCCGATAATAAGAACTGATACAAATATTTTTGTGCTTATGGGTCCTTTTCCTCTCTTTGATCTCTTTAGGATATGTCTAGTAATGGTATTGTTGAGTCAAAAGGGTATAGACAGCTTAGTGACTTTGGAGGTATGATTTCAACTGCTTTCCAGAGTAGGACCACTTCACATTAACAGTGTAGTTGTGTCCTTGTTTCCCCATTGACCCTCCAATAGCAGTCATTACCCGCCCCCTTTTTATTTTGGTCCTCTTCGTCAATCTGATGGTTGTAAGGTGGAATCTCAAAGTTTCTTTAATTTTTTAGTTTTCTAATAATTAGTGATTTGGAGATTTTTTTCATATGTTTATTGATAGCTTGAATATCTTGCTTTGAGAAATGCTTAGGGGCAGCTAGACAGCACAGTAGATAGACCTCCAGCCTTCGAGTCAGGAAGACCTGAGTTCAAATCCAGCCTCAGACACTTGACACTTACTAGCTATGTGACCCTGGGTAAGTCACTTAACCCTGACTGCCTCACCAAAAAAAAAGGAAACAAAATACTTGTTCATATTCCTTGACCATTTATTTATTAGGGACTGGCTCTTTGACATCTCTCCCTCTGTATGTTATACTTTTCTTATATATACATATATGTATATAATACATATGTACACATATGGATGAATGGATATATGTGAAATATACATATATATAATACATATTTATTTATATATATATATATACATATATATATATATATATTTATGTGTATGCTGTCTCTCCCACATAATATAATCTCCTTGAGAGCAAGGCTTCTTTTACACATTGTTTTTATGTCTCCAATGCCTTCTGACATATTTTTAAGTACTTAATAAATGCTTGATTTACCATCATCATCACCATCATCCACTTCAGTTTTCCTGTAAGGGGCTCTTATAAACCATCTGGGGAGGCTGATGGGGAGTCTTAGGTCCAGGCTACTATAGCAAGTAATCAGTGTGCATTAGGGATCTGAGCAGGGCAGCATATTTGCAGGCAGGAAACATGTGTAAGTTGCCAGGCCCAGTATGTGGGGGTAGTGTAGGCATGATATATGCTGAGTACCAGCACTGCTTGGCTGTGCATCATTAATATAGATACCATCCCTAGGGCACTTATAATCAGACCATGAAACCATGCCCTAGGTCTGAATCCATGAATACATTTACAGGTCATCAATGGAGCTCCCGAGTGCACATTAATGGCCCCATAAAACACATCTGATTATGGCCCAGCAGGGCTCTTCAACTCTAAAACTTCCTTTTTATTTCAAAAACAAATCTTTAAAGATCATTTCCTCGCTCTATAGAAAGAAGTGGTTGGGCTCACTTAGCCAGAAGGGGAAGAGAGAGAAGGAGGCAATTGTTCTATCTTTCCTTCCACATGGTGCTCAGGGCTGTCAGCAGGAAATGACCCCCTGACTCTGACCTGCTGCTTGGACTCAGGCTAGCCTTTTTGTCCTTCAGGGTATTTTGAGAAATTGGAGACAATGGAAATACCACCTCCTTCCTGTACTTCACAAAGATGTCATGAGGGGGAGGGGAGAAAATGGCTATTTCCATCACGCTTTCTCTCCCCCAAAATTTGTATCTCACAAGAATTTTGCCTAACTGATGCCCAAACTTCAATTCAAGCAAAAGCTCAGTTTTTTCAGGGTGAAATAGTTCAATCAGGCTAGAATTATGGTACCATGTAGATGCAGCTCACTCCCCATTAATATGTCCGTATTGTTGTCTACTTACCTTATGTATGTCTATGTACATCAACAGGTCTGTTTGAGATTGTAAGACTCTGAGAGCAGAGAGTGGGCCCTTGTCACCTTCTCTGGAGCATGACAAGTTCAAAAAGGGGGGAAATGGAAAGAAGTAAAAAGTACTATACAAACGTTAAACTATGGCATAGTCTAGTCTAGTCTGGGGTAGCTAGGTGACACAGCGGACAGTGTCAGACCTGGAGTCAAGAAGACTCATCATCCTGAATTCAAATCTGGCCTCAGACACTAACTAGCTGTGTGACCCTGGGCAAGTCACTTAACCCTGCTTGCCTCAGTTTGCTCATCTATAAAATCAGCTAGAGAAGGAAATGGAAAACCACTCCAGTATCTTTGCTAAGAAAACCCCAAATGGGGTCACAAAGAATTGGATATGACTGAAAAATGAGTGAACAAACACACTGGGCAACGCTATGTTATGCTGTGCTATAGGGCTCAGCAAACCATGGCCCAAGATCCAAATCCAGCCCACCATCTGTTTTCATTTGGGTCATGAGCTAACTTTTTTTTTTGCTTTGAATGTTTAAACATGTAAAAATCATGTTAAGCTCATGGGCCATATAAAAACAGGCAGTTTGACTTCCCTTACCATACCACACCATACCATGTCATACCATCAACATGACAAAATATAATCCAATACAACACAAAACAATCAACATAATGCCATGCTACAAATAGGCAGTTCTTTGACTCCTGCTAAACTGTACCCAAACTATATGTTTGGCTCACTTCTCAAACAGCCCTAATCACTAAGTGGGTGTTGCCTCACTCAAAGTGAGAACTCAGAAAGACCTTAGCTTAAAAGGACTAAGATCTCTCACTGCATCTGGGGACATCTCTAGTTTTCTTCATAGATATCTGGTCACTGGACCCAGATGGCTCCAGAGTAGAAAGTGAGGCTGATGACTTTGCACAGCCCTTCCTCACTTAAAACCACTTCACTTGCAAATCATGGCATCATCTTTCTGATGTCATGGTCCTCTTCGAGAACAAAGGACAAACCATACATAAACTGTACCATACCATATCATACCATAACATACCATATTATGCCATACCATCAATATAACACATTACAACAACTCAACACAACACAACAGCATCCAGTACAATACAACATGGCACAGTGTGGCATAATATAACCTTTTAAGTGCCAAATGCTAGACTCTGGGAAAGACGCAATGTAGACCTTACAGTCTAATAGGCTAAAGAAGAGAGAAGATGGGAAAAGGGAAAAAAAGAGAGAGGAAAGAAAGAAAGGGAATATAAAAAGAGGGATAGGCAATATATAGAGAATGTCAAAGCTAAAAGGGGGATGATAGATGATAGCTTTATAGGATCTTAGACATAGTGTTAGAAGGGACTTTATTGCACAGGCTGATCATCTGATCTAACCTCTTAATTTTACAAATGAGTTCACCAAGTGCCAGAGAAGTACAATCCAAAAAGCTAACACACAACTAATTAGTAGCAAAGCTGGGCATAGAACCCGGATCTTCTGATTCTCAGTGCTCTTCCATTCATCATAAACAATGTGTCTCCTGCTTAATTGAAAATACAAAGGCCATCGTATTCTAAACCAAAATATCTCTGTATCTTTACCTATCTTTTCTGCCTCCCCTCCTGTCTCAGAAGAGGTAGTCTTACTCCTCCTTCCTCCTTCAAAACCAACCCATGCCACCTGAGATCTTCATGCTGTGTTACTTTGCCTATTTTAGGACCTTGTGACACCTGTCACTCTCTTATCTCTTTCATCTTAGCCTCATAGATTTGGAGCTGGAATATAGCTTAGGATCACCTAGCCCAAGTCCTTCATTTGACAGATGAGGAAATTGAAATTTAGAAGGACTTGGTCATTTTATTTTTGCTCCCTTACCACTGGCTTCTTTCCCTCTTCTTAAAAACATGCTCATATGCTCTCCTCCACCACACCCTACTCCTAGGTAAACTTCCCTCCTTTTTGAAGACTTAGTCTCTCTCTATCTCTAGATTGTTTCGCAGGTTCTACTTACTTCACTCTGCATCACTTCACGTAAGTCTTCTCATGTCTCTCATTTTATTCCATTTGCCCACCACAATTTGTACAGCCATTGCCAAATTGATGGGCATCTTCTTTGTTTCTTGTTCTTTTCTTTTTTCTTTTTCTTTCTTCTTTTCTTTTTCTCTTCCTCCCTTCTTTCCTTTCTTTCTTTTTTCTTTCTTTCTCTTTCTTTTTTTGAGATTGAGTCTCCCCAAGTCACCCACACTGGAAGTACAGGGCCTCACTCTGACTAGCACAGGAGCTTTGATTTGCTCCATTTCTGATTTGGGCTGCATTGCCCCACCTTAGAGTTCCTCACTCCTAGGGGGCTCAGCCTTTTAATGCCAGGCTTACTGTGGACACCTGATAGACTTAGCCCAGTGCAACTCAGAACTCCTGAGCTCAAGAAATCCACCACTTCAGCCTGCCTGACAGCAGGGATTGCAAGCACACTGCCACCATGCCTGGCTAAATAAACAAACAAGCATACAAACAGAAAAACTAAGAAGAGAGAGGAGAAAGAGAGAGAGAAAAAGAGCAGAGACAGGCAGACAGAGAGACAGACCGACCAACCTACAATTGACTCTGTTATCACACTGTTTCTTTTCATAACCACATACAGAATGGCATAAAGGCACCTAGAACTACGCAGATGCCACACAGATATTAGCTAGAATTCATAAACATAACATCAAGGTACGTAGGACACTGAGTTACTATTTCCAGGTGCCTTGAATCCTCTATACATTACAAAAATATCTAGAAGTGGAACAATATAAGCAAAGTAACTCATCACTAGAGTACAAATGTGGGAGAAATTGTAGCATAGTCCAAAGAATCCTGGACCAAATCAGGACGAGGTTCAAATATTGGCTCTGTCTCCTACCCTTAGGGTAACCCCCATCATGTCACATCACTACCTTGAGACTCAGTTTCTTCATCTGTAAAAATGGAGACAATAATGTATTCATTGTCAACATCACAGAACCTTAAAGTGCTATATAAAGATCTATTATTTTACTAGTTAATTATTTTCTATAATCTAATCTGATGAGAGTAGTCAGAGAATAGATGACAAGAACTTTTCCTAAGTCAAAAAATAATAGGATGGTGAGATTTTAGTTTGGAAAATTCAAGACCACTTGAAAGTAACACTTTATACTCATCAAATTGACAAAGAGTTAAAAATAATAAAATTCAATGTCAGCAGGGCTGTGGGGAAACAGGCTTACTATTACACTGCAAGGGGGAGCTGTCAGTCAGCACAATCTTTTTGAGAAGCAAACTGGTGTTATACACTAAAAGCTACAATACTGATTATACTCTTTGATCCAGTGATCCTACCAGTAGGATTATACCCTAAGGATGTTATTAAAAAGGGGGGGGAAACTTCCCTGCACAAAAATATTCCCAACAGTTTTGTTTTTAATAGCAAAAGAAAAAAAAGACTAAAAGCAACCCATATGTCCAACAATGGAGAAATGGCTAAATAATCAATTCGTGATCTATGGAGGTAATTGAACAGTATTGTGCTCTAAGAAATGACAAGAGAAGAAAATAGGCCAGAAGGACCCAGGTACAAGTCTGGACTCTGACACTTACTAGATGTGTGACCCTAGGCAAGTTACTTAACCTCTAAGTATTGCTCATAAACAACTGTAGTCTAGCATGGGTAATGGGAGTCCCCTCACCGAGAATTCCTTAAACCAGTGAATCACAGGTTTAGAACAATAATAGATGATATTAATATATTGCTTTCAGATTTACTGTGCATTTTACATCAAATCTATCATTTGAACAGCCTTGGGAGGTGGGTACAAAAGCTATTATTATGTCCATTTTGCAGATGAGGAGACCAGAACATAGAGAAGTTATGGATAAGGATAGGGACCAGATCTGATTTCACTGTTTTAAGGGAACTGGGGCGGGGGGGAGAGGAGAAGATTACCTTCACTGAAGCAGATCGGCACTTTCTCTGTAACTCATTATCTTAGAGAATTGCCTAGAGTACTGAGAGGTCATGACAACATTTGATAGTGGATACCGAATAAAAAGACATTTTAAGGGAACATGGAGGCAAACAAGATAACAGTTATTAGTTTGTTAATGTTGTTGCTTTTGTTCCAGGGGGAAAATGAATGCTTAGGAGTTTATGATTTTATGTGTAATTTTCTCTTTATTTTGTTTTGTTGATGGCAAAGTTTTTAAATAAAATCTCATTTCTTTAGAAAGGAAAAACAAAACAATCACAGGACGTGTTAGTGTCCGGGTTAGCCTGAAGGGAGGAGCAGACGCATGTCAGGCATTACCAATTGTCATGAGCCATCTCTGAACAGGTTCAAATATGGAAATATTAACTGTCCCAACCTTTTGACAAGAGGGAGAAGCCTGGTGCAGGGGACAATGCTAGCGATGACGTCTGGCAACCCTAGATAACGATTCTGTCACAGGCTGGGAATCTACCCAGACTGTGTGCGCTGAGCCCTGAGGTGGCATCGCCCCGAGGTGGCATCGCCCCGAATGCTTTCTTCTCTCTTGCTTGCCTGTCACTTCCCGTGTCACAAAAATGACACGAGTGAAACATCTTCGGGAACAGGGGATTTATCAAATGCTGGCGTCAGCCCGGGAAGCAGTGCTCCCCGGAGCCTGCCGCCCTCATATCCAGAGATTTCTCTCTCCATGATAGCTAGATGATTACAGAGTACATGCCTCATAGCGCCTCTAGGCAGGCGAGATGCGATGGGAAAAAGCTCCGAAGTTGGAGGATTTGGCTTCTCATACTGCCTCTGATACACACTACCTGTGTGGCTTTGGATGAGTCATTCAATTGCGCATAGCCGCTTGTAGTCCCCAACACCCACAAACCCTGGGGAGTATCCCCATGGGTCCTTCCACAGGAAGAAAAGGGAATACCAGAAGGAAGCCAAGGCTTGATGGCGTTGGTCCTCTTTAATAATAAAGGACGAACGACAACATGCCTCAGTTTCCTCACCTGTAAAATGGGCCGGATAACCTCTAAACTCCTTTCCAGCACTAGATCTATGATCCCACATGCTTCTAATGTTAGGGCAAGATTGCAAACACTAACAATAAAGTGTATTGACCATGTAAAATGGAACCACCCTAACAGAACAACTGAGCGCTGAAATTATAATGACTAAGCTTGGCCCCGAAGATAAGGTGACAGAGCTCCTCCCTTTCTTCTTTGCAGAGATGAGGGACTACGAGTGTGGAATACTACTATAATACACTGTCAAGCTTGGATCATCTGTTGCTTAGTTATAAGATCATAGATTAGAGCTGGAAAAGACCCTTGTTCAGTCGCGCCGGATGCTTTGTGGCCCCATTTGGGGTTTTCTTGGTAAAGATGCTAGAGTGGTTTGTCATTTCCTTTTCAAGGTCATTTTACAAATGAGGAAACTGAGTCAAACAGGTTAAGAGACTGCTATTAAGTGTCTGAGGTCAGATTTGAACTCAGAAGTCGTTCTGACTCCAAATTTGGCACTCTATGCACTATGGCGCTATCTAGCTGCCCCAGAAGAAACCTTAGAGGCCATCTAATCCAACCCCTCATTTTATAGATTAAAGAAAATGAGGCACAGAGGCTGGCTTGTCCAAGGACACAGAGAGAGCAAGTTAGCAGGAGCAGCCCTTGAACTCAGATCCTCTGACTCAAATCCAACACACTTTTCCCCCTGTGACACAAGCAAAGCAGGAAAAAACCTTAGATTTCATCTATTCCGATGGTTTTTAAACGTTTGCTCTGAGCATCCCTTTACACTTTTAAAAATTATTGAGTGCTACCCCACCACCACCACCAGGAGCTTTTGTTTATGTCAGCTGTACGTATTGATATTTTACCTCATTAGAAATTAAAGCAACTTAGTATTATTATGAAAATAGTTTTGATTTCTGAAACCCCTGGAAGGGTGTCCAGAACCCTCTCAGGGATCCCTGGATCACACTTTGAGCATCTCTGACCTGGTGTATCTCCCACATTTCACAGAGGAGAAAGCAGGAGCCTAGAAAGGGTTTACTTTCCCAAGGTCTTATAGACAGTAGGAGAGATAAGGTTCAAATGTCCAAATTCAGCAGGATTTCCCACTTATTTCTCCCATCTTTTTTTTTTTTATTCTTTGTTTCAATGATAGATCCCTTGAAGGGACATTTTTAGGACATGTAGATGTTGCCAAAAAAAAAAGATATCAAGAATTTTTAAAATAATATAATGAGAGTAATTTTTTTTATTTTTAGGCAATTGGGGTTAAGTGACTTACCCAGGGTCACACAGCTAGTAAGTGTCAAATGTTTGGTCTGAGGCCGAATTTGAACTCAGGTCCTCCTGACTTCAGGGCTGGTGCTCTCTATCCACTGTGCCACCTAGCTGCCCCTGAGAGTAAATTTTTTAAAAAAGCCCATCGAGGTGATACAGTGGAGAAAGTGCTGGGCTTGGAGTCTGGAAGAACTGAGTTCAAATCCAATCTCAGATACTTTGCTATGTGAACCTGGGCAAGTCACTTAACCCCTGTCTGCCTCAGTTTCCTCATCTGTAAAATGGGGATAATAATGGTAGGACCTACCTCCTTGAGTTGTTGCAAGAATGAGATACTATTTATAAAATGTTTTGCAAACCTTAAAGCACTATATGCAAGCTAAGTATAATAATAATTAAGTTCAAAATTCTTGAGGGTGCAGAAGGAGGGTCTTCTCCCTGGGCATCCTATGAGGAACTCTGGGTTTTTCTGTGCTTTCCTGTGTGTCTGGCTGCACTCTTTGCCTTTTTGCTCTATCAGATGGGTCACAGCCTGACTCACAAAAGCTTCCACATAGATTCAGCCTATTTTGGCAGCAGCAATGAATATAGCCTTGCCCGTGTGTCTCCTCCTCCCAATGCTAATTGTTTCTCTGCTGCTGCTATTTTGGTTATATAGGCTCAGTCTTACAGTCCCTACAAGAAATATCTACCTGGAATTCTTCCCACGTGATTCCTATTTATTCACCCATTGGCACTGAAGAAGGAAGTTGTGCTGCCCTACCCTTTCCCCTCCCACCTATTTCTCCCCAAGCAGGCTTTCTCTCCCTTCCCTCCCCACCCCCCCATCCCTATCCAAATTCAGATGGATGTTTCCTCACCATACTAGGAAATAATATCCCCAGGCTCAAGGCTCAAGGCTAAAGAAAAGGTTAAGGGGGAGGGGGAATTCAACAGGTGCTACTCCATTCTGCCCCCTCCCTCCTCGCCACACACATGCTCAGCTGCAGAAATCTTTATTTATTAGTACCAGATGTGTATGGAGCTTGCCAGGGCATTATGTAGAGGAAGCCCCAGCCGGCACATTCTGTCTTGTACCACCTGGGGCCATGGAGGGGTTGAGGAGGATGGGAGGAGGAGACTCATGGCTAAAAAGGGGGAATACACGGGGGAGGAGAGGGTGAAAAGGGGAAGAAGAGAGGGAAGAGAAGGAGGGGAAAAGAGGAGAAAAGGAATGGAGGGAAAGAGAGAGAGAGGTGAAGAAAGACAAAAAGAAGAGAAGGTAGGGATGGAGAAAAAGATGGAGAGACGGAAAAAGAGAAGGGATGAGAGAGAAAGATAAGGGGAAAAGAGGAGAGAGAGAGAGAGAGAGAGAGAGAGAGAGAGAGAGAGAGAGAAGGCAGAGGAGGGACAGAGGGAGGAGAAACAAGACAAGCTGGGGGAGGAGGGACAGTGAGAAAGTTCCACTCAGGAGCCAGGTATTGCAGTATGGGGGAGAAAGAGGCTAGAACAAAACAGATCTTTAATCATTCTTTTCTCCTAAGGATTCTTTTACAAGCTGTGCCTTGCCCCCTGGTGGCCTCTCTCACTACCTCAATACCACAAACCTAGGACTAGATAAATTTCAGACGGTCCAGTCAAAATGGCTCTGTCCTAGCAGCACCATGGGAGGTCTTCTGATTCTAAGTTCAGTGACCTTTCTGGTCACCAAACTGCGATTGCATGCTTGGGGAAATCCTAGGGCTCTAGGTCCGCATCGCCCTGCCTCTACACAGTATCATAATATTTGCAGGATGATGCACATTGGAGACCTTTCTGTTGGGGCATTGTTTTGAAGAGGAAAAGGTAACATGCATGTCCTCCAGCCTCAGGTTAACAAGAGAAGATCTAATCAATTTGAGTGTGGGCTAAGAAAAAAATATATATACAGGCTAAATGAGGGTTTGCTTAAGTAAAAGAGGAAGATATCTTATAGGCATTTCTCTTGCTTCTTGCTGGTTAACTCACCCTTCTATTCCTTGGAAGGAAAATGGTGATAGCTCTCCTTTGGGTCTTTAGTGCCTTTAGGCCTGGAACATATCACCCAGATCACAGATTTAAAATTGAAAAGAGATTTAAAGGTCATTTAGTCCAATGCCCTCATTTTATAGGCAGCTGGGTGGCGCCATAGTGCAAAGAGCACTGGGTTTGGAGTCAGGAAGACTCATCTCCCTGAGTTCAAATGTGGCCTCAGACACTTCCTAGCTGTGTGACCCTGGGCAAGTCACTTAATCCTGTTTGCCACAGTTTACTCATCTATAAAATGAGCTGGAGAAAGAAACAGCAAACCACTCCGATATCTCTTCCAAGAAAACCCCAAATGGGGTCACAAAGTATCAGACACAACTAAAAAAATGACTGAACCCCCCCTCCCCAAAAAAAACCCCACATTTTACAGGGAAGGAAACTGAGGCTCAGATAGACTGAGTTGTCCAAGCTCACATAGGAAGTAGCAGAACCAAAATGTGAATCTAGGACCTCTTATTCTAAATCCTGCATTTTTTTTTTACTGTACCACAATGTCTCCCTAATTTGTTTGCCTAATATGTTTATGTGATGCCATGCAGACACAGATACATTCACATAACACACTGACCTGTCCACGGCATACCTTATACAGTGTTGTTTTGTTGTTTAGTCATTTTTCAATTGTATCCAACTCTTTGTGACCCCATTTGGGGTTTTCTTGGCAAAGATACTGGAGCAATTTACCATATCCTTCTCCAGTTCATTTTACAGATGAGGAAAAAGAGGCAAATAGAGTTAAGTGACCTGCCCAAGGTCACACAGCTAGTAAGTATCTGAGGCTAGATTTGAACTCAGGTCTTCCTGATTCCTGGCCTGGGGCTCTATCCTCTGTAACACCTAGCTTTCCTGAAGACTCCCTATATTCAGTTCATTCAACCTCTTTATTATATACCTGCTATGTGCTTGCATACCAATGAAATCACGTCCAGCCCCTGCTTCTATCCCTAGCCCATCACTTGTGTGTACTACTTATACTTCCATACACTTGTGTGTACGTGGCCTTGTACACCACACACAAAAACAACTGAGACTTTTTGCAAATATTCTCCAAATTTTTATCAATTAATGAGCTTAGACTACAGGCAGTGAGGTGTAGTGGAAAGAACACTAGATTTGAAGCCCTCAGACCTGGATTCAAATCCCAGCTGTGCTACTTTTTAACTATATGACTAAGTCTCTCTGGGCCTCAGTTTCTCTGTCTGTAATATGAGAGGTGTGGATTAAATAGTCTCAAAGGTCTCTTCCAACTTGAAACCCTGCTCCATATCCTTCTTACTAGCAGACCAGTGGCAATTGCCCACCCCTGGTTGTGTAACTGACTGCTACCAGGTGTCATGGCAGTGGACTTGGATCCATTCATGGTTGTAATTGAAATTGAATGTAATTAATTGCATCATTACATTCACACCGCCTCTGCACATATGTGGATTTCTCATCTGGTAGCGGCTCACCATTTGTTTTGTCCATCCTTCTGACTTTTTCCCTGGGCCGACGGAATCGCTGAGATGTCTGGCACTGCATAGACACAGGCTATGTGACCATGTGTCTTTCTCCTTCAACCTATCAAACATTTAAGAACTCCTCCCTTATGCTAAGTGCTGGGGAAGTTAATGAGATGAAATCAGACCTGATCCCTCTGTCTCCTGGCTAATATTGATGTGTCTCAGAGCTGAAGACAAAGAATGTGAGAGCTAGAAGGGGTTTGAAAAATCAACTTGTCCGCCCTCCTCATTTTACAAGGGAGGAAAGTGAGCTACAGAGAGGAGGTGAAAACCTTGGCCATGACTACCTGCCCTGGACTGTAGACAAGGAAATGATAATGGGCCTGGGAGTCATGGAACATGGGTTTTTGTCCCAGGTCTGCCACTGAATTAGCTGTGTGACCTTGGACAAGTCACCTTCCCACTCTGAGAGATTCATGTATTTATATATCATATGCATACATATGCTGTACTTTCTTCCACCCTATACACACACACACACACATACACATGCACACTGTTCTTTCTCACTTGATTCACATACATACATTGGACCAGTTGTATTTGATAGATACATACTCAGATATAACATACCCTTAATTGCTACATATAAACATATAAACAGATGTTGATTCTACATACCCTCACTCACTACACAAATGTACACTGCCCATGTACCCTCTCTACACACACCTTTCCTCACTCATTGTTACAAATTACTATTGCACACAATACACCCTATGCCTTCTTATTCACATCACACACACTATGCATCCTTACTCACTATACCCCCATATTCATCACACCCACAATCCCTGCCACTGAATGTGTAGCATAGCACTAGAGTGACTCCTTCTATCTCAAGGAGCTATTGCACAATGCTCAGAAGTTCAACAACACAAAATCCATTTTATTCTGCTAGCTGTCATAAAAAAGCACCACCTCCACCCCTGTTTACTGGTACAATTATAATTACAGCTCATAGGTCTAGAGGGCTTCAAGGGTTGCAAGGCATTGTTCTCACAACACCCCAATTAGGTAGGTACTATTATTGTCCCCATTTTAGAGGTAGGGAAACTGAGGCCACGAGAAGTAAAACATGACCTGGCCAAGATCACACAGACAATGTCAGAGTTTAGATTCAAATTCAGGTACTTACTCTATTACCTGTACAATTCCTACTTCTATTAGAGGATCATTGGAGAGTGAGTTAGACACTATATATTTCAACTTTTGTAGTTTACAAATGAGGAAACTGTGGCCCAGAGAAAGGAAATTCTATTCCCAAGATCACAAAGGCATAGTTATGTCCCAATTACTGTGAATAATGGATCCCTTAAAAAAATTCAAATTTGCATTCAAAGTTATAATTATGTAAAATATGGTCATTGGTTCAGACCAATGGACATATACAGTAAGAATTCGAACAATACTCTCTCTTCTTCCCACTAATTGGAACCAGGCTACATGCAACAGAGACGGGATTTGAATCCTGGTCCTCAGCCTCTAAATTCATCACTCTTTCTATCACAACACACTTAGGAGGCCATTCTCTAAAATATAGTTCTGGGAGCTGGAAGGGGAGAACCCCAATTGTTCCAGCAATAAAAGTTATTCAATTCTTTGAGAACAACAAGCAGCCTGGGTTCATAAAGAACACATTATGCCTGACACACTGATTGTGCCTAGGAGGGAACTGAGAAATTAGTGGATGGCGAAGATAGGAGAGTTGTAATCTGTCTTGATTTTTTATACAATGTTTGATATGTTGGCTCATAGAATTATCCTTGCAAAATTAATTCAAATTGGTGCAGATATGAGAATTGTCCCTGAGGTTGAAAACCAACAAAAAACACAAACAAACATATTGATTAAAGAAAACAAATCCCTTCCCCCAAGTCACTGAGGGGAGATGTACATGAAAGCATGGTGTGGGATGGTGACAGCCTGGCTTTATGAGGTACTCTGCTGTGATCTGATTATTGGGATAGGCATATGGGGGCAGGGAAGGAAGGGCAAAGTTCAATACAGGTAGTCTGTATATGAAATTCATTAATGGTTCTTTGTTGGGGTGGATGACCATCTCATCCAAACCAAGATGGCAAACAGAGAGTTCAAGAGTTCTTAATCTTTTTTTTTGTCTTTAATGTCATTGGACCCCTCTGGCAGTCTGGAGAAGCCTATGTACCTTTTTTCAGAATAATGTTTTTAAATGCACAAAATAAAGCATATTGGATTACAAAGGAAACCAAAAGTGAGTGGAAATAAAGAATTATTTTTTCCCAACCATGAATCCCCAAAAAGTTCAAGGACTCCAAGTTAAGTACCTCAAACTGGACTAGCACAATGATTTTTAACTTTTGTGTGTGTCATATAGCCACCTTTGGCAATATGGTGAGGCCTAGAAAAGCTTTCTCAAAATCATGTTTTTAAATGCACAAAATAAAATACATAAGAGTAAAAAGGAAATCAAATCTATTGAAATATAGTTATTGATATATTGAAAAGAAAAAGACACATTCATGGACCCCCAGGTTAAGTACACTTGCTGTAGTGTAGACACTGAAAAATACAAAATGATTTGGCTATGTAACAGCCCTTTGGAGGATAAGGGGACAAATTCTGCTTCCCCTGTAAGTATGAGGAGTAGCCTGGTGGCTGGGCGTGGGGAGGCTCATACATCTTCCTAGCCACAGGACAATTGCAAAAGTTGAAGGATTTGGGGAGGACCAGAAAGTTTTTTTAATTGGCTAGGCTGGGGGAAAATAAGAGGGAAAAAAGATAAAGGCAGACTGTCAGACACAGAGACAGACACGCACACACACACAGAGAAAGAAACAGAAACACAGAGACCAAGGTACAGTCAGAAAGAGACAGAGAAAGACAAAGAAACAGAGAGACAGAGACAGAGCAAGGGAGGTAATAGAGAAACACTGTTGCAGCAGAAACTCCAGAGGTATCTACTTATTCATCTTCCGCACCAGAGGGCTCTGCAAAGAAGGAAAAAGAGACTAGTAGACTAGCATCTCAAATGGAGGCTTGAGCATCCAGGGGCTCCCCCAAAGCTCAGTAACAGACAAACTAGATAGTATCAACCCAGAATAGATCCAATGATAGTGAATTTTCCCTCTTGGCAGTTAGACAGAAGGGGACATCTTTCTACTTCCACTCTCTCTCTCTCTCATTCCTGCAGACATTCCCCATCCTTTCAAACAGAGCTGTAAATTCAAAGCTTCCTATTCTTTTTCACACTGATCTTTTACTGCTGCAATGGTATTTTTGTTAAGTCTGATCCCTTTGGATATGAGTTTGTTGTCCATTGTTTTATGGGTATGTTTTAACCTGAAGTCATGGGCACAGTGGTTGTGCTTTGGTTGTCTGTCTCACTGGACAAATGGAAAGGCTAAAGAAAGAAATATCATTTCTGACTGGGAAGCTCAGGGTAGACTTCATAAACAAGGTGGAATTTTACCTGGGCTTAAGAATGGGTAGAAATTTTATAGCTGGAGATGAGGAGGAAAAGGGACAGAAAAATAATCAAGAATGGAAGAGAGGCTTCCTCTCTTTCATCATCCTTCTTTGTTTTTTACTTTTAGGCAATTGGGGTTAAATGACTTTACCAGGGTCACACAGCTAGTAAGTGTCAAGTGTTTGGTCTGAGGCTGAATTTGAACTCAGGTCCTCCTGACTTCAGGGCCTGTGCTCTATCCACTGCGCCACCTCACTGCCCCTTCATTCTTCTTTGTTGCTGGGCCTTCCATTCTTCATCTATTAAATGAATACAGTAATGCTTATATTACATGCCACTCAAGACTGTCATGAAGAAAGTGCTTTGTGACCTTTAAATTCCACACAAATGTAATATAATGTTGTTGTTGTTCAGTGATATCTGACTCTTCATGATCCCATTTGGGGTTTTCTTGGCAGTTTTCCTTCTCCAGCTCATTTTACAGATGAGGAAACTTGGGCAAACAGGGTTAAGTGACTTGCCCAGGGTCACACAGCTAGTAAGTATCTGAGGCCAGATTGGAACTCAGGAAGCTGTCTTCCTGACTTCAGGCCCAGCACGCTATCCACTGTGCCAGCTAGCTGCCTGATGTATTATTACTATTGTTGTTTCTTTCTCATCATTTTCAAAAGGATTCAGAATCCTGGGACAAATCGTTATAATTCTTTCATAAATATTGTTCTATGGGCTAATTGCACAAGTGGATAAAATAACTTCTTTTTGTAGTTTTAATAAAAGCTCATTTTTGGTAGGCTTGCTTGCAAGCATCCAGCAGCAGTCAGGATGACAGAGATGATGTTAGTACCTCATTTTGTTTCCATGTGATTTTGATTTCCTCTTCCAGATTCTGATATTTTGAAAAGTCTTCATTCTATATAGCCTGAATATTATGAGCATTTGGTAAAGTAAAAACCCATTTAAAACATTCTTAAATTTTTTGGGTCAGTCAATCAAGAAACATTTATTAAGTACCTACTATGTGTCAGGCACAGTGCCAAGTAGTAGGGATAGAATGAAAGGAGAAAGGCAAAAGACAGTCCCTGATCCCAAGTGCTCACAGTCTAATGGGAAAGACAACATGAAGACAACTAGGTACAAACAAGTTATAGACAGGATCAATGGGAAATAATCAATAGAAAGAAAGTACTAGAACTAAGAGGGATGGAGAAAGGCTTCCCTTCTACAGAAGGTAGGATTTTAGCTGAGACTTGAAGGAAGCCAGGGATGCCAGAAGGCAGAGATGAAAAAGGAATACATTTCAGACAAGGGGGGGCAGGGCAGACAGTGAAAATGCCTAGAGATGGGAGGTGTTTTATTCTGTCAGCCCATGAAAGGTAGTGAGCTTCTGACATGTAATTCTAGCTATCAAGTCATGGCTTGTTGGACATTCAATATCAAATTTTCACATCCTGAAGTTGTGTGTTATACAGTGTCTACTGTTCCCTTTCATAATCTATATTGATCACTAAGTCAGAGCTCCTTAAGAATAACCCTTTAATTTCTGGTGGCAGTGGCCTAGTCTGGAATTGCCATCATAAGCTATTCCATCTCCTCAGACAAATCTGCTTTACCCAGACATTGATTTGACACTTCTCTTTGGACATATGGTTGTCTGAGTCCATGCAGATGCTAATCATTTAAGGCCTTTGAGCACACTCTTAGATATTGGCTTCTTCCTACTTTCTATCCAGAAGTAAACCATTTTCAGTTACACTTCACAAATCCAATGATGTTGACTTGATGGTAGCAAACCAGTGTGGAAGATAAAATCTGTTGGTGTAAATTTTCCCCTTTGGTTATTACTGTGGCTATTACTAACCTTTATTTCTGCTTATTGAAAAGATATCTGCTTGTTTCAAAATGGCTTCATTTATTATATTCTCTGAGAAAGGTCTTCACTTTCCATGTATTTTTTGTTTTTGCTTTTTGTTTATTTGTTTTGGTATTCTAGTTTTTGTTTTGTTTTGTTTTGTTTTGTTTTGTTTTGTGGAAACTCCATGAGGGCAGGGATCACTCCACGTCTATCTTATATGAAATCTCTATCTCATCAAATGTCTGTCATGATGCTCTATTAAGCACACAGAAGTTGCTTAATAAATATTTGATATTATTTTCCTATAAAAATGAAGAGAAATCTAAAAATCCTAGCTGATTAATACAAATTGAGATAAATAGACAGGACAAAAGCTTGGTGTTAACAATGGGCCAATGGGCCAAGTCCTGTGAGCAATTTCCTATAAGACCATCCATAGATTACCTTTTCTCACCCAGATACTCATTCCCCCTTTATTTTTGTTGTATCCTTGTCATACCTTGGTCCCACCTGTGACTCTTGTAATACCCATGGTACCCTGCTCCCTCCAGATTCTGGTTTTATCCCCTTCCCCACGTCTTCATGTCCTTGGGGCTTTCCAGTTAAGTCCCAGGGGCTTTCCCTTGTGAGCTAAAGGTTTCAAATAAGGGGGCCTACTGCTTTCAGCATTGACTGACTCATCTAATTCTTCGGCAAAGCCCCCCTTTAAAACCCAGCAACTGACCCCTTCACCATTATGCTGCATTGCCTCGCATCTAATAAATGTTTGTTTAATTGAATTGAATTGTCAGTTCCTGTCTACTCTGGGCAACAGACGGTGTAATCCTATTACATTTATATGCACAGTCACTGCCCCTCTGACATTCTGATTAGTGCCTAATTGCTAGAGAGCTTATTCACTTTCTACAAAATGTTAATACTTGTGCAATAAACAGCAAATGAAATGCTTTTCAAAAAAGTTGTTTTTTGGTTTTGTTTTTAATACGGTTTTCTCTTCCATACTGTCCATGTTCTCTTTTTAAATTTTTAATATTCTATTTTTCTCAATTACATATAGAAACAATTTTAACCTTTTTTTAAAAATAATTTTGAGTTCCAAATTCTCTTCCACCTTCCCTCCCCCGACCCCATCACTGAGAAGGCAAACATTTTGATAAAGATTATACAGTGCTCATGTCTTAATGCTGGGAAATAGGTGGCCATTTTGAAAATCCAAAGTATTTTAGAACAATGAAATAACTTCTGTCTGTATCAAAATCCCTCCTTGCATATGACTTACCATCCATAAGGATTCCTTTAACTTGGCAGCTGATCTTCATAGTGGGTGTGGCTTCTCCACAATTGCTTCTGCCAAGTCTTTAAAAGTTCCCCAGGCCTGTGTGATGGAAATGCCAATGACAGCAAAGGATAGGTGTGGTGGAGTAGTATAAGAATACCTAAGCCCTGGGGCATTTAAAAAACATATTTTAGAAGATGGTTTTTTTGGGGGGAAGAACCCACTTCATTTCACTAATATACACTGCTCTCCTTTGTAATGTGTTCTCCTCAAATTTTTTTTTAAGCAATTGGGGTTAAGTGACTTGCCCAGGGTCACACAGCTAGTGAGTGTCAAGTGTTTGGTCTCAGGCCGAATTTGAACTCAGGTCCTCCTGACTTCAGGGCTGGTGCTCTATCCACTGAGCCAGCTAACTGCCCCATTTTCCTCAATTATTCCACGCTCCTTGGCTTTGGACAACAGATCTCTCCATATTTCTTTGGATTTGATGGTAAACTCTAACTTGTCTGGGTAGGACATTCTATTTACTTTTCCAGGGTTTGAATGGCATCTATCACTGTGATGTTGACCAGTTACTGAAGCTCCCTGGGCCTCATTTCTTCATCTATAAAATGAAGTCATTAGACTAGATGGTTTCTGAATCCTTTGGAGTTTCTGTGGCTTTGGACTTCCCAATTTCCTTAGCTGTAAAATCAAGAGGTTGGACCACAGAGGCTCTTAATCTGGGGTACATGAACTTGTTTTGTTTTGTTTTTTAAATATCTTAATAATTGTATTTTGATATAATTATTTTCTTTTGTAATCCCATATACTTTATTTTATATACTTAAAACTCATCATTTGGAGAAAGGGACAATAGGCTTCACTGGACTGCTCAAGGAGTCTATGATACAAAAAAAGGGTAAGAACCCCCCAGACCAGAGGATCCTACTATGGACATTTATTACCTATACAACCTTGGGAAAGTCACTTAACTTCCCTGGTCCTCATTTTCCTTATCTGTAAAATGGAGGGGTTAGACTAAATAGTCTCTGAGGTCCCTTGCAGTGCCAAATGATCTATGATCTATGATTTTATGATCGCATCATATGGTTCTCACCCTAGAGCTCTATCATAGCTAGATCCCAAATAGTACAAATAATTAATTCCCTGAAGTATTTTCATAAATTTGAATTTTACTATTCGAAGTTATAATTACATAAAATATGGTTCCAGCCCAATGGAAATATGCAATATAAATTTAAAGAATATAGTCACTTCAAGGGGAATTCATTATTAGCACTAACTTGGGTCTTAGCTGTAATTCCACTTAAGCCCAGCACAGATTCAACTCCCCTGAAGGGCCAGGGATGTAAGGCTTATGAGAACCTATAGCGCTGAGCGCACTGCAGATTCCCCAGGGTCGGGGAAATTACCCAAAGTAAAGAAATCTACTTCTTCCACATATTAGAAGTGAGGAAGAACATTGAATAGGGTAAAATAACAGTAATTTAATTTTTCAAGATACCTGCCATGTAGCACTTTAAGAAGGAAAGAGGTGTCAGGAAATCAAACAAACAGCAGCGGGGTGTCCTCACTTTTCTCTGAAAAAGGTTGGGTGTCACTTGTGAAAGCAGCTTGAAAAACAGAGAGAGAACTATTCCCCGGGAAAAGTAAAATGGAAACCTTATTGCTGCTGTATTGCATCTGTAAGTGAGAAACAAAGAAATTTCAGGTCTTCCTTTGCTCTTGGGAACACAGAAAAACACACTTCATAGGAAGCAGACAAAGAAAAGCCACACAATGTTACCCAGGGTGGACAGAGGAAGTGGGGTCACCTTGACTGCTCAGGCTACAATCAAGAAAGAACCTGTGAGTGAGCAATGGCCAAGCCCCCAGGCCTTTTACCTGCCCATCATGGTCACTAATGGCTGAGCAAGCCTGACTTGACGTCGCGCCCATATTACAAACCCTTAACCCTTATGCACTTAGGCTAATCTTAAACAGTCATGAACGACAGTACCAAAATTTGCACAAGAGCCCAGCAGTCCAGGCCAGGCCCCTTTAAGAAGGAGAGGAATTGAATGGAACCTTCATATTACAGCTATGCTCAGAGATCCAAGGTCAGAGGTAATTGACTTCTTATTATCTGACTCACTACTCCATCTCTTTCCTGTTCTATGATCTGGAATCCTGTCTGATCCTAGATCATATCTGACTGCTTTTTGTACTTTGATTCTCAACACACCAATCCCCCCATGACCCCTACTTTTAGGTGACTGGTCTTCTGGTTTCCTACTCATGGCCTCCCCACCAGGCCATGTGATGTTCTAGAAAGAGTGCTAAATTTGAAGTCAGATGACCCGGGTTCAAATCCTGCCTCAACTATGTGTGACCTTGGTCAGGTCAAAGTGGCATAGTAGAAAATTCCCACTGAACTTGGAGCCATGGATTCTGAGCTTGAATCCAGCTCTACTACTTATTATCTGAGTCACCTTGGGCAAGTCACAACTTCTCTGGGTCTCAATTTCCTCATCAGTAAAATTGTGGGGATTCGGCTAGGTTATCTCTGACCTGCCCCCATCTATCTATGTTCCTTTGAGTAAACTGTTCTCTGTTTTCTCAGCTATAAATGAAAGGAGATATCTTTTTTTTTTTTGAGGCAATGGAGGTTAAGTGACTTGCCCAGAGTCACACAACTATTAAGAGTCTGAAGCCAGATTTGAACTTGGGTCCTCCTGATTCCAGGGCCTGTGCGCTATCCACTGCACCATCTAGCTACCCTGGCTAAGTGACATCTAAAGTTACATCCAATTCTAAACTGCTAATAGCAATTCAACCTGCAATGGGGATTTTGCAGATAGAAGAAGGTTCCTTAGCTTCTTCTTTCCCTAGCTTTTGAAGGTATTTCCCCAAGGTAGGGAGATTGTGAATTAATAATTTTGATTGATAAGCTAATACCTCACAATGATAGAATGTTATTATTCTTTCCCTCTTGAAATTACTTTGTGTTACTTTGTATATACTTCGTATTGTCTTGTATGAGTACCTATTATATACGCCAAATGTACAAATGATATAAGTTCCTTGAGGGCAGTTTCCTTGTCTTGTCCCAGGGTCCACCACAAAGTACTAGAGCCTAGTTGTATTAGGTGGTTAGTACATATCTGTAGAAGTTGCAAAAAGAGACTAGCAAACTCAAAAGGTTTTAAGACCCAAAGTAATGAATCTTGGACATAGGAATTTCAGATTTTCTGTGAGAAGAGAGATTTTTCAAAGGAAAAAGTCAGGTACCCTCTCAAACCTGGCTGTAGAGTCTAAGGCAATTCCTTTCTTTTCTCCAAGCCTCAGTTTCTCCATATGTAAAGTGAAGTAGGTTGAGCTGGAATCCCTTCCATTGTGAAAACTTCTCATGCAGAATAACAACGTAGGCAGCCACTTCTTTGGATAGCCCCGAATAGGAAAGGAAAAATTTGTGGTCACTAGTCATATCTATAGTCACTAGTGATCATCAGAATTCACCCTGTCTCACATAAGCTATGTGGTATTTATTCAAGAGTCAGGATCTCCTGCTTCAAGTCATGGCTTTTTTACTTCTTAGCCACTAACCTTTCCCCTCTGAGCCTGTTTCCTCACCTACACCATAAGGAGGTTGAATAGTACAATCTCTAGGGTCACTCCCAGCTCCAATATTTTATGATTCTAAAGACTCCTTAAATGTATCTTCTACTTGTTTGTCTACCCCTGTTCTTGTTTCCTGGCTTCTAGGTGGGGGCCCTCTCCTTTGTTAATTTCCATTCTCCCCCCACCCAGATCTGCCCTCCTCATTCCAGCCCAGGAGGATGACAAGTCAGTAAGATTGAAAAAGACCTTAATAGCTGGACCAGGAGATAATGAATGCTTCTTCAGCTCCCAGATAACACCAGAGGACTAATTCCCATTTGAATGAAATGTCACTCAGGTAAAGAGTCGTCTATCTCTCCAAGCCGGAACTCAAGGACTTGTATCTAATTGCAGCTGTCAGACACTTATCAGAGGTAAAGGAGCCAGAGTCCAGAATGGGAAGAAATGGGATGGGCTCTACCCAGATTTCTCTTCAGTTTCCTTAGCTATATGGGTTACCATGGTCCCAGTCATGTTCATCATTCAGTTGCTATTTCACTTTCAGACCACCATCAAGTCTTCCTTTGCCTCTCGAAATGCAATTGATTGGCAAATGAGACACTCAAATTCCAGACAACTGCTTCTTCCCCTGTATCACACTGCCTCTCCTAGAACTATAAAGCATTTGTCAGTGGCTGACTTTAGAGATCATCTTTTGGTCCAAACGCCTTTATTTTCCTGAGGCCAACAGAGCTTCATGTCAGAGGAGAGCTAGGATTTGAACCGAAGTCCCTTGACTCCAAACCCAAGACTCTTTCCACTCAAGAGTTTTCTTTTTCTCAGCTCTGGTCTAAATAAAAGGATCAATAAGTACCTATGTTGGAGGGCCTGAAAAGTGCCCAGCATTGCACCAGATGTTGTAGGGGCTTACGGAGTCATATGAAACATGGTTCTTACACACACACACACACACACACACACACACCAAAAAAATAAAACCATAGACCCACTGGGTGTCAAAGCTGGAAGGGACATCAAAGTCATCTAGGACCTGGAGCCAGGAAGATTAGAGTTTGGATCCTGCCTCTGATACTTAGTAGTTATATAAATAATCTACAAATCAACTACCCTCTCCAATTCTCAGGTTTCTTTTCTGTAAAATGACAATAGGACAGCTAGGTGTCTCAGTGGATAGAATGCTGGGCCTGGAGTCAGGAAGACCTGAGTTCAAATCTGGCCTCAGACACTAACTAGCTGGGTGACCTTAGGCAAGTCACTTCACCCTATTTGCCTCAGTTTCTTCCTCTGTAAAATGAGCTGGAGAAAGAAATGGCAAACCACTTCAGTGTCTTTGCCAAGAAAACCTCCAACGGGATCATTTAGAGTCAGACATGACCAAAAATGACTAAACAACAATAACAAAATGAGGATAATAATATCTACTATAATCATGCTTGACAGAGCTGCTGTGCGGCTAAAATGAGATGTCAGCAAAGCACTTTAAATGAAGCATTAAATAAATGGCAGTTGTTATTGCCATCCAGTCCAATCCCTTCATTTCCCTGAGACCCAGAGAAGGGTACCGACAGGCCCAAGGCTGCACAGCTCCTTAGCAGCAGAGCTCCAACTACAGCCCAAAGTAGCCAGAAAGATAAAACTAGCCTTAGCAAAACAATTAAGAGAAAATAATTAAGTGCTAAACTAAGTGGTGCTGGCTCTGAACACAATAATTCAAATGAAGGAAGAGATCGATGGGGACTAGAACAGACAGCAAAGTCTGTGCAAACTGTGGATTGAGGAACCTCAGATTCAAACCGGGTGAGAGAATGTCTGAGAAGGAAGGGACCGTAGAATGCTAGGACACAGAACGCTGAATGTCAGAATCGGCAACTCTAATGTAGAATGTTAGGACACAAAACATCAAATATCAGAACTGGAAGGGACCCCAGACACCAGACTCCAAACCCTGCCTTTTACAAGTGTGGAACCTGATGCTTTGTCCAACATCACACCTCTAGTAAGCAGTAGGGTCAAGATCCGCACCCAGGTTCTCTGACTCTGAATCCACAGGTCTTTTACATTATACCATTCAGGGCCTAACGTTCCTCACCTGTAAGATGACAGGCGATGAGATGATTTCTGAGGTAGGGAAAATATCTTTTGGGGGGTGGGGGAGCAGAGGTTAAGACATTTTAACTTTTGGTACTCCTGAAATCACACACCGTAAGTGACTGCTTATTCCATCTATGCACTGAGCCTACCTCCACCCAGCATTGAGGGGTCTTCTTTGCCTGGCTCCCAATACAGAGTCCTTAGGTAAGTTTCTAAGTGAAAGCGAAAAGGGGCTCATAGAGATTGAGATAGGATTGCGCATTCCCACAACTTGTCCACAATCATTGAAAAATCATCTATTAGCCTCCTACTATGAGACAGGCACTGGGTAGCACTGGATATACAAAGAAAAAGCAAAAACAGACCCAACCTTCAAGGAGTTTACAGCCTAAAATTTTAACACTCTAAGGATATTTCTCAGTCATATAGAATAGGACAGCATGGGATGGGACTGGATGAAATGGGTTAGGATGAGATGGAATAGGATGGAATGGAATGGCATGGGATGGCACAGGATGGCATGGGTGGAGTGGGATGGGATGAAATATCATGAGAATAGAAAAGAAAAATGAAGTGGGAGTTGATTAATGAAAACAGTGCTGGATTTTTTTTTTGTCAGAAGACCTTGATTAAAGCGTAGGACTTCTGCAACTTACTAGCCAGGAGACTATAAGGATGTCACTTCCCTTCTATGGGGGTTTCTTCATCTATGAAAGAAGGAGTTTGAGTAAGTGATCTCCAAGGTGTCTTCCAGCACCCACACTCCACAGGGCACATAACTGGTCGAAAGATTCCATCTTTAACACATTCACTAGAAGCCACATAAGGGTAGGGCCCTAGTCTTATCTGAACTTTGTGCCTCAAAATCTAGTATAACTGTACATAGTAAGTGCTTAATGAATAGCTAGCATTTATATAGTGCTTTAAGAATTGCTAAGCACTTTACAATGTTATCTCATTTGACCTTCACTACTACCCTGTGAAGCAAGTGTTATTGTTGTCCGTATTTTGCAGATGAGGAAACTGAAGCTAAGAGTTATCAAATGACTTTCCTCAGATCAACCAGCTAAGTGGCAAGATTTGTACTCAAGGCTTCCTGACTCCAAGTCTGGCTCTCTATCCACTGTATGTCTAACTGCCTAATAATACTTTAATAAATGTTTGTTGATTCAAATTAAAGTGAATTGAAATAAAGGAAATTGAGAATTGTAAAATTAGAAGAGACCCTAGGGACCATCTAGTCCAACCCCCTCAACCCCTTTATAGATGTGGTGAGTTTCAGGAAGGTTAAATGATTTGCCCAATGTGACCCCCAAGCAGAGCTGGGACTAGAAGCCAGGTGCCCTGACTCCCAGCCCAAAGCTCCCCATTCCTCTCTGCCTCCCTCTGATTCCCAAGCTGCCTCCCAAGCCCTCCCTCACAAACATTTTGTTTTGTTCTCCCTGTCTGTCGGAACCCATTTGTGGTGCTGTCTCCACAAATGCAGCCTTGGCTGTTTACAGATGTATACCTCCAGTCTGATAGATGAGAACCGTTAATGGAATACAAACTCTCGAATTAAGCTCTCTCTCTCCAGGATGCACCAGGCAACCGGCATTTGCTGTCCTTGTGAATCTCAAATGGGGCTGGCAGCTCCCTCCTGCTTGCCTGTGGGATGCCACACTCACATTTTCACCTGTCATTTAATTGTCAGAACTGCTATGGTCTGGGGGGGAGGGGAGAGGAGAAGAAATGAGGAGCAGTGCTCCCCATCACCTGGAATTATGCATTGCCTCAGTCCTAAAAATTGTCACTAAGCAGGTACATGATTCTGCTGGCTGTGAGTGCTCAGCAAAGCCAACATCAAAGCATGGTGAGTGGGGGTATTGCACCAGGCCTGTTTCTTTGGGGGGGTTCTCCAACAAGTAGTATAATATAGTACAGTATAGTATAGTATGGTATAGTATAGTAAAGTATAGTATAGTATAGTATAGTATAGTATAGTACAGTATAGTACAGTACAGTATAGTATAGTATAGTATAGTATAGTATAGTATAGTATAGTATAGTATAGTATAGTATAGTACAGTATAGTATAGTACAGTATAGTATAGTATAGTAGAAAGAGACCTGGATTTGAACTCAAAGAACCTGGATTCTAATCCCAGCTCTGTTACTTATTCCTTGCATGGTCTTGGTCAAGTCATTTCCTTTCTCAGACTCAGTTTCCTCATCACTAAAATAAGCCAGTTGTACTAGATGATTTCACACATACCTTCCAACTCTAAATTCTGTGATCGTATTATGATGACTGGACCCTGATTCAGGAAGGTTGGTTAAGGGGAGGAAATATCTTAGCTAGTGAGTAGCCACAGGTTATGAAAATGATTTTGGTTGGCATTTTCCTCCCCAAAAAGCAAAACCTGTTAGCCTAAGGCAGTTATATTCAGTGTGCTGTAACTTTCCCATTTGAGGGCCTGCCCTGGCACAGTTAAAATTCCCTGTCTGATGATATTTTTCCTGTGCCAATCATGGTATGGGTTGATCCTATTGCCTATAAGAGCCCACAAAGCCCAGCCCGGGGTTACCCATTCAGGGCTTTCAACCAGAACACACCCATCTCACCTTGCTAAGGGCCCAATGGCACCAAGTTGGTACAAGGGGCAATATGCGTGATACACTCCTGAGCTATCAGTAATAAATCTTTGCTTTGGTATTTAGTATGTTCTTCTAATTCAAATTCCTGCCTAACAGCTAACTAGAGCTAAAAAATATGAAACTAATGCTGCATCACCATTAACTTTCAACCATTACCAAGACAAAAGAGGTACAAATGCCCCTGAGAATTTCCGCACTCACCCCTTCACTCATATCAGTCCTTCTCTATAACTTTCTAGCCTCCCCAAGGCTGCTTTCTGTATATATCTCACCATTTAAAAGCCCTGAACCAGGAATATGCAACCTGGGTTCTATCTTAGCTAGGCTACTAAATTAGCTGTGTTGCCTCAAGCTAGTCGCTTCTCCTGTCTGGGCCTCAGTTTCCTCATCTTTAAGTTGAAAGGGTTGGATCAGACAACCTCTAAGCTCCATTCCAACATTGGTAAAGTATGCTGTATGTCTGGTGTTCACAAAAGAGGAGATCTTGGGTCTCACAGACTCCTGATGCTCAGCTGTAACACTTGGTAAATTGGAGGAATCTTTGATACATCACTGTTTTGGAAGTATGGACTTCACCAAGATGCGCACCCTTTCCACCAGTGCAGATCTCAACTCCTCCAGCCTTTTGTAGTATATTGAGTTGCTAGGGAATCTTGCTGGGTTGCATTGGCCAAAAGAATTAAAAAAGTCATCAACCGGTTCATTTTCAGCCCTCTGAATCTGAATCATGCCTCAGGCAACTGGCATGAAGTCCATGCAAGGCCCAAATTAGAAGACTTTTCACTTTTTCAGGACCTGCCTGCTAGGGCTGTCCTTTGTTTACAGAGGCTTTGAGAAGCTATGATCTCTTCTAGCTCACGATAAAACCCGAGAGGAAGTCTCTGGTGCTGAAAAATCTACCTTAATGGGCAAAAAAATGCCCTGGGGGCTGTAGTATGGTCATGGAATTGGGAAAGGTCTAAAGATGAGCCATTAGGATGACCAAGGATATAGTAAGAGACTGTGTCGGTCCTTTTTACCCCTCCTTTAGCAAGTCCCATAACGTCATTGTTGTATATACTTTCTCTAAACTTTTCTATACTTTCTTATTTTATGCTTTTGTTGTCAAAGCCAGACCTATCTACTCAGTGGCCTTCTTCTGGTTAAATATATAGTTCACAAGACACCCTTCACTCTAGGGCCCCAGCTAACTGCTACAAGTTTTATGTATCTTATGGGTCAGAATTTTGTCCAGATGAGTTCATGAGCCCCCACTAGTATGTTTAATTTTTAACAGTCAGTCTATTAAATATCAAATAACTAAATATAGAATATCCCTTCCCCTTATATAAACATTAAATTTACTATCCCATAAATACACACCATAACATGGTGTGATTTTTTATGACCTATGGTCAGTGAGCATGATAGGAACTATGTGTGGGATATACACACATGAGGAGATACACAAGGAACATAATGATCAGGACACACGCGTGGGTGGGTGACTCAGACCTGGACACTGCAAAGCTATCAGTGTCTTCTTCTGACATCATTATGCTGATCTCTTCTACACCCACTCCTAGGCAGGAGTTACTCTTTGTTGCTCTTTATCAGGAGTCAATCTTTATTGCTTCTGCAAGGTATGGTTTTCCACTCCAGCTGGTCGTGAATTCTAGCTATTTTCAGGGTTATCTTTTGCTGTTGTTCAGTCATTTTTCAGTCATGTCAGACTCTTCATGACCCCATTTGGGGTTTTCTTGGCAAAGACACTGGAATGGTTTGCCGTTTCCTTCTCCAGCTCATTTTACAGATAAGGAAACTGAGATAAACAAGGTGAAATGACTTGCCCAGGGTTACACTGCTAGTAAATATCTGAGGCCAAATTTGAAACCAGGAAGATGAGTCCTTCTGACTCTAGGCCCGGCACTCTATCCACTGTGCCAACTAGCTACGGTGATACTTCAGACTTTTTAACAGAGGTCCCAAAGTGGGTGATACCTCTTCCTAGGGGGCACTGGAATGATCCAGAGGAACAGTAATAGCTTTGGGTGCAATTGGGGAGCATTGAATAAAAATAAGGGGGCAGTGGAAGCATAAGGAACGAAGAGAAGATAAGAAAATTTTGAAAAACATTTATTAATATTTCATCTGTTATATAAAAGAGTTAAAGTCATAGTGATTACATTATTTTCCAAATAAACACACAAAATGCAAGTTATAACCAATCAATGGTTAAGTCCACAGACAGGTTTTAACAAGCAAGTGTTGGCGGGCAAGAGTGTAGCACATTGTAGGGAAGTCCAGCATGCATCTGCAGGAATGTGTGAATGTAATGACTTGTTTACAATACGATACCATATGGTTACATGATGCAATATTGCATCATCAAAAATTTAATGCGGGCAGCTAGGTGGCACAGTGGATAGAACAACAGCCCTGGAGTCAGGAGGACCTGAGTTCAAATCCAGCCTCAGACATTAGACACTTGACACTTCCTAGCTGTGTGATCCTGGGCAAGTCACTTAACCTCAATTGCCTCACCAAAAAAAAAAGAAAAGAAAAGAAAACTTGAAGTGGAGAAGTATTTGTCTATCAAAATTTCAATAAAGGAAAGTATCTAATCTACAAAATTATAATAAATTATTAAATTTAAGATGTGTCATTTTTTATTTATATTTTTAAATGATGAAAATAAAAAAACAACAACTGTTAAAAGATTAAAGTAGATTCCCAGGGCAGGGGTATTGAGTAATTTTTTGTTTGAAAAGGGGGTGGTAGGTCAAATAAGTTTGGGGAAATTGTTGTAAAACATCCACCATGGTTGTTGTAGCTACATCTCTTTCAACCACCGTCACCGTCCATTGGACATGGTCTATCTCCTAAAAAGGAGCAGATATGTGTCTGTTAGCAGCCAGTAGCTGTGAATCCCTCTGCAGTCTTCCCAGTCAGCTTTCTTGTCCAGTAGCTATGAAGTTTTCCTCTCCTCAGCCAAACTGCACCAGAAGGTACAAAGATCCAGCCTGAGATCTATTCTGTCCTTTGAACTTTCCTTAGAGCTTTTCTGTTAACTTCTTCTCATTTCTGACCTCTTCTCAGAACTGAACTGAATTCCAATCTGTTTTGCCCTTAATTGTCTCTCCTGAGTCTCTCAGTTGAGCTGACATAACTTATGGTCAGAAACCTATTTTAGTTCTTAGGTCTTACCATAACCTCTGGCTGAGGCAAATCTCCCTAGGACTCTGCAACCTCAAACAAAAAGGAATTGGGGGACACCATGGTAAAGTAAGTATCTTTATCCCAGTAGCCCCTATATTATATGAAAATAGCAACTACTCTCCTGGCTAGAGAATTCTGCCAGCTATTGGCCTTTGCCCCTTTCCTCATCAGCACATCACACCCTGGTGTCTCTCTTTCCCTTTGACCTCCTATATGTGGTTCTTTTTTTTTTCCCCAATAGAGTATCTTGTTCCAATAGCATATATATTCCAATAGAATAACTTGTAGGACCCTGAACCAATATTTCATTTATCTCATTAGTTTAGAGATAGAAGGGACCTTAAATGTCATCTAGTCCAATCCCTTAGGGCAGCTAGGTGGAACAGTGGATAGAGTGCTGGACCTGGAGACAGAAAGACATTTGAGTTCAAATCTGACCTTAGATACTCACTAGCTGTGTGACCCTGGGCAAGTCACTTCACCCTGTTTGCCTCAGTTTTCCAATTGGTAAAACGAGCTAGAGAAGGAAATGAAAAACCACTTCATCTCTTTGCCAAGATAATCCCAAATACAGTCATGAAGTGTTAGACATGACTGAAAAATGACTGAACAGCAATTGAAAAGTTCAATCCCTTCATTTTATAGATAAAGAAACAGGCCCAAAGAGGTTAAATGACTTGCCCAAGGCCACACAGGTAGCAGATCTGTGATTCAGACTTGAATCCAGGGATTTCAAAATACAATACTCTTTCCAACACACCAAAATACAATTAATTAATGAGCATTTATTAAGTGCTTACTATGCCCTAGGCACTGTGCTAAGAACTAGAGGTACAAAGGAAAGGAGGAAAAAACCTCAAAGATCTTGCATTCTAGTAGATGAAATAGAATAGATGTATATACATATATATAATATACAAATATATGTTTATACATATACATAATGTATATACACATATTTATATATACATATATAAATATATTTATACATATTTATATATATACATAAACACACACACACATATATATATACATATATTAGAACATACAAAATAAATTCAGAACAGGTAGAGGAAAATCTCAGAAGAATAGAGCTAGCCTCTGGGGTGGGAATGGAAGCATTCCAGGAATGGGAAAATGCAGTGATAAACATTCCAAGTGATAAAGTAATGGGAAATGGAGTGTCAGGTACAAAGCCACATTTGAGGACCCTAGAGGGTCATATGCGACCTCAAGGCTATAGGTTCCTCACCCCTAATTACTAGATCCTAGTGAGTGAAGGAGTAGTAGAATGTAACAAGATTGAAAAGATAAAAAAAAAGAAAGTCTAGGTTGTGAAGAATTTTAAAATGTTAAAGAAAGGATTTTAGACTGTGAATTGCTTAAGGACCCCTTTTTTTACCTTTCTTTGTGTCCCCAGCACTTAGCGGTGTGCATAGCAGATAAGAAATATTTAATAAATGCCTATTGTCTGACTGACTGACTGACCGACTGACTGATTTACTTTATATTTGTTCCTGGAGAAGGTAATGAGGAGTCACTGATGTTTCTTCAATAGTCAGACCTAAACTTTAGGAAAATCACTCTGGCAGCTAAGTGGAGAATAGATTGAAGAGGGGAGAGACTTGAGGCAGGAAGACCAATTAGAAAGTTAATGCAATAGTCCAAGCAAGAGGTAATGAGGGCTGAACTAGATTGGTAGCTGTGAGAGTAGAGAGAAGATGTATGCAAAAGATGTTGTAAAGAAAGAAATTTAAATAATGTTTCTGGAAGATCTAAAACCTGTACTATTTTAGTTTCATCTTTCCCCATTTCTATCACTCTCCCACTGGTTGTTTTGTAGTCTGTGCTTCATTTTTAAAGAGGACCAATGACATCATAGGGTGATGTTTTGACTTGTTCATGAATTGGATTTAAGTGAGGTAGAGTTGTACAAAGTCATCAGTTGCACTCTCTCCCCCAGAGTCATCAAAGTCCAGTGGCAAGACAAAAGTCAAGGCAACTGTTAATGGCCCTAGATGAAGTGGATGATCTTGGCATCTCCAATGTCTGATCAAGCCCTAAGCACTCCATTAAGCCTGCTTTAGCCGCCTTCATGGCTGTTAGAAGAAATTGTTCTCATCCACCCGTTCCCCTAGGGGAGGTCTTCACATGCTTGAGGTAGACATCCCCCTAACTCATTGACAAATTTGTGGCCTTCAGTTACCCTCAATTTGGTTTAGCCCATCTCCCAAGACAAGTTTACCAAGGAATGGCCACTGTACATACTACAGCTTCTTGGAGCCACAGGTGGACAGCAAAGGTGGATGAGCAGCCCTGAAAAGGGCTTGGTGAGCCTTCACACAAGGGGTGCTAGCCCTCTCTGAACACTTCATACACTCCAACTGGCACCATAGTAGAGAAAGAGGGTCACCAAGAACTGAGGGCCATTTTGTACTTTTATGTGTTTCATGGATTTCAGCCGGTAAAATAACTCCAACCAAAATAACTCCAGCCAGCTGTTGGGTGCTGAGGCTCTCTGTTCTCAGATAATAACTTGTCTTTGAATAGCAGACATAGTCTATACTTGAGTCTTTTTGTCTTGGCAGGACCTTCTAAGGCAACTAGATGACACAATGGATAAAGCTCAATCAATACCTGAAGTCATGAAGACCTGAGTTGAACTCCTACCTCAGACATTTACTAGCTGTATGACCCTAGACAAGTCACTTAACCTCTATTTGCTTCAGTTTCCTCATCTACAAATTGGGAACAATAATACCTACCTTTTAAGGTTGTTATAAGGATTAGATGAGTTAATATTTATAAAAGCACTTTGCAAAACTTAAAGTATCATATAAATGCTAGCTAGCCATTATTGTTATTATTATTATGTTCTCTGGGTATTGCCTTTGAAAACTGAGAGTCATCTCTGTACTACAATGAGATACCAGAATAGGACTTTAGTAGAGTTATGAGACCTTTCTTTAAAATGTGTCTGAAAAGACACTATCCATTTTGGGGTTTTGATCCAACCTATAAAATCAAAAGGTGTATGGATTTGTTCTTTCTGTTCTGTATTTCCCTCCTGAGGGAGGCAGAGACCCTCCCTATTTATCTAGGCTGCTCTCTCTAGTAGAGTCAGTAACACAGCAAATGCAAGGCATAAGTCTATCTCAACATGAAAGGTCATCCATTCAGCTGCAACAATAAAGGGGATTTATCTACGTCTCCCTTCTATGAATTATAGGCAGCAGGATGGTACCTGGCTTCTGCCAAAAAGGTCTGATCCCTGGCAAAACTGTGAAGTCTGCCCAGACTTTGTCCCATATCTGGGAACTCCCTTTCTGCCCTTCCTGGGCCCTTTCTAATCCATCTCAATTCGATTCAATTCAAATTCAATAAGTATCTACTAAGTACCTACTATGCTTGTTGGTGGATTAATATACGCAGGGCACTGTTCCTGGCATTGAATATACAAAAAATACCAACATCATAGAGTTTATAATCTGGGTGGGAGTGGGAGAAGGCTCAAGAAGGCTAACTGACTTCCCTCATGAGTCCTTCAGCTAGAAGGAATCAGGGCAAGCCCAGGTTTTAAAATTCCCAGGTCTAGCCCTCTTTCTACTAAATTGAGTAGTACAGTGTAGTGGAAAGATAACTAGATTCAGAAGTTATGAGTGTGAGTCTTGTTTCTGAAGCTCAGAAATAGAGGCAAGGTAAGGTAAAAGGGGCTAGCTTTGCCCTGGCACTGGGAAATTTAGAGTATTGATGATAACACTGTCTTTCAAGGAAGGAAGGAAGAGAAACAGAAAAAGAAAGAAAGAGAAAAAAGAGAGGGAAGAAGAGAAGGAGAGAGGAAAGAAGGAGAGAGAAGGGAAGGAGGAAGGAAGGGAGGGAGGCAAGGAAAAAAGGAAGGAAAGACAGGCAAGG
>NW_020954589.1:19472803-19498563 GCF_900497805.2 Vombatus ursinus
GTAGAAAGAAAGAAAGAAAGAAAGAAAGAAAGAAAGAAAGAAAGAAAGAAAGAAAGAAAGAGACAGGTTATGTTTTCCTGGCTGCTGCCCATTGAAGTTAAGGAATTCAGAAGAGAAAAACTGATTTGAATTGTGAATATCTGGCTGAAAAGTGATATCTGAGAATGAGATTTGGACTTATGGACCAGAGATAAAATTACAGAAATGATGACAGTCTCTTGGCCAGGCCTAGTCTCTTCTCTGAACTTCAGTCCCATGTCACCAACTGCCTTTTGGCTATTTAAAATTGGATGTAACAATGACTTTCCAAACTCAGTATGCTTAGAATGTAACTCTTTATCTTTTCCCCAAAACTTCCCTGTTCTGCAGGACTTCCTTAATTTCTCTTAAAGGCACCATTATTCTTCTAGAGTAGGTTCATAATGTTGGCATCGCCCCCACGTGGCATAGTCCCTCACCCCCTATATACAACCAATTGCCAAATATTATTTCTACATCTTCCTTCTCTCTCCTCCCACAGCTCCCACCTTAGTTTAGACCCTCATTACCTCTCACTTTCATTATTGCAAAACCCTCCTAAGTGATCTCCCTGATTTAAAGATTTTCCCCACTCCAGTCCATCATCTACAATGCTACCAAAGTTATTTTCTTCTGAATGCATCACTCTCTTACTCAATCAGCTCCAGAGTCTCCCTATTTCTTCTAGGATAAAATATAAATTCCTCTGTTTAGCTTTTAAAGCCCAACCCAACACCCAGTCAAACTGGCTTTCTTAGTGTTCCCCCCCACACAACTTTCCTTCTCCAGCTCTTCACTTTTGCATCATCCATAGGTTGGGACACCCCTACAGGAAGAGATTAAAGATTAATGGGGGGAGGAGGAGCAGGATGGATGATTGAGGTGCAATCTTCTGGAAAAGATATGAGGGGCTGGATTCAAGGATACATATAGAAGTTGAGAAAATTTATTATTTCTCTTATATTAATAATCAGTTATGGGGGGATCCAGGATTGTTGGGGGTTTTTTTCCTTCTCATTTCCTCATTCAAAATCCAGTCTCTCAGGAAGATTACTGACCTTGCCCAGAAATTTACCCCACCTAAACCAAGATATCTAGGTGGAATTTTTATCCAACTAGATAAACTTTACAAAGAGAATCTAATCTAGGTGAATTCTGATTCATTGTGTTCTACTCAGTCTTGGTTGGGGGTGTAGATCCTTTGTCTAGATTTCATTATAATATTCATTCTCTCATTAATTGTTAACCAATAAGAGTTGATTGCTGCTTGTCAGGAACACCCACTCTTCCAAGGGTATATAAGCATCGAGACAGTCAAGTAACCATCCTTTTATCAATTATCCACTAACCATAATTAATAAAATTATTAATTATTAATAATAATTAATTAATAATTAATATAATATTAATAAAATTATTAATTATTAATTATATTATTTATTTAATAATAGAATTATTAATTATCCAAAAACTAAGTCTCTCAAACTTTTTATATGCCACAGGATATTGGCCTTGGCAAGGAGAAGGGCTACCTCATTGTCAGAGACTAGTGGAAAGAAGGAGAGTGTGGGGGATGATGCCAAGGGGTTTGGAGATGAAGAGAAGAGAGATAAAAGAGTTCTCCATGAATGGCCTCAGTTTTTTGAATAAAATAAGGGGTTAAGTCCTCAACTGAAATTGATGGGGGAAGGGGATATTTAGAGGATTAAAGAGAGAAGAGAAAGTCTGGAAAAGATTCTGTGATCTATGAGATAGAGAATCAGTTACTAAGAAAGAGGAAGATTGCCTTATTGCAGTGAGGACACAGTCGAAGTAGAATAACAGAATTCCCTCTCTCGCCTTGGTGGTTTGCCCATGCCAAACCTGGGTATGACTGCTGTTTAAATGATATGCTGTGGATGATTCTTATACAGACAGCAACCAACCTTTCATCCTCTAGCTCCACTAACAGGGCAGCACTGACACTATGAAGGGATTTATCAACTTATATATCTACCCAGTTAGAACTTAGATCTGAACCTCCACTGATGAATCCAGCCCCCCCTTTTTTTTCATTTTCTATATTTCAGTGATCACTAGTCATATAGCTTTGTTATAATAAAGTCAACTCTACACAGAAGATTAGTATGTTGGAATACTATATGCAGCATTTTCATGAGGTAATAAGCTAATAAACAATAAATAATAACAAGCACATAAAGCATCATAAAACATGAATCAGCCATCTATAAGCCTGCCACTCTCCTATACCCTAGAAGTACCATAGACATAAAATTGATCTGTACCCATAAGTTTGAGAAAAATGCATAGTTTCGGTGATCCCTGGGTCAGGCAGAGCAATGCAACCATACAGCACCTTCAGGATGTTTAACTCACACTTCTAGTAAGATTGGTCATTATGTGCTAATGTTGAAACCCTATAGAGACTGTTCTTAATTATTTTTTGTGTTACATGGACCCATTTAGCAATCAGCCCATGAACTCCTCACAATAATGTATAAAGGAAAATACAAAGTATTAAGAAATCAATTATATTAAAACACAATTATTAAAATATTATGGAAAAAGTTCACAGACCTCAGGTTAAGAACCCTTATTCCAATGAAACATTGGTTCTGAGACATGGAATTCAAGACATAGCATGAACTGGAAATTAGTAGGATTTGTGCTTCCCTCCAGTGTCTACTAGGAGCAGGTAGGTGGTTCAGTGGATAAAGTGCCAGGAGTGGAGTTGAGAAGACATGAGTTCAAATCTAGCCTCAGATACTAGTTGTGTGATCCTAGGCAAGTCATGTAACCCTTTTTGCCTCAATTTTCTCATCTGTTAAATGAACTGGAGAAGGAAATGACAAATCATTCCAGTATCTTTTCCAAGAAAACCCCAAATAAGTCAAGAAGAGTCAAACACAACTGAAACAACTGAACAGCAACAACTAGCCTCTACTGTCTGGATACCAGTAGGGACCTAAGACCATTTCCAATATCAGTAAGGATATTGAGTGAATGTTATACATATACACTTACTTTATCAACATTCCCTGTGGGGACAAAATCCTTCCTTCATCATTTACTAAAGATTTTACCATTGGCATGAATTAATTCTTCTCAGGCTTTTTCCTCATCTGTAAAATGGGGGTGATAGTGCCTGTTGTACCTAAATCCACAGGGTTGTTTCGAAGCTTAAATTAAATGTGTCAGTGTGACACATAGGTACTTAACAAATGCTTGTTGACTGACACTTGAACACATATATTATATGTGTACATATATGTTGTTTTTTATTGTTTGTCCTTCATTTTCAAAGAGGACCAATGACATCAAGGGTAACATCTTGACTTATAGAAGAATTAGATTTAAGTGAGGCAGAACTACACAAAGTCATCAGCTTCACTCTCTTCCCAGAGTCATCAAAGTCCAGTGGCAGGGCAAAAGTCAAAACTACTAGCGATAGTCTAGGATGCAGTGGATTACCTTGGTGTCTTTGTTGTCTGACGAAGCTCTAAGAGCTCCACAGCACCTGCTTTAGCCTCCTTCGTGGCCATTGGAGCAAACTGTTTTCATCTGCACCTTCCACTGGGGGAAGTCTTCACATGCTTGGGTAGACCTCCTCCTAACTCACTGATGGGTCTGAGTCCCATCAGTTACCATATATAAAATATGTGGGGGGGAATATATATATGCATATTTTCCATGTGGGGTTTTAGGGTTTTTAAAAACACTTTTTAAAAGCTCACTATTTGAATATCACAACAGTCCTGGGAGGTAGGTATCACAAGCATTGTGCTCCCTCCCCATTTTTCGGAGGGGAAAGCTGGTTCTTAGAATGTCGCTTGCCCAGGCCCAGGCATAGTAAATGGCAGAGCAGGGACTGATATAGAAGTCCTCCTGGCTTCTAGGCCCTTGATTTTTACACTATATGAGTTACATCTCACTCATTTTATTCTTATTTAATTTTTAAAAACTTTATTATTGTGTCTTTGAGATACCATATGGTAAAGTGAGAAAATAAAAGAAAGTTGAATTTAAAAAAAAAAAATGCATGGTCCTTAAGTTTCTTCTCCTTCTTCTCCTGAAAACTAATAAGAAATATCATTTCATGAGACGCTTGGTCATGTGATCTTATAGTGCTCATGATAACCATAAATAAAAGGAGGACCATGAAGATAATCACAACTTTCATACCAAAATTTACTCAGAGTTATGAAGAGATAAAGAAATGCCATTGAGAATGTGACAAGAGCCTCCAAACTTATTCAACATAAGCTTTGATACTCAGTGACTTTGAAGCAAAAACAGTGTTGGACCTATTGGGAACTAATGCCCCCCCACCCGGATGAAGAAAGAGCTCTTGGGCTTTGAGAATGTTTCCAGAGTTCAGTCAAAGCCACGAAAAGCAGCTTCTCTATCTAGAAATTACAAGCCCAAAATCAAGTGTGGGGATGAGTCAGACTATTCCCATTACCCTTCATCCAATTTAACTAATCATAATACCCAAGGATCCCAAAGCATGGATCTGGAAGCAGAGGCAACAAATAATACCATATTTCATATTTCCCCACCAATCCTTACCTTTGCACCACTAAGAAGGGAGAGAAACTGACTAACACATGGTAGAGTAAGGACCTTTCCTTTAAAAAAAGGGGAGACTGACTGGTCTTTTGACCATCATTAGAGCTACCCCACCCTACTGCATTGTACTGGATTCAGAATAGGAGACGTACAACTTTTCCCATCTCCAGCCTTCCTAAAGCCTCAGTGAGCCATATCCTTCAATAAATCTTACTTGAATACATAAGTTCTACATATTGGCTTTCTCTACATCTCCCTTTTCTAAGCACAGACACTGGTTTACTGTAGAATCATTCATTTGGAGAGGCATTTGCTTTCAAACATTGGAATTAAAATGGGTATGAGAATTTCATCAATCTTTACTTTAAGAGGGAAATAATCTACTAGATTAGAGAAATAATGGCAATATATGTGAACATAGAAGAGGAAGGCAAATATGGTTCAGCCTTAAGAAATAAGAGGCCAAAGGCTTATAGACTGTTCTAAAGACTTATTCACAGGTATATATCATTCGTACTTTCTCCCAGAAGAGAATTTGAATGTGCTAGCTTTGACAAAACACTGAAAATCACACATACAGCACACACACACACACAAACACACACACACACACACACACACACATACACACTCCAAATGAATCTATCTTAGACAGAAAATAATTACTTACTATTGCAGGAATTGAACCCCCAACTAAGTGGAACAAAAGTTAAAATTAACAGCAAATTGGAAGAAGAATGATGATGAAAAGACACGGAAAACAACTGCAACAATTCCAACCTGGCTTTTTTAAGCAAGTCCCCAGATGCTTAAAAAGAAAAGAAATGGAAAAAAAAGAGACTTATTTGGATTATCAACATTCCCTGCCAAAAACAAAATCCTGCCTTTGTCATTTTTTAGAAGTTTGACCATGGACATGAATTAATTCTTCTCAGAATCAATTTCTTCATCTATAAAATGAGGGTGATAATGTCTATCATAAAGCATCTAAGTGGCACCATGGAGAAAGCACTGGACTTGGAGTTAGAAAGACTCATCTTCCTGAGTTCCAATCGAACTTCAGACATCTACTAGCTGTGTGACCCTAGGCAAACCCTGTTTGCCTCAGTTTCCTCATCTCTAAAATGAGTTGGAAAAGGAAATGGCAAACCACTCCAGTATCTCTGCCAAAATAAAAAAAAAATAAAACAACCAAATGGGGTCATGAAGAGTTGGACATGACTGAAATGACTCAATAATAAGGTCTGTTGTACCTGCATCACAGGGTTGTTGTGCAGCTTTAATTAGATGACATGTGTAAAATATTTTCAAGCTTTAAAGTGCTGCAGATGTGCCAGTTATTAGTTACTGAAAATACAAGAAAGAAACAGATTTTTGCGAATGATTTTCTTTAACAAGGCACTTCTTTATAGTCACATTATTGACTGAAAGGTGCAGAAAATACAAGATCCCACTGTGCTTATTGGTTGTTAATTACAAAAAAGAGTAAGAAGAAAAACCATTTGATTCCTAAAGCAAAACATAGCCTGCTGGCATATCCTTTGAGGCTTTACCCTATTAAGTTCATTCAAGATTTCTTGATAAATGAAACCAAAGATGTAACTTCTCAACAACCATCTGTTCAACAACAGGTCAGCGAGGCATAAAACTGGGAGACATATGCTCACCAAAGGTGTTTGCCACTGTCATGGAAGATGTCCTGTGCAGAGCATAAATGAAAGAGCAATTCTATACTATCAGTGATTTATTTCTCTAGGTACTCTGTATGCAGATAATATTGTGTTTATTGGATCAAGCCCCAGAACATGAATCTCTGGCATGAGAACCAGGATTCGTCATAAGAGATGGTTCTAACCATCCATACAGGAAAAATAAATGGATGGAAAATATAAGTATCCAGACTATGCTGAACAATTGGAGAGCAGTCCAAGTGTTTTCCATATTATTTTATTTGATCCTTACAACAACACAGTGATATAGGTACTGTTATCCCCATTTTACAATGAGGAATCTGAGACTAAAAGTAGTTAAGTGACTTGCACAAGATCTTAAAGCTAGTAAGTGTCTAAGGGAAGATTTAAACCCAGGTGTCTTTGACTTCAGGTCCAGCATTCTTCCTAGAACCACCAAGTTGCATTTGAGTTAGTACATCAGTGTAAATAGTGATAGATGCACAGACAGTTAGATGATAGACAATATTTAGATAAAGATAGAAATGTTTATATATGCATATATCTATGTCTCTATATATGCATATACATCTATACCACCTATATATATATATAATACATAGAACTATATGTATCTATTTGTATGCACGCCATATATCTATGTATATTATATATAATATATAGATCTATCTCTGTCTTTATTTCTATTATACATAATAGATTATATAGATAGATTATATTTCATATGTAGATTAGACCTATTTATATATTATATAGATGAATATATACTATATATGGACAGCTAAGTGGTGCAGTGGATAGAGCACTTACTCCAGTATCTTTGCCAAGAAAACCCAAAATGGAATCATGAAGAAACAGACATGATTGAATAACTAAACAACAACATACTATATATGAGACATACAACATGTATCATATCCATGCATAGTATATATTATATAAAATAGATATATAGATGAATATAATATATTAAATCTTGAATATTATATATTATATAATGGTAGATAATATGTATATAGATCTCTATGTGTCATATCTATCAATATTTACATATATAATATCAATCTATTTGTCTATATATCAAAATATAGATATATCTGTACATCTACACATATAGAGATAGAGAGATATAAAGACAGAAGTAGAGATGATAGAGATTTCTTGGGTAGGAATTTCAGAATAACAATGAGCTGCTACTAGAATTGAATAGGAGGAGAAGAATGGGTCAAACTGAATTTGGGAAAGTGTATGATGTTGTTAATGAAGTCCTTTTCTTTTTTTTAATACAAAAGCCCCCATCTTTTTTTAACACAAATGTTCTCCTGGTGGTATGGCATGGTTGCAAATCTTAGAACACCTCAATCTTCAAAGCATCATCTTGTGGGTGCTTCAAAGATCATGGAGAAACCTATAGGTCACAAGCTATAACTATGTAAAGGACTCCAGAAGCTCCTTACTCCAACATGGGGGACACAGATAGGCTGCAGCATATTTCTAAAGTTGACCTAATCACAAGAAGTAGCAAACTTAGACCTAGATGAGTGAAGTGACTGACCTAAGATCATATAGCAAGTAAATGACTGAACCAAGACTGGAACTGAAGTTTCCTGATGTTTTATTAGGATACCATCTTTGTAAAGCTTAAAGAGATAAATAAATGTAAATAGCTATTATTGTTGTAATCTCCACAGCTCCTTTCCTCTGCTCTTCATGTCCCTTATGAGGTAGTCAAATTAAACTATGAGGTATACTATTGTCATACTCAAACTAGGTGGCACAGTGGTTAGCGTGCAGAAACTGGAATCAGGAAAACCTAAGTTCATATCTAGTCTCAGATACTTACTAACTGTGTGACCCTGGGCAAGTCACTTAAGCCTGTTTTCCTCAGTTTCTCATCTATAAAATGAGCTGGAGAAGGAAATGGTAAACCACTCCAGTATCTTTGCCAAGAAAACCCCAAATGGGTCACAAAGGGTCAGACATGACTGAAATGACTGAACCACAAAATTGCCATATTCTATACTTTCTCATCTCCAAGTTTTGCTCACCCAATGGCTAAGCAAGGAATGTCCTCTGCCATCTCCCACCCCTCCTTTAAGGATTAGTTCAGGTGTCTTCTCCACTTAACCTCTTTGGTCCTCAGTTTCCTTATCTGTAAAATAAGGGGGTTAGACTAGATTAGTTTTGAGGTCCCTTCCAGATTTAAATGTATAATTCTATTGTCTGAATGAAATTGAGCAAGTGACTTCACCTTTGTAGGACTCAATTTCCTCAACTGTCTAAGGTCCCTTTCAAGTTAAAATCCTTAAATCTTTTTCATTCTCTCTGTCTTAGACCATGTTAAGGCACTGATGAGCCCTGAATATAGTGATCTGAGGATGACCCACTTCTTGACCCCATCATCCAATGAATAAATGAAAGAAAAACATTATTATTAAATGCTTATTACTTCATTGTAATTCCACTAATTGGTCCTAGATCTGCTCTCTGGAACCACACAAAATAACAAGTTTAATCTCTTCCACATTTGAATCCCTTCAAATATTTGAAAAAAAAAAGATGGTATCCCTTTTAAGTCTTTTCTTCTGCAAGCTAACACCCCCATTTCTCTCAACTGCTTCTTTTTTTTTTTCTTGGAGGCAGTTGGAGTTAAATGACTTGCTCAGGGTCACACAGCTAATAAGTGCCTGAGGCCGAATTTTAACTCAAACCCTCCTGACTTCAGGGCCAGTGCTATCCATTCAACTGCTTCTGGAACAATACAGCTTTCAAACCTCTCACCATCCTTGTTGCCTGCTTCTCGAGGGGCTCTTGCTCATCGATGTCCTTTTTAAAGTGAACAGCTAAGATGAATTATTTCCTGGGCTGCTAAAAGACCTTACAAATATGACGTTAGATCCTATTTCAATAACTCTTAGAAATGCATAGAGAACAGGAGAAGTTCCAAAAGACTGAAAATAGACAAATGTACTGCTTTCAAAATCAATCAGTAATGATTCTAGAAATTACAGGTAGGTAAGTCTAATTTTCTTTTCCCTGTCAAAACCCTAAAACCACTTATTAAATGAAAGTTTGTGAACATTTAAGAAAGGAGAACCAACATGGATTCACAAAGAATGAGCCCTGTCAAACTAACATTTCTTTCCATAAAATTGTGTTTTAGGCTAATAGACAAACTTTTTCTTGCTTGACCATATAGTCCTTTTCTCATGGAAAGCTGCCTCTTTTTTTCTGACCACAACTTTCAGCTTCTCTGTGGTTTCCTAATCAGATTTCATGAGGTAGTTGTTAATATCTGTAGGTGTTGGGGTGAGGGATGGGGAAGGTGGAGGATAGGGAAGATGGAGCCACAGTGATTAGGAAGCATGTGTTTGAGTGAGCTGGCAATCAAACGTAAGCATAGCAAAGGAAATCTGAAAAAAAAAAGCATGTAACTCCTTCTGAGGCACCCATTATTCAATTATCACAAAATGCATCATGGGATAGCCATAGGCTGGTTGTTCTTTTAGCCATCACTGGAGAGAGAAGGCAATTTTGTTCCCACAGACTGAAAGATTTATGGAGCAATGAAAACAATCGTATCACCCACCTGAAAGCACAGGCCCCCAAGCTCCATCAAACTGGGCAATGTTGTGAGCCAAGGGAGTTAGGATCCTGGAATGTAGAAATATGGTTTGCATAGAATAATAACAGCTGACATTTACATAGAGCTTGAAGGTTAGGAAAGGGCTGTACATATAAATATAAATACATATGTATATATTGTATATATATTCCATTTGAGCCTCATAATAACCTTGTGAAATAGGTACTAGAAATATGATCACCTTTTTACAGATGAGAAAACAGAGGGTCAGAAAAGGTAAGTGACATGCCCATGATCACACCACAAAACCAGGAAGTATCAGTTAGGACTCCAAAGCAAATTTCTTCTGCTCTTGGTCTGCCATACTTTACATCAGAAGTGCCATACACACCTGAGGGCCACATACTGCTGGATACAGTGAAACCAGGTTGAAATATAATTGGGTAATGTTTAACAAGATAAATATAAATACAATAAAACATAAATGATGTTAATTTGTGGTTTTCTCAATTACTATGTGGCCCACAAAGATTTGTTACTGTTTCAGATTGACATCACTGCTTTATGCCAAGTCATCAAGCATTTATTAAGTTTTTTATGTGGGATCGTCATTGTGCTAAGTGTTGAGGATACACACACACACACACACACACACACACACACACACACACACAAGAATACCTATCCTCAAGTACCTATCCTACAACATCCAACAACAACCCTGTGCAAACCTGTTATACAGGATAAGTTAGAAATAATCTCAGAGTGGGGAAGGCACTATTATCATTAAGGTAGAATGGCAAAGCCATCTTGCAGAAAATGGAATTTTACTTGAGATTTGAAGAAAGTCAAGGAATCCAGGAAGCAAAGGAGAGGCAGGAGAAGAATTGAACTCAGTTGTCCTAGCTCCAGGCCTGGTGCTTTAGTCACTATGTTACCCGGCTGCTCCATTCCTCATGGAATAGAAAGGAATGAATTAGTATTTATTAAGCACTTACTACGTGGATGATGTTTTCAGTGATGTTGTCATATGTTTTCAACAAGGACAAAAATGGCATCCAAGGTCAGCTACTACAGAGATGGTAAATTATTTAACTTGAAAAAAGCTACAAGGATCAGATTGCATGCTGTCTTGGGGAGGGAGGTGGGGAGGGAGAAGGAGAAAAATTTTAAACTCAAAAACTTACGGAAGTGATTGCTGATAATTCAAAATAAATTAATTTAAAAAAAAAGAAAAAAGCTACAAGGCAAGATTAAAGTGGAGGGAAAGTTGGTGCACAACTCTTTATTTTCTGATGATTGTGCACTCAGTATAGCCTCTGAAGCTGAGATATAACAGAGCATGAATCAATTCTCTACCACCTGTGCTAATTTTGGCATGACAATTAACACCAAAAAAAAAAAAAAAGAGGTTCTCCACCAGCTAACATTACACTATCCATATGTGGAGCCACTGGTTACAGCAAATGGAGAAATTTTGAATGCTGTGGATAAGTTCACTTACCTTGGCAGTATACTTTCCAGGGATGTCCACATAGATGATGAGGTTGAGGCACACATTGCCAAAGATAGCTCAGTGTTTGAGAGGCTTTGAAGGAAAGTATGGGAGAGAAGAAGTTTTAGGCTGCCTACCAAACTGAAGATTTACAGAGCCATTATGTTGACCTCATTTTTGTATGCCTGTGAAGACTGGACAGTATACCCAGCACCATGCCAAGAAACTGAATCGCTTGCATTTGATTTGTCTTAGAAAGATTCTGAAGATCACCTGACAAAATAAGATGCCCCACACTGAGGTCCCTTTTCCAGCTGAACTGACAAGCATTGCAACTCTACTGCAGAGAGCAACTTCAATGAGCTAGCCACATTGTTTAAATGTCAAACATACGTTTGCCTAAAAGACTATTTTACAGAGAACTCAAACAAGGCAAGTGCTCACAAGATCAGAAGTGATACTAGGACACTCTCAAGATATTTTGGAATCAACTGTGGGCCATGGGAAACACTGACACAGGACCACCCAGCTGGTGTGCACACATCAAAGAAATTGTTGTGGTCTGTAAGCAAAGCAGAATTGTGGTAGCTCAAAGGAAACATAAGATGTGCAAATTTAGAGACATCTCCATTCCAAATGTTCATATGGACTGTTTGTGCCTGACCTGTAGTAGAGCCTTCCAAACTCACATTGTTCTGATCAGTCAGTCAGACACACTGTACATTTATTTGGTCCTCTTCAAAGAACAAGGATAACAACCATTATCTAGCAATTCTTTTGTAGAACCTTTCCTCGTGCTTGTTCTCTCTTTAGGCTACATATAATAAAATAATATAATAATGGTACTTTAGTTTGAAGTCCTTGGCTCCACAGAATAAAAAACCTTGTCAGTACTTAATCTATGTCTTAGTAGAAATCCTTGTAACTCCCTTTTCAATGGCATAAGCTATTTCTAAAGGGAAACTAAGCTATAGTTCGGGGAGAAATTCTATTCTCCTTGAAGACAGAATTGGGGTGCTGACTAGACAAGGGCAGGAGGTACTTGATTAATCTACTTTAGAGTATAGTTCTAGTGGTGTGCTGGAGTGAGCTCAAATCTGCTCACAAGAGTTAATTGTTAAATTTTCAGTATGAGCATTTATACCTCAGAAGTTGGCAAATGCTACAAATCAGAACTTGATATATTATTTAATTGATTTAGACTTAAGAAAATGATGGAGAAAATGTTGATTATATGGATTAAACTTACAAGTGTGTGTCAAGTAGACTCTTTTTTTCTTTTTGGAGAACGAATTATTAATCTTTTACCAATACAACCTTGAATAATTCCCTCTTTTCCCCAAACCTTGAACAGAATAGGATAATGATCAGACCAAAATAAGTCTTTGATTAATTCAAATAATAGCACTATCCCTTGAGTTCTTCTTTGACCAAGTGGAAAGAAGAATCCTTAAAGGAAATGGTTAAACAGGGATTGAATTGTTTTAGGAAAATGATTCTCCCTGTGCCCAAAAGTCAACCGACTATTATTCTGTTGGATGAACCAGAACCATTGTCTATACTTTGTCCTTAATTATGGAGATTGTCTCTGTTATTGAACCTTATAAATAGTAACTAAAAATATCTTAGGTAAACAGATTTACAAAGACATGGGGAAATTATGCCCCTTCATATTTTGTTCTGTCTAAGCATTGATGCTCAGAATTAAAATTACTAAAGTGATAAATTTATCTCTGGAAAATTAGTGCCCTAAATGAAGAGTACTTAATTTTTTTTTCACACCTTACTCTTGAGGAACTCACATTCTAATTGGGAAAGACAATACTTATAGGAAAATTTGATTACAGTACAGATGGCAAATCGCATTAGTCTGGATAGCACACAAGCAGAGCAGATGATAAGACCCAGTGGTCCTTAGGGTCCAGTTGTAAAGGCAGGCTGCAGCATTGGAGAGGGGTTTCTGTGCTAGCTTGAATGGCTCTGCTGTCCATGGATATAGCATTCTTCTTGCTCAATCTTCCACTCTCACAAGGAGTAGTGGGGCTTTGGTCCCACTCATAGGAATAGCTTTAGGGTCTTACCTTTGGGCTGGAGTGGGAAAGTAAGCCAGTGATGGTAGCAGACTTCTCCTTACTGGAAGTGGCCACTGAGTTCACTCACCCTGCCCCACATTGGGCTAGCTCTTAGAACTACCCTGGGGCTATTGCCCACTCTGAGTTTATCTTGTTCAGTTCCAGCCCTCTGCAGCATTTTTCAGAAATCTTGAGCCACACTTGTTCCACTTGAGCCATCATTTCCATTTCCAACCCACCAGAAAAGTAGATTCCTCCCCTGGAACCATGAGGGGCTTGGCTTGGCCAGCTTTGGTTTTATCTTGCATTATTCCAGACCTCTATAGCTCTTCTTGGTGGACCACCTTCCCCCTTCCAGGTCCTCTTTATGTTTTATCTTCATCCATTAGGATATAAGCTCCTCAAGGGCAGAGATGTCTAGCTTACTTTAATTTTTATCCCCAGTGCTTAGCACAATGTTTGAAACAGAAGGTGCTTAATAAATGCTTTATCTAACTAACCAGCTAGCTACAGCCAGAGGAGGCTTTGAGCTCTCCAACAGTGGTAAGACAACCAGAAACACAGTCCCTGCCCTAGGCTAGCTGAGAGCTTGGATCTACATTGATCATGAGTCTATCCCAATTGCTGGGAGTTCCTCCAGAGATGTTGCCTCTGCATCTTGTGACTGGCCTTGCTGGAAGGCTGAGTATACTCACTGCATGAGTGTTCCTTTGTCCACTTGCAGGAGTGTAGCTCCGAGGAACTAAACGAACACAAATCACACATTTACGAGAACTCTTGGGGTCAGATCAGTCCTCTCCTTATAAAAGTGGCAGGCTTATAGCAACTTGGTAGATGTTTGATTATTTAATTATGTATTACGTGTTCATTATTAAGTATTGTTTCTTTGCTTATTGATTCTATACTAAGATCAAGAACAACTGTACGCCATATCCAAGTATGTATGTCAGCTTTTGCGTAAAGTCATCCCTCTTAATTTCAAGTTCAGAGTTCTCTGAAATAAAGAAAGTTCAAAGCAGGAGGTGGGGTTCACCAGTGGATGGGGACTCATGAGCTCAATTCTGAATGGGTTAAGCCAAAAGTCCCTGTACTCTTTAGTAAGAAGTGAACAGTATCCTATGTAAGGGATGAGGGTTAGAAGGTCACAGACTCTGAGAACCAAAGAGAGCTGTCCATTTACCCAGAACTTTTACCCACATGGGTCATGTGAATAACTGTTAGCGTGAGCTTGGGACTTCCACTCCCCACTCCACCCCCAATCCTAAGCCTCAGAACCAAACAGAATTAGGCGGGTGGGTGTTAGTAGCATCCGGTGGTAAGGTAATACCAGCAGCTACCTAGATGTGATTGTTGCCAGGATCAGATGAGGCACTTTGTAAAACTTAGAGCACTAGAAAAGCAATCATGTTGTTTCTGCCTGGTGGGAAAGTGAATTGGATCATGAACCCGACAAGCTTAAACTGAAAAACCAGGATGGGTCACTCCCGGGTGTTTCTGTTTTACTCTTTTGAGGGTTTTTAGCAGTGCTAATGTCTAAGAGGCTAACATGAGCGGAAAACCGGTTAGAGTCATTAAACTGTAAGCTCCTTGAGGTCAGGGGTTTTCTTTTGCCTTTTTTGTATACTCAGTGTTCAGTACAGTACCTTGGCGCAATATTGGTGCTTAATAAATATTTATTGACTGACTGATGGAATAGGAAATCAAGCCAAATGGTTAATACTGAATCAGAAAGGATACCAGGAGTATTGAGTAGCTGCCCAACTGAACCCACTGCATCACTCTTGTGACTGTTGTTGCTACGTTGCTATTGTTGCTGCTCTAATGCTGTCGGCTCTCCTACAGCTCCCTCATCAGCCACCTGTCCCTCCAAGCTGACACACCACCATGGTCCAAGGAGGCTCTGCCCCTTCTCATCTACTATCCACGGACTCAGTTAACATTTAGTTAACCAGCGTCAGGCAGGGAGGAGTTAAAGAAACAAAACACTAGGCATCAGAAAAGGGGCCACACTCCACAGGGAGTGAGGTTGAACGTCCTATGCTTGTTGTTCAGTCGCGTCCAGCTCTTCATGACCCCATTTGGGGTTTTCGTGGCAAAGATACTGGAGTGGTTTGCCATTTCCTTCTCCAGTTCATTTTACAGATGAGGAAACAGGTGAACAGGGTTAAGTGACTTGCCCAGGGTCACACAGCTAGTAAGTGTCTGAGGCCAGATTTGAACTCAGAAAGATGAGTTTTCCTCATACCAGGCCCTGAACTCTATCCACTGTACCACCTAGCTGCCCTTTTGCACCACCTAGCTACTCCATGCTCTGTAAAGGAGACGATAAATCAGTGATCTTAGTAGGACATCAGGTTCAAATTGGAGAGGGAATGAATAGGATTCCCCATGCCACTGGAGATGGAACAAGCGGAATTGGGAAGTCCCGGCAGAAACAGGTTAACTAAGAGGGTTCACATAAGTTCGGGGCTTATGTGCTCCACGAAAGCAAAAATATCAGGGAAAACCAGTTGCGGATAGTAGCTTAGAACAGTAGTCACTACCTTAGAGAGTGGTCACTGCCTGACAGTATGCATAGCTTGTGAGCCAACCCTCCTTCTACCTCCTCTTAAAAAGACATTGTTGTCAGAAGGCTATGCATGTGCATAGGGGTGGATGAGGAGGTGGGGGTGGATGGGGAGAAAGGACTAACTGGATGCCTGGATTACAATATAAACCTGCCTTGGCGCAGGGCCTTGGAAAAAGCCCTGGATTTCAAGTTGGAGAACTTGAGGTCGATTTCCACCACTGCTATTTACCCTATGTGATCTTGGACAAATCACTTTCTCTCTCTGGGACTTAATTTTTTAATCTATAAAATGACTGGATTGGACTCTCTTTTCCATGGCCTTTTGAAAAATTAAATAGAGCTCTGTGTCTAAATGTATGTGAGTAAGGCAGAGATTTTGCAGGAATTTTTGTAACTTTATATCATCTCTATTTTCTCAATTCAACAGTAATAGTAATAGCTAGAATTTATATAGTTCTTTAAGATTTGCAAAGCATTTTACAAATATGAAATCATTTTATCCTCACAATAACCCGTGGAGGTAAGTAGTATTGTCATTCCATTTTACAAATGAGGAAACTGAGACAGAGGTTAAAAGATTTGCCCAGGGTCATATGGCTAGTAAATTATTTGAACAAAGGTGTTCCTGGCTTCCGGCCCCGCTCTATCCCCTGCACCATCTTGCTGCCTGCTATGTGTCAAGTATTCCATACATTTACCCTAACCCCTCTGTCTCTGTCAACTCTATTTTCTTCATCCCTATCTATATCTACTGTCTCCTCTCTTGTATCTGCCCTCTCCTCCCGATCTGCATGTAACACTTCCTTTTTGTGTCTAGTCTGCCTATCTGAGAAGTCTCAGACCCACTCTTGCCCCGGGGAACAGCTAATCTATGGCTGAGCTGTCAATCAGTATTAGATCAGTAATGATAGTTTTAATTTGTTGTTATGCCCTCACTAGCTGGCCTGATGCTGACTGACAGCCCATCAGGCCAGTGAATGGGTATGTGGAAAGGCTGGAGAGTGCTGGACTTTTCTTCTTGCTCCAACTCTCTCCTCCCTCTATTAATTTGCTGCAAAAAGATTCCCCAGCATCAATCATGCACTGCAGCCCAGGATACTACTGAATCTTCAGATTTCTGCCTACTACCTCTGTCATCAGTAACTAGAAGATGAAAGGGTTGGTGAGCTTTGGTAGAAATAGAGGGAAAATTCTAGTTGGCAGCATCCTTTTGCTTCCAAATGTCACAGAGTTATTACATGATCGAGGTAGGATCTTCTTGACAAAATGTGAAATAAGATTTTTCTTTGGATGTTCCCTCCCCTCCCATCAGTTTTGTTAATGGCATCTACACATTACTCAGCAAATAAGTTGCTGAAAAGAGCACAGCAGCCCAAAAAGATTGTGGAAAGAGTAGATGGTGCAGTGTCACCAGTTTGAAAGAGTCAGGCAGCCACTTAAAGGAGGCTACCCTATCCACATGGTAGACAAACTGGGCATACCGAAAGGCCCTTCAAGGCTGGCTCCTCGTTAAAACTGGGTGTGCTAAGAGAATCCATGTGTAGTCCTTTTGAAACCTAAAGCCCTATGTAAATGCTATTTCTTATTATTATCATCCTCTTAGAGCTCTAGGCAATGCTCTTGAGATTATATTCTGATGAGCAGAATAAGCGCTGGTAGGAGTTCCCTATACCAATGAAATAATAGATGGAGACAAAATCTTTCAGCAGAATGGAGGGGAAAGACTCAGTCTAGGAGTCTGGAGATGTGAGTTCTATTAACTTTTTGTGTGACCTTGACTGACTCACTTTGCATCTCTAGGCTTCATTGGCAAAGTGATGCTGGATTACATCCTTTCTAAGCACTACAATGCTATGATCCTGTGATTGTCTCTCTAATTATGGTATTAGAGGGGAAGAGTGGAGGAGAAGACCTAGTGAACAGGTCCAATGGCTTCCCCAGAATAAAGTATTTACATGCATAAAATAAAACTCACAGAATTACAAAGGAAACTATCTTGAAATATGATTATCAAAATATTTTTTAAAACAATAAGTTCATGGACCCCAGGTTAATATCCCCTGCCTAGGAGATCTTCTCTTCTTTTCCTCACAATCCTCTAATCATTTCTGTGCCCTTTGGCACTGACCATCAGCAGATGAGACTGTAGGTTTTCCTTTCCTGGGGCTATCTGTCTTCCTGTAATTGGTCTGACATTGTCTGTCAGGGGTCTGCAATTAAATCTGCCATTTCTCCCAGGGTCCCTTTCGGTCTCTTTATTGGCTTCACTCATGGTGTGCCTTGTCTTCTGTTCCTCTGGAGCCCTGGCTGAGGGCCCAGGTCCCCGTATGTGACATAGCTGCAAGTTACCTGGTTTCTGAGGATAGCTGGGACCCTTTACTTGTTACTTTTTCTCTCTGGATAAGTAAGATTTCCCCCAGGGATGTGTAGCCATTCTTGAACCTATGCCACAATGTACAGGAAAAACAAGAAGATGTGTTTGTGTGTGTGTGTGTGTGTGTGTGTGTGTGTCCAATGGCTGTATCAGTCAGCCTCATTTCCTAAGGGCTAGATTTGGAGCTGTAGTTCAAGTTTGCCCATTAGCTTACTGTGTGACCTTGAGTATCGCATGCCCTTTTGGGCTTCATGTTCTTCACCCATAAAAGAGTCAGGAGGTTGGACTAAGGTCTCTTCCAGATACTAAATCTTATGACCCTATAGTGGGAGGGGGACAACCTTATTTTGCTCCTTTCACAGGAAAGAGTCAACTGCTACATCTGTTCTTTCAAATCTGGATAATATAATAACTGATGCTAAAATGTAGGATGAAAAGAGAGAAAGAGGAAAGGAAAGGTGAGAGAAAACAAACAGATATAGAATGAGGAAATAGAAGGAAAGGAGAGCAGAACCCCAATTAATAAATCTTGTACTTGGGACCAATACAGTTGATGGGAAGCATGGAGCTGTTTAGTAGAGGACACTACAGTTATCCCTCCCACAATGTGACTTTCCCCATCATGGTTTTGATATATCATGAGTCAGCATAAGAAATTAAATGGGAATTTGGGGGGAATTATGGGGAGACTGCAAACAACACATGAAGGCGAGTAGACAACACAGAAAAAGTTTAGAAACTCAAAAATGAATAAAATATATGCTTTGTATTATATAATATCAATATATTTTATCTTTTAATACCATAATAATTCAGACTTCTCTGGTACAAAGGGAGGGACAAAAAATTTTATGTGGAGTTTCTAGATTGCAGGGGGCACTATGCCCCTAACCCCCGTAATGTGGAAGGGATAATTGTAGTGACAAATGTACTTGCCCCAGGACGGGGACACTCTACCCTCACCCAGAAAGTTCAGGTCTTGCCCTCAAGGGAATTGAAAGGAAAGCAGAAGAGGAGGATCGGAGTGAGGACAAGCAGCCAGGAGTGGTGAGGCTATAAGACAATTTGGAAGAATGGCAACGGCTATGAAGGGGAAGCATAGCCACCCAGGAATGTCAGCACCATGGGAAAAAATTCCATTTGTCCCTAGTTACATCTCTGGGGGCCATCAAGAAGAAAAGTAAGGGAGAAACCCCAAGACTGACTACTAGGACAAGTGTGCATCTTAACTAACTGTCCTGAGTCTGGGCCTGAGATTTGCAAGTTCTGAATTAAATTTTATCTGTTCATCCAGGCATGATCAGGCTCTGGGGAATCAATCTACATTAACCTAATTCACAAGAACTAACTAAAATCAAAATGCCAAATGGATAATTTGTAATAAGGAGCATATCTTTATAGTAGAGAGAGGAATGTTTGTGTACACTATCTACAGAACCCCTTTACCTTTATCAAGGCCCCTGAGGCACTGAATTAGTCAGGCAGTCAATAGTCAGTAAACATTTATTAAGTGCCTATTATGTACTAGGCACTGTGCTAAACACTGGACTATTAGTTATTTGGATTATTCGTTAATTGCTAATCAGTCACCAGAAGGTTGACTTGTGAGGTTAGAGTCGGAATTCTATTGCTCCAAAATAATACCTTCTACTATAATACTGTTTCACCATTAGACATTCATGCCTTCATTTTAAATATTTTCCTTGCTGGACCCCTCTTTTGAAAGATTGCATATCTCTGAGAGCAGTAAATAGACGTTAGAGATGAGAGAGATTGCAAAGAACATTTGATCCAATGGCCTCATTTTATTGATGAAGAAACTGAGAAGAAATGGGAGGTGACTTTCTGAAGATCATATAGTAAACTAATAGCAGAGTCAGGATTAGAACTCAGGTCTTCCTAATTCCCAATGCAGGTCCCTTCCAATACACCAGACAGATCTTTCCTTAGATTGCTATTATCTTACTATGGATGCATTTATCACATATTTCCATATCTCAAAGGGAAAGTGTTGTTGTTGTTTGTCCTTCATTCTCAAAGAGGACCATGACATCATGGTGGTGATGCCATGACATGCAAGTGAACTGGATTTAAGTGAGGGAGGGCTGTAGAAAGTCACCAGCCTTATTTTCTCCTCCAGAACCATCTGGGAGAGGGTGTGTGAAAAAGAAAGATGAAGGTGACCTTTGCTTACATAGGCAGCTAGGTGGTGCAGGAGTAAGACCTACTGGAGTCTAAAAGAACTGAGATCTAAATCCAACCATAGACACTTAGTAGCTGTAGGACCTTGGACAAGTCATTTAACCTCTGTCTACTTCAGTTTTTTCAACTGTAAAATAGGAATATTTCCCAGAGTTGTTGGGAGGATAAATTGATGTAAATTTGTAAAGTGCTTTGCAAACTTTAAAGCACTATATAAATGCTAGGTATTACTGTTATTAGTTTATAATTTCACCAAGAACTGGCCCTGATTCTAGCTTTTCTTTTTCCTAAAGCAAGGATTCTTAATTTGGAGTCCATGAACTTTTTAAAGAAGTATTTTAATAACCAAACATCAATATAATTGGCTTCCTTTGTAATCCTGTGTATTTTATTCTGTTCGTTTAAAAACATTCTGAGAGGGGGTTCATAGGTTTCACCAAGACTCCAAAAGGGTTCATGATACTGAAAAGGTTAAGAATCTGAGTCAACTAGGTGGCACATTGGGTAAGACTGTAACTTTTGGAGTCAGGAAAAATTGAGTTCAAGCCCTGCCTCAGACACAAGCTATGTGAACCTGAGAAAGTCTTTTAATTTCCTTCAGCCTCAGTTTCCTTATCTATAAAGTATATCTCACATATCTCATGTATATAGGACATATACATACTATATATACATACTATATACATACTAGCTATTATAATTATTAATATATATGAATAATGATGCATATTAATGTATTAATAATGTTGTTGTTGTCTTTCAGTCTCGCCCAACTCTTCATGACCCCATTTGGGGTTTTCATGGCAAAAATACTGGAGTAGTTTATCATTTCCTCTCTAGTTCATTTGGTAAATGAGAAACCTGAGGCAAACAGGGTGAAGAGGTTTGCCAAGGATCATACAGCTAGTAAATATCTGAGGCCAGATTTGAATTCAAGAAGATAAGTATTTATATATTATTATTAATATGGGCAGTAGAGGGCTCAGTGGATAGAGTGAGGAGCCTGGAGTCAGAAAGAGCTGAGTTCAAATCTGGCCTCAGACACTTACTAGCTGTGTGACCCTGGGCAAGTCACTTCACCCTGTTTGCCTCAGTTTCCTCATCTATAAAATGAGCTGGAGAAGGAACCGGCAAATCACTGCAGTATCTTTACCAAGAAAACCCCAAACGGGGTCACAAAGAGTCATACACTACAGAACAACAACAGCCCAATACAACAAGTGCTAAATAAATGCTTTTGACTTGTAAATGACAGCTCTTTCAATAATTGAAGAGCGCTACATATGCCACCTAACTCTTCACTTCTACAGGTTTCTTATCCTCAGTTTCTTTACTCCATTGTAGTGTGGCATGAATTCCAAACCCTTCATCCTTCTGGTAATCTTCCTTTGAACACAGTTCAGCTCATCAGGGTCACTGTAAAATGTGGAACTCAAAACTGGACACAATACTCTGGATGTATCATGCAAGGCAGAGGAGAGAGAGGTGGTCATTCCCCCTTACTCTGGATGCGGTTTCTTCTAATGTAGCTGAAGATTTCATTGACTTTTTTGACTGCATTGTAACCCCATTAACTTGTATTGAGTTTATATTCCATTTAACCTCTAAAGCTTTTTTTTCCACATGAACTGTTTTTAAGCCACACCTCTTCTATTTTGCATCTGTGCAATTAATTTTCTGAACACAAGTGCATATTTATATTTATCTATTTATATTTTATATTTATATGTACCTCCCTATATATGGTATATATATCTTACATATATCATATATATATATATATTTTTTTTATATTTACCTCTTGTCATTTTAGAATCTAATATGCTATTCTAGCCTGAGAAGATCTTTTTTTGATCCAGATTCTGTCATTCAACACTTCATTTTTCTTATTTTTATTTTTTTTATTTTTTGGTGAGTCAATTGGGGTTAAGTGACTTTCCCAGGGTCACACAGCTAGTAAGTGTCAAGTGTCTGAGGTCAAATTTGAACTCAAGTCCTCCTGACTCCAAGGCCAGAACTCTATCTACTGTACCACTTAATTGCCCCTCAACACTTTAATTGTATCTTTCAGCTGCTTATCATTGGCAAATTTGGTCAGTATGATATTTATCTTCACAACCCGTCACTGTACACATAAAACATAAACTCCTGACTGTGGCCTTCTTGCTAGACCGGAAGAAAGACAAGAAAACAAGAAAATAAATGAGATGATTTGTGGATGGCCTCCTAGTGTGGGGATTCTAGAACCTTGGCACCCAAAGGATTCTAGAGCCTCAGTAGTGGTGGGTGATGCTTTAAGCCAGAGATATCAAACTCAAGCTGCATGCTATAAAACTCCCAAGTATAGCCTGGACCAAGTTAAAATGTAATTGAGGAATTTTTAGGAGCAGCTATGCAGTGCAGTGGATGGGGCAGGGGGAAAGGGACCTCAGACATTTACTAGCTATGTGACCCTGGGAAAGTCACTTAACCCAGTTTGCCTCTGTTTCTTCACCTGTAAAATGATTTGGAAAAGGAAATGGCAAACAACCCTAGTATCTTTGCCAAGAAAACCCCAAATAGGTTCACAAAGAGTCTAAAACAACTGAAAAACAATGGGAAATATTTAGCAAAATAAATAAAAATACAATAAAATATAGATAATGTTAATTTTTGGTTTTCTAAGCCAATATGTTACTGGTAGGGATCCGTTTCTATATGAGACAGATACCACTGATGTAAGACCCCTCTAGGTGGGTGACATGGTCTATTGTTTTGGACCTTGTGGTACTTTCATGTTTCCTACAAGGATGTGAAGTCATACCCTTATCATGAATATTTAGCAATCTCTGTCTCCTCTTCTGTGCAAGGCAAGACATTAAGCATTTGTGGAGCACTTACTAGTTGCCAAGCACTGTGCTAAGGGCTGAGGATACAAATACAAGCAAAAAGAAAGACAAGTCTCACCTTCAAGAAGCTTACATTCTAATGAGGAAACACAACATACAAAAGGGAGCTAGAAAGGGAGTGGGGGACCCAGGCTAAGTACAATGCCTGGCACATATTAAGTACTTATAAATGCTTATTTCCTTCTTTCCTTGTAGGACGCTGAGACTCCAAAGGCATTGAAGCCCCTGCTCATATAATTCAATTGTATTCACCTTCCCATATTCCCTGGTTCATATTCTGGCTATTTGGTCAGTATCTCTTTACCATAAATGACTTTCAGTCACACTCTTCCTATGGTAGTGCTATGCCCTGTCTCTATTCCCAAACAAGTAATCTTTCTTTCTCTAAAATGATATTACAAACTTGACTCTCCTCTCTCAAGCCTTCACAAATAAATCTATTTATTTCAGCAATCCTACCCCCATAGCACCTAAGCACCTTGCCTCTCTCTAACTGGATTAACTCACTTGCCTTAAGTACTCTGTATGGGCAAAATAGTGTAACTATATAGACAGGCTGGGCTTGAAGTCAGCAAGACTTGAATTTTAATCCTGCTTATGATATTTATTAGTTGTATGACCATGGACAAGTTATATAAACTTTCAGAACCCCAGGAAGCTGCCTAGGCTTCTACTAAGTGATTTACATTGGTGGAAGAAGTTCCCTATTCTAATGCTGTGAGGAAGTTACAGAGCCTTTCATGATGAGATCTTGGTATCCATTTGTACTACTCATATGGTCATATCAACCATTGCCTTGAATGGTAATAATCTAGGCTTTATCTTCTCCCACAAGACTGTAAGCCTGGAAGACAAAAATCATGTCTGCCTTCCTCCAACTTTGGGGTAGGGGGAAGAAAGGGAAAAAAATGAACCCAGGGAATTAGTACAACATGCTATGCATGATTTTAATGTCTATCTTTGCTATTTATATTTATTTGATATTGCTAATAAATTACAAAGTCCTTACTAATAGAGTAACTTACTCTAGGAGTTTAGGAGAGCACCAACCCATGAGGAAAAAATAGGGGCAGGGGCAAGAGAGAGAGAGAGAGAGAGAGAGAGAGAGAGAGAGAGTTAATTTTCATTTGAAGGCAATTTGTGAAAAATTACAGCATATACCCACTAGACTGCCTTTGAATCTAGAGGCAAAAAATAACAAGGAGGTGAACCTATGGTTTAGGTGAGGTTGTTGTTCATAGGTGCATCTTTTGGTACATCTGGCTTACTGCCACACAATATTCCTACATTCATACTTATATCTTAATGTATAAAAATCCTTAGTCTGTCATTTAAAACTTTCCATAATATGTATCCAACCTACTTTTCTAGCCTTACTTCTTATTCTCCCTTTCACACACTCGATTTCAGCTAAATTGGCTTATTAGCAGTTCCCCATATGTGACATTTCAACTCCCACCTCTGCGTCTTTGCACAGGCACTATGTAATATACTTACCCTTCACTTCTGGCTCTTAGAATCCCTTGCTTCCTTCAAAGTGCAGCGCAGCTCAGCTGCAACCTCCTATGTGAGACATCTCTCCTCTCTCTCTCTCTCTCTCTCTCTCTCTCTGTCTCTCTTAAAGTTCTAAAATTATTTTATGACATTTTGCATGTACTTTGAAACTTTCTTGGGGTTAGGGACAGTTTCATTTTTGTCTTTTTATCTTCAACACTTAGCATAGTATCTTGAAATAATAGTAACTTACTGAAAGTTTTTTGAATAGAATTTATGCCTCTAAAGTCCCTTCTGATCCTGAGATTCTATGATGTTAGTTAAAGAGTCCTGGGTCTTTAGCAGCTGCCACCACCAATTCTCATTTGTGAAATGAAAACAGGTGTTCCCCTAAAAAAAGAGTGAGGGGCAGCTAGGTGACACAGTGGATAAAGCACCAGCTCTGGAATCAGGAGGACCTGAGTTCAAGTCTGTCCTTACTAGCTTACTTACTTACACTTAACTAGCTGTGTGACCCTGGGCAAGTCATTTAACCTTGTTTGCCTTAGTTTCCTCATCTGTAAAATGAGCTGGAGAAGGAAATTACAAATCACTCTAGTATCTTTGCTAAGAAAACCTCAAATGGTGTTAAAAAGAGTTGAATACAACTGAAATGATTGAACAAACCATTCTAATAAAAGTTTTGTTGAAGAAGAATAAAGAGGAGGAGGAGGAGAAGAAAGAGGGGGAGGAGGAGGAGGAGGAGGAGGAGGAGGAGAAGAAGAAGAAGAAGAAGAAGAAGAAGAAGAAGAAGAAGAAGAAG
>NW_020954589.1:19498573-19504450 GCF_900497805.2 Vombatus ursinus
AAGAAGAAGAAGAAGAAGAAGAAGAAGAAGAAGAAGAAGAAGAAGAAAGAAGAAGAAGAAGATATAGTTGGGGATATAGTTGAGGTGGGAGACCACAGTGGGAAGGCCTAAAGTAGCCAGAACTCTACATGAATTCATTACATGCCAGAGGCACATAGTGAAGTTCCTGTCCAGATCAAAATCATATTATTATATAAGGACTTTTATATAACCCTCATGTTATTGGAGCCATATATAATAAGGAACTTTTGAATAAGGGCTCAGTTTTTAGAGTTTGAGTGGATTTGTCCTTCCTGGTTGGTTATATGGAACATGCGTAATCTTCTCTGACTGCTGACAATCTAATTAATATATTGGAATTCAGAAACCAGTTTTTGGCCATGAATAAATAGGGAAGTAATAGTATGAGATGATAAAAAATCTTTTGGTTGGCTGAGGAGCCAAAAGACCTATGACTCTGTATAGGCTGAGCTGGAACTGAATATGCCTACAAAAGTTCCATGAACTGATCTTTGACTGTCTTCCTATGTGGCATTTGAGTGAAAAAGATTGTTGTAAGCTAGTGGGTGAGGAGGTGCAGGCTGGTCTCTCTCTCATCTGGTTACCATATGTCTATGACCACATGAAACTTCTTTTTTTTTCTTGCTTCCTTTACCATGTTTACTCTTTTTTGATTGCAGGTGACTGAATATTTGGATACAGAATCGAGTAACTTACTACTTTGTGAGTTTTGAAAGGTCAAAAGTGTCCTCAGAGGTTCCCTCAGCAACTGGAGACAGTAACAAAGTCTACTAGTAGCCATAGCAGCTAAAAGTGGTGAGCAATTCATACAACAGCAGAATAATCTGCTTGACCCAGTCAAGCAATGACTTTAAAGAGCCTTTAAAGAGTCCTTTAAAGAGCCAGCCTATCTGGGCAAGGGAACAGCTCAACTGGGGCCATGATTCATGAGTTTCATATATTCCCTACATGTATGCCTCAGTACCTTCTTGCTCCACTTTTGGGTCCACTTTCCTTAGGGACCTTGTGTGTGTACGGAAGGGAGAATGTCCCTCAGGTTGATAGGGAATGTTTTGTGCCAACTACTTTGAGTTTGAACCCATTCTCCCCAAGAGAAAGTGTACTCCATCCCTACCTCACCAGCTTATAGGAACAGTTTTGTGCTTCTGCCTTTGCTATACCTTCTCAATAAATATCCCTTTATTTAAGTTAATTGATGTCAATTGGTAAATTGATATTGGAGTTATGTCAACTACTTAATTAATTTTGGGAGAGTACACCAGATCGGGACTTTATGGTGGTAATGATAGAAGCTCCAACCCTCCACTAAAATCTTGAAAGGAAGAAAAGTCAGCTACTTCCTGGCAATGAAACCTGCCAGTGTTAGTAGGGTTTGGGAAAGTGAGCCCTCCATGTCCACAAAAAGGATGCTACACATAGCTAGAAAGGGGATCTCAGAGAGAAGCTAGTCAGTTCTCTCATTTTAAGAGAAAACTGAGACTCAGATAGCTTATGTGCTGGTGTGGAGCAGAATTGAAATTTGAACCCATATCCTCTGGTGGCAAATACAGTGCTCTGTCTACTACATGGGAATACCTCCATCTGCTTCTCTAGTTCCCACCATCATTTCCCCTTCCCTGAAGATTGTAGCTGAACCTCCAGTGGTTGGGAAATACGACAGCTCTCACCTAGTTAGCTGCATTTCCATACACTTAGCTGAGCTCAGAGGTTCTGTTTTTAATCTCCTGCCTAATTATGTAAATTCTTTTTTCTCTTTGAAAGGGCTTTTCCTCTCCTAATCTGAATCTGCTTTTCTTAAACACTCCCAGCTCTATTTAAACAGTTCTCTTTGTTTCTGACACCTCCTATCTCCCCTACTTAGGTTTTTACTTACCATTAGTATTAGTTTTCCAAGGGGCCTCCCTCCTCCTTTGTGTCTCTTCTTGACAACCCTTTCTAGATGAGTCTTCTTCCATGGAATCTCCTTGCTACTGAACAGCTGATATTGGCTTGAAGTCAGGTGTTAGTGTTCTATAAAAGCCAACATGAAATGATGAGTTAAAATAAGCATTTATTAATCATCTGTTGTGTAAAGAGCATGATGCTTGGTAATGGAGGATAGACATAAAAATATTAGCTAAAGTATTATAGCTGTCTTTGTGCTGCTTACAGTCTAATACAAATCAGTAGGGTGCTGGCATGGCAGGACAGTTTCCTTGGGCTCAAAGCCTATGTCTGTTCACTAATAAACCAACCGAGATTCCTCCAAGTAGAATGTAAACTTCTTTATGACTTCTCTCTCCACCCCCAGCACTTACCTCAGTGCCTGGCTCATAGTGGGAACCTAATTAATGTTTGTTACACTGAGTTAAATCTCTCTTTCCTCTATCTCTAAGTCAGTTCACTAGCAATGTTATAGTCTTTTCTTCTTCCTAGGCAGGCAGCCACATGAAGATCTAGTAGTGAGTTTGGCCAACAACTTGCTGGGTATTAGCTCAGCCTGAGCTCTCTCTTTTGTTCATTTTCTGTTGAAGCTATTAAGGCTCCCAAAGGAAAAGAGTTCAACTAAATGGTTTGAAATTTCCTTGTGTACTGTGTTCTTATGTTTGTTTGTGTGCGCATGTGTGTGTGAAGACTTGTGTTTCTCTGTTTATGCATGTGTGCCCAGGCATAAATCTGCGCTTCTGTGTTTCTATATGTACATATAAGTAAGTCTCAGTGTATAATCATGATCATAGGGGGATGTACGTCTGTATGCTTCAGAGGTGTGTGAGTGTGTGTGTGTGGTCTGTGTGTGTGTCACTGTGGGAGCCTGCACATGATTCCCTGTGTGCTTGAGGCTATACAATGAAACTATTGAAGGTCATACCTTCAAGCTGAGGAGTGCTATGTTGGAGGACACCAACTGTGAACAAACTCTCTTTCCCTGACTAAGTTCAGTCTGAAAATGCCGGTTGCAGCAACATGGGGCTTTTTGGTTTAGAGGACAGACTAGGTTGCATTTGAGTTTCTGTGAATTTTGGTTCTTTTGAAAACATCATAAACTGAGGAGGGAAAGGGGACAGTGAACATCTTTGTTTTCTTTTTCTTTTTTTTTCAACATCTACTTTTAAAGTATTTTCATTTTTCTATTTTAGGACAGATTCCTGAAGAAATGATTATGCCCTTGGATTGTTGAATTGAATTAAATCTCCATACTCTCCATCAGTAGATCAAATCCCTAACAAGAGAGGACCCTGTAACTCATATATGGAGAAATCCTATTCTAGCTATATAAGCTCTAGGGGTCCTCATCTCATCTCCCATTCTTATTGACAAGTCAAGACTACATTGACATTGGCACAAGAAGACTACATTTCCCCCTCAGTGATCTAAATGTACCCCACCCATAGGTTGGGGGTGTCTTTCCAATGCTATCATCTTCAGTCCCTGTTTTTTTCTATTTTCCCCAATATTAATCCCCAGTTATAGTTAATATGTTCCTTATATTATCGATTCACCCAGTGTGATAAATACTCCAGTATCGTTTGATCAATTAGCCTTACAAAAGGGATATTTAACTGAAAAGATATAACAACAATAGTACAAACACAGACCCCTAACAGAATCACACTCTCTTGTATGCTCCCTCTGCCCCTAGAAGACTGGGTTCATACTTAAAGTAGTTGCTACAAAGCATTCACTCCATTAAGTTCTCTTCTGAAAGTAGTAGTGAATTGACAAGTCACTCTCTTGGTTCTAGGTTTCCATGAATGCATAGGCTGGGTCAAGCAGGTCGTTCTTCACCAGGACTGTCGTCATTGTTCAGTCATTTCAGTAATGTCCAATTCTTTGTGACCCCATTTGAGGTTTTCTTGGCAAAGATATTAGAGTGGTTTGTCATTTCCCTCTCCAGCTCATTTTGCAGAGGAAGAACTGAAGTAAACAGGGTTAAGTGACTTGCCAAGAGTCACACAGCTGGTAAGTGTCTGAGGCCAGATTTGAACTTGAGAAGATGAGTCTTCTTGACTTCAAGGCCAGCAATCTATCCACTTTGCCACCTCTATCCATTTGATTGGCTGCCCGTAAACCCTGGAAAGGACTCCTATTACTGGACCTCTGCTCCTTCAGACTTCTACAATCCCATAGATTCTGTACAAACAGAAAGAAAATACAAACAGAAGTCAGCCCCATCCCAGACACATTGCCTGCCCTGAAGGCTATGTGTTTACCAGTTTCAGAGCATCTTTGAGTGATAGAGGGCCGGAGGTCCCTACTCTACACAGAGGCCCACAGAACTGTATCTTCCTCACTTACATGTAGCCAAGATAGAAACATGCAAAGGTCCTATCTTTGAAGCCCTTCATATGCACACTCAATTCTGGCTCAGCAACCAATTGGAAAACCCTTTTTGGACACATAGTAAGTGGACACGATATACTTTTAGGCACCCTCTGAAATGGAAAGCGAGTAGGCTTATCAAACATCCCCATGGGGGACTACATATGATATTGAGGACTGGGCTCTCATTGGTTATGATCTGGAGGACTGAGCTCTCATTGGTCAGCCCCCCAAAACACTAGACATGAAGTATAACTAAGCTGTGTTTTCAAGAGTTCACTGAAGTTTTACTCTGGGATGAATATAGAGCCATCCCTAAATATCCCACATTTCTATTCTATCCTTATGAACTTGGAATTGAGGAGCACCATTCTCCCAAATTCTTGAGGGTTTGGGATATGAGAGCCCTCTGCACACCTTTCTCCCTTCTTTCCTCTTTTCCTTCCATCCTTCCTCCCCTCTTTCTTTCTTCCTTCCCTCCTTCCTTCCATCCCTCCCTTCTTCATCCTGTCTCTCCCTCCTCCCTCTCTTTCTCCCTTTTTCCTTCATTCTTTCCTTCCTTCCTTCCTTCCTTCCTTCCTTCCTTCCTTCAACAAGCATTTATTGAGTTCCTACTGTGTTCCAGGCCATGAACAAAAATTAAAGAGTCTCTGCCTTCAGAAACCTTATATTCTAGTTAACGGAAGGAGGGAAGCTAGACCACAATACTTACATAGATACATAAACACAAAACATATGCAGAATAAGATGCATAATAATTTGAGAGGCACTAAAAACTGGGGGGCTCTAGAAAGACCTCATGTAAGACATGTCATCTGAGATTAGATTTGAAGTGAGTTCATGATCCTAAGAGCATAAGATGAGGAAGAAAAGCATTTTGGGTATTGCCTATTGTCTCATGTCCCAAGAGCCCCCAAAGGACTCTGTGCTCACACAGACCTGAGTCCAATCCTGGGCCCCTCATTCTTCTAGACAATTTGGGTTCTCTCTTTGGTTCTGTAATTAAGGCAAACCTCCAAAGAATTTTTTTTTTAACTTCACATTAGGCATGTTTCATGTCTAGGGTTTTATCATATGTAGTTAATAAGATTCTCTCTTGAAAAGGTGCTGAGTACAGAGTATCAAGTATGGGACAGCCTTTATTTCACCTACATCACAAGCAGCTAGCACCTACCTAAGGTTGTTGTGAGGATAAAGTGTGATAATATTTGTAAAGTGCTTAGCTTATAGTAGGAGCTATATAAATTCTAGCTATTATCATTTCTATAAAAAAGATACATAAGTGAACACAAATACAGAAAACACTCAAAAGACCATTACACTCATTAATCATGTTGACCCAGAAGATAAGGACACCTTACACTTAGCTTCTTACTCTTAACTGTTCTTACTCATCTTGTATCTGCACTGAATAAGCAACTCAGACCTCTATCATGGAGGTCTGTCTCCTAGCCCCTTATAGTAAAACTAGTCCTTCAGCTGTAGTTCCTCCTGATGGCAGACCTTTTCTTCTCTCTCTCTCTCTCTCTCTCTCTCTCTCTCTCTCTCTCTCTCTCT
>NW_020954589.1:19504460-19517926 GCF_900497805.2 Vombatus ursinus
CTCTCTCTCTCTCTCTCTCTCTCTCTCTCTCTCTCTCTCTCTCTCTCCCTCCCTCCCTCTGTGTGTGTGTGTGTGTATATGTATGTATAGCCAGTGACCATCTCATACTCAGGAATTCTCTAACTTGAAAATTCTCAAACTCAGGATTGCTCATGAGGTAGTGCCCAAGGCTCAGTATCTGGTCTAATCTATGCTCACAAAAGGAAAGAGAAAGTTAGAAGAGGACAGCCAGAACCGAGAGATCCTGGAACTCCCTTCTCAGGACATGTACAAGTATATGCCTACCATTGCCACATGTTTCTGTTTTAAATTGCTCCTGGTGGGGAGTGGAAGAGAGAAATCCCCTTCCTCGTTTCCCTCTGGTGGAGAAGACCAAGGGCAAAAGTAAGAGGTAATGGGTTCAATCCAGTTCATAACTCACTCTGAGATACCTTTGGAGGGCAGTTCCTCTAACAAGAGCTCAGCCTTTCTGGGCTGAAGTCAAATAATTGCCAGGAAACACTCCCAGTCACTCCATCAATTAGAGGAGCTTGATGTGTCTTCTTAGCAAGGGGCTAAAGCTAAGGGAGGTTCCCATTGAGACAGATTCATATCCTATAATCTCAAGTCAGTTGAGGGGAGAGTGAACTTGTTTGATTGATCCAAGGCTCCTTTAATTATATAAATCCCCATGTACAAAGGCATAGGAATGTGAAATGGAATGTCATGTAAGAAGAACATTAAGTCAACTAATTTGACTGGAATGTAGAGAGCATAAAACGGAGGAAAGTAAGAATGGAACCACGTAATGAAAGGCTTTAACTGACAAACAAAAGAAGAGTTTGAATTTCTTGCATTCTATCCTAGAGGCTATGGGGAACCACTTGAGGAGTGACATCTGTGCTTAGGAGTTACTCCCAAGACCTAACTGAGTTACTTAGAGACAGAAGAAGGGTGTCAATTCATTCACAACCTGACATCCTTGGATCAGATAATCATAGATCTAATTTTGGAAGTGGCCTTGTAGTTCAAACTAGATAGCCATCTAGTCCAAACCTTTATTTTACATATGAGGAAACTGAGGTTAAGTGACTTGTCCAAGGTCACACAGATAGTGTCAGAAGAAGATCCCTGACACCTTATCCAGTGGGAACAGAGAGCCTATTGACAAAAAGATAAAAGGGGCAATTGTGGTGGTAGAGATAGGGGTGAAAAAGCAGAGAATAAAACTAAACATATTTAAATGGATAAAGAAAAAAAAAGACCTTGTAGCAACTCTGCTCTACAACATTTAAAAGTAAGAGTTGATTTTCTGTACTATTATAATTCAGATACAAACAACTTTAAAACACATAGACACAAGCCTGAACACACTCATGAACAGACACCAACTCACATACATACATAATCACACATACATATACACACTCTACCCCATCTCTTTTGATATCTTTATTCCCTCTCCTCTGCTCTCATGCTATTGCCCTGGTTACCCAAGGTTTCTGATGGATGTCCTTATATCCCCAGCACCTAGGACAGTACTTTGTATATAGTAAATACTTAACAAATTTTTTTTGAAGAGGCAATGGGGTTAAGTGACCTGTCCAGGGTCACACAGCCAGTAAATGTTATGTGTCTGAGGCCAGATTTGAATTCAGGTCCTCCTGACTCCAGGGCAGGTGCTCTTTCCACTGTGCCACCTAGCTGCCCCCTACAAATTTTTATTGTTGTGAATGAACCCTTTCCTCCATCAAAAGTATTTCTATAAAAGTACCACTCCTTCTGAGTATTCATTTGCTCTTTCATAGGGAAATGACAGGTTTCACTACAGTAGACACCATGTAAGAAGCAGAGAAAGTTTAATATCCTCTGTCAAAAGGAGAAATTGAGCTTGATTAGTAAGTAAAAGATAACAAATATTTATTAAGTGCCTACTATGTGTCAGGCACTATACTAAGACCGCATTGAGGATGCAAATACAAGAAAAAAGAAAGATAGTACCTACCCTTAAGGAGTTTACATTCTAGTGGGGAAGATAATACATAAAAGGAAGCTAAAAAGCAAAATGGAAGGGTATCCTTTCAGGGATATAGTGGCTAATTCCAGAAAGTCAAAAGCAAACTGGGAGAATAAATTATGGCTTGCCTGGGCCTTTCCTCAAAATGAAGGTACCAGAAAAAATTCACCAATGGGAGAAGGGGGCTGTAAGGATAGGTGTATCTTCCAAGCCATAGAGTCTGAGGGAACTTCCAGGGTAAGAAAACCACTGAGGCCTGGTGGCAAAGTCTTGAAGGGTCAGAAGCAGAGCTAGGAGAGTAATGAAGAAATCAATCAGATTTGAATTCTAGTCCTGGTTATGACCATAGCTGCCTGTGTGACCCTTGGGCTAGTTGCTTCCTCTTTGGCTGTCCAGGTTTTCTCATCTATAAAATGAGGTGATTGAATTAGATGATCTCTCAGTTCCTTTCTAGCTCTGACATTTTATGTTCCATGTTCTAATGTCCTATGTTCCAAGATTCCTTCCAGTTCTGATATTGGATGTCTGTATTCTAATAGTCATTGTTCTAAGATCCATTCAAGTTCTGACATTTTATGCCTATAGGGGTTGGTTTGACCCAAGCCTTTAAAAAAAAATCCAGAATGAGCTAGAAGTACTTTAGATATTTTATTACTACAAGTACAGTACATAATAAAGTAATTGTGTAATTAAGAGATAATGTCAGTGCAGTAGAACGTTGTTGACAAGATAATAGCCTCCTGCAGCTACATAAATGCCAAGGCAAAGTGAACAAATTTATAGTGGGGAAAATGGCAAAATGATTGGCAAATTGTACTGAATTCTTTTTGGTCCAAGTTGGCCCCTTGGCTCACTTGTCTCCCAGGAGTGAAGTGTAGGCACCACCCAAACTGCTCTACACTGTGGTTGTGGGAGTCTGCCTCAAGAGCTCAGTAATTACTCTTCATTTTTCTCCATTGCATCCCTCCTGAAGCATTATGGTTTAAAGTTGGAATAATATGTTTCAGGTTACTGCTCTTCTTCCTTCCATATCTTTCTCCAAAGGCATCTATTTCTTATGTCCAGGGTCCCATGGGACACCACCCCCCTGAATTGTTATACATGGGTCATCCTCAAGAGACACAGAAGGAATTTGGAGGAGGTCTAGAAAATGACAACTCATATAAGCAAGAAGATGAGTCAAGGTAGCTATGTAATAACAGATTAAGAAAACCAGACTTCTTCCCCCTCAGTCCCTCACCACCATGAAGGCCAAAAGAAAAGAAACTTGAAGTCTAAAAAGTTATGATGGACATAGAAAGAAATAAGACAATCACGAAATTCTCTCTAAAATATTAGAACTAAGCATACTCTTCCAGATTGTGTCAGAGACAGAACACTGGGCTGATCAGGCCCATAACAAAGATCACTAGTGTTATTTCTCTTTTTTCCTCCTTATAAAAAGAGAAACTCTGGGCTCTTTTCTCTTACTGTCCTGACCTGTATGCAGCTCCCTGATTCTGCAGCTTCTCTTGCAATTAAAGCCCCAATCCTTGAAGCTCCCTTCAAAGAAGTAGGCATTCTTTGCTATATCTCCTTCTATCAACTGAAAAAGAAATATTAAGGGGAAGAAAAAAGTGGCGCCTATTCTGTGATTCACCATATCTAGATTTCTTGTCTTTGAATTTATACAAGAAAACCCAAAAGAAAGATTACAGGCCCTAGGTGTGTCTCCATGCCAGCAGTGTGGCCCCTAGGGTAGCTGTCTTTTCCAAAAAGAAGGAAGTAATTTTCCACTCTATTTAAAGAAGAGAGGAATTGTTCCCCTCCCAACAGGAATCTCTCATTGCCCTCTGCTCTAGTAGGTGTTACATGAAATTCAAATACAATAGTAAGGTTTAAACATTATAAACTTCTCAGCTGGTTCCCTTAGCAACAGTTCTTACTTTCACAGTCTGCCTTGGTTACAGACTGCCTTCTCTCAGATGACTTCCAGGCACAAAATCAGAGTTATAATAAACTTGGGTTTTTAAAACAACTTTTAAACAGAAATCCTGAGTTTTTAAACAGAGATGGTTTAAAGTTAATTCATAAAGTTTAAAATTAATACAACAACATTTTATTGAGCACCTGCTTCATTTGAGGACCTAAACTAGGTGTTAGGGAGGATACAAAGAAGAATAAGACACAATCTCTGTTTATATGGAGCCTAAAGTCTAATGGGTGACACAAGATATGTACTCTATGCAGAATATAAAAATTCAATAAAAGAGGTACAAAGTTCTAGAGTAGTTATTAGTAGAGAAAGAGCAAAAACATGGAAGAAGGCTAATACCAGGAGGCAAACAGCTATACTGCTCGTTTCATAGAAGGTAGGAAGAGACAAAGGTAGAAAAAGTGAGCAAAAAGCGAAAATCTTAACAGTGAAAGTGGATTTTAATGAGTGGTGATATTTAATATCCTCTATTATTGGATAATATAATATAATTGGATAATAATTGGTGGATCTTCTACATGTCAACTTCTTCCCCAGAGTCTTTCTCTCCCTTCAGGGACCTGAAGAGAGTCTAGAACTAAATGTCTTCTCTCTTGAAACTAGAAGCTAAAAGAACAGATTCTCTGTTTTCTCTAGCTCTCATCAACTTTACCCTTTACACAGTATAGAATGACTAATTCCAACAATGAGGAGAGTCTTATGCAAATAGCGCTCTGAGCTATAGGGATGTCTGTGTGCATACATACACATGCATATGTATATATGTATATATATATATGCATATATACATATGTATATGCTAGAAGTCTAAAAGGGAAAGATAATTTACAAAGTGTCTAAGGTGATGTTTTCATTGAGGATTCCTTTCCTTTCAAGTTTCACACTTAGAGAAACAAAGAATGGTGAAATTCAAAGACACATGAATCTAGTCCTCTAGTTACTGATATGGGAACCCAGGCACAGAGAAAAGTTAAATAAATTTCCCAAGGCCACCTAAGAAATAAGTGGCTTAACCAGGATTCAAATCCAAGGCACCTAAGTTCATTACTTTGTCCACTATCTCCACAAGGGGAAGAATCAGGTCTAAGTCTCTCCACAAAATTAGAAGTAGTTCTTAAAGAGATTTGTAGCATTACAGTCCCCAATTCAAAGAAGGTGTGAGAAGATGAAAAAGAGTGTGTGGCAAGAAGCAGCTGAGTGGGAGACAGAATTAAGTGTTTACTGGAAAGGAAAATTGTCAGTCATGAGAGAAAAAACTTTTTCCCCTTAAAACAAAGGAAAAATTGGGGTAAATGGAAAATACCCAATACTTCACAAATATGTGTGTGCATATATAACATATATATATAATATAATATACATATTTTCATATATGTGTATATATATAATATACAAAAATATATATATTCTAGATCTAAAGTCACTTTACTAGCTTACAAAATGAAATCTGCAATATGTAAACTTTGGATTATTGATAAAATTGACATTCAGCTACATTAAATTTAAAAGCAAAATTTATTCAAAGAATAATTACAAATTTATTTATTGAATTTGTTTTTCAATTTTAATTTTTGTTACAAATGGAATTCCAAGTTGCTGAACTTTAAGGAAACTAGCCTTCTTTGTTTTTGCCAGTTTATGAGAAATGGTCTAAAGAGGTTGGGTACAGAAGAAATGATCAATATTTTTCAAAAACCAAAGTCATTATGTTTTCTGGACCTACTGCCTGACATAGAAGGCTCTCATTAAAAGAGAGAGAGGGAGAGAGAGAGAGAGAGAGAGAGAGAAGAATTGGAAATTGAGAGGATGCCCATCAATTGGGGAATGGCTGAACAAGTTGTAGTATATGAATGTAATAGAATACTATTGTGCTATAAGAAATGATGAGCAGGCAGAATTCAGAAAAAACCTGGAAAGACTTCTATGGTCTGATGCTGAGTGAAGTGAGCAGAACCAGGAGAATGTTGTACACAGTAACAGCCATGTTGTGTGATGACTAATATTGATAGACTTAGTCCTTCTCAGCAATGCAAGGATCTAAGACATCTCCAAAGGCCTCATGATGGAAAATGCTATTCACATCCAAAGAAAGAACTATGAAGTTTGAATGCAGATCAAAGTATACTATTTGCTATTTGTTTTCTTCTGTTGTGTTTTGTTTCCTCTTTCTGGTCGTTCCTCCTATTGGTTCTAATTCTTCCTTCCAACATGACTAATGTGAAAATATGTTTAATAGAAATGTATGTGTATAGCCTACATCAGATTGCATGCTTTCTTGGAGAGGGAAGTGGGGAGGGAGGGGAGAGAAAAATTTAAAACTCAAAAGCTTATCGAAGTGATTGTTGATAAATCAAAACAAATTAATTAAAAAAAGAGCCAAAAAGGAAGGGGTTGGAATCTCACTGATTATGGCTTATGCCCTGAGAAGCTCTGTATTGTAAGAGAAAAAAATGCCTCTAAATTAGAAGACCCAGCCTCCAGTCTCCATTATGCAATGTGACCTTGACCAAGAATGATTGAGTCAAAAAAAAAAAAAAACTTAGAGTAACAGAACATGAATTTGAATCCTGATACTGACTACCTGATTGACCTTGGGTGACTCACTTAACCTTTCTGGTCCTCAGTTTCCCTTTCTATAAAATGATGGAATTTGAAGAGATGACCTCTATTTGTTGTTGTTGTTCAGTCGTTTCAGTCATGTCCAACTCTTTGTGACCCTATTTGGTATTTTCTTGCAAAGATACTGGAGTGATTTGCCATTTCCTTCTCCTGCTCATTTTATAGATGAAGAAACTGAGGCAAACAGGTGGAAGTGACCTCAAAGGTGCCTGAAGATTCTAAATCTGGGATGTGAAATGAACTCGCTTTCTGTCTCAATTATGCCATTGATACAACTTATGTTATATTTGACTCTTTTCTCTTCCTTCTTCCTCACTTCTCATATCCAGTCAGTAACTAAGCCTTATTAAGTGAATCCTTGTGATAGTTCTTGAATCTAATTCTTCTCTATTTCCTCTGACACCAGTCATTGAGTCAATAAACACTGATTATCTTTCTACTGCATGCCAAGCACTGTGCTAAGTTCAGAGACACAAAATAAGGTTAAAAAGCATACTCAGCTCTCAAGGAGCTCACAGTCTAATTTAACTAAGAACTCCCATGCAAGCAATCATGTATGAACAAGCTAAATACAGGATAAATTGGAGAGAACCACAGTGGAAAGGTGTTAGAATTAAAGGAAATTGGAAAAGGCTTCTTGTAGAAAGGGAGGATTTTAGTTGGGACTGGAGAAAAACCAGGGGATGGAGATGAGGAAGGAGAACATTCCAGGCATGAGGGACAGCCATAGATCCTTATTACCATCTTTAAAAAGAACTGATAATCAACATTTATTCAAAAAGCAATAGTTATTGAGAAAACCAAATGATGATTTCTCTACAAGATTCCTGTGGTTTTCTAGGCTTTCACATCCCTAGTGGCAATTGACTCTCCCCTTCTCTCACCTCTCTGTGTTCTACTACCTTGACCTCTCCCCAGTAAGTTATTAATTATGTTTTACTCTTGGTTCGATCTTCTGAAAATGAATTCTTTCTTTGCAGAAGATTCCACTGAAATCATCTGTTACTATTTTAGATAAGGGGGTAAAGGGTAAGAAAATTAAACATGAAAAATGTTTTCTTAATTTTTAGTTTAGATAACATTATAAGATGATAGATATACAGCTTAAAGAGAGCTTAGAGGTCACCTAATCCAATCCCCTCATTTAACAAATGAGGAAACTGAGGCCCAGAGAGGTAAAGTGACTTGCCTAAGGTCAAACAGGAAGTTGCAAAGCTGAGATTTGAACCCAGGTCTTCTAACTCCAAATTTAATGCTTTTGGTTCTGTATTTATAGAATTAATTACAGTAAATGTTTTCCTTGTATCATAAACATAAATCCAGTTTTGTGACAAAGAATATTTTTATTGGATATTTAGATGGCATTATTACCCTTTAGATTTGGATATTTAGATAGTATTTTTCCCTTCCACAATTAAAACATTTATTGGATCAGCATTCAATAGTAATATTGCTGCATTATTCTCTGTCTCTGCTTTATCCCTCTCAGGTTTGGGTATCATGACTAAAGTTGTCTTATAAAAGAAGTTTGGTATGGTGTCTTCCATGTCTATTTTTTTTTTAGGCAATTGGGGTTAAGTGACTTGCCCAGGGTCACACAGCTAGTAAGTGTCAAGTGGTTGGTCTGAGGCCAGATTTGAAGTCAGATCCTCCTGATTTCAGGGCCAGTGCTCTAATCACTGTGCCACCTACCTGCCCTCCCCCATGTCTATAACTAAAAATAGTTTGTGGGAGAATGGGGGTGGATGTGACACATGTGTGGAAATGGTTAATGGAGGAATTCATGAGTAAAAACAATAAATTCTCTTGGCCACAAAATTGCATAATGTTCCAACTCAATAAATTCAAAGCTGATAACCACCTGTTATATGTCTATGTTGGGCTAGGAACTAAATAAGGTATGATTCTGAGGGAGAAACAAAAGCGAATAAAACATGGTTCCTGGCCTCAATAAGCCCACAGTCTAGTAGGGAAGATTATAAATGTATGGGAGTAACAGCAAAACAAGATAATATTATTATTATTCACTTCTCTGTAGTGCTTTAAGGTTTATAAAGCACTTTCACAACCATACTGTGAGGGGGATAGTGCAAATATCATTACACCCATTTTACAGATGAGGAAACTAAAGCTCATAAGTGCAAAGTAATTAGCAGTGGTCACACAACTAATTACTGCCAGAACCATAACTTTTCAGCTCTCTTGACTCTGTCAAGAGCTCTTTCCACCCCACGATGCTGTCAAAGTAGATGAGAGGAACAAAGTGAGAGTTCATAGGACGGGGGATCACTTATGATCAGAAACATCAGGGCAGACTTCAAGGAAGTAGCATTTGATGTGGGCCTTAAGGGATGGGTAGGATCTTAAGTGGCAAACATTGAGTAGAGAATATTGATCCTTAAAAATTATAGGAGATAAAGGGATGACATCTAGGGTAGAAAATAAATCTGAAGGCACTCACCTACAGACCACAATAAAAAAGATAAGAAGTCCAGAGAGCAAGAGGTTATTCTTTAGGTCATGTTGTCAGGGGTAATTCATCTCTTTCTCCAGAGGCAGCTGCTAATTAGATGCGCTCATTCTAGTGTTTCATTTTAATCCCGCAAAATGTTGGTAGCTGTCCAACCTTGATCCAAACATGTGACATATTTTGCTTTTTATTTAGCTTCTTTATTTGGAGACCCTGGAGAGAATAACATTAGAAAAAAGGCAGAGCAGAAATGGACACTAGAACTTAGAACATTAGAACACAGAACATAGAATATTAGGGCTGAAAAGGAGCTTCATACATACAATGCAAGATGACACTGCAGAATGTCAGAATCTGTCAGAGCTAAATGGGGTCTTAGATATCTAATCCAACCCCACTGTTTGGCAGAGGAGGAAACTGAGGCCCAGAGAGGGCAGATACATAGTTAATTGGAAGCAGAACCACCAAATGTACTGATTCCTTATCACAGTGCCTATTTCCACTATTGTCTATGGTTTCAGCACTGTGGCTGCTACCGTCATGAACCGTTTAGATGAATTACTTCTCAAGATACTCAATAAAAAATTTCAGGCAGAGATATATTGCATGTTGTGAAAAGTAAGATACCATAGTGTATAGGTCAGTTGCTGCTGCTGAAAATGACAGTGGGACTAGAAATAACCTACAGAGTAAGAGTGAAAACTTTGTTTTATACATATGCGGGAAAAAAATTAGCTATATGCTGTTAAACTATACAAGTCCAGGAGTTTTTGACACCTAAAACATTGTAAGTGAGAAGAAGATTTAAAGGTTTTTTTTTCTTTAAATCAGAGTAGATAAATCCAGGTTTAAATGAAGAAGGTTGTTTTTGTTAAATCACGTAAGACTCTTCATGGCCCTTGGCAAAGATACCAGCGTGCTTTGTCATTTGTTTCTCCAGCTCATTTTACAGATGAAGAAATGGAAGCAAACAGGCTAACGTGATCTGCCCCGGGTCACACTGCTAGCAAATGTCTGAGGCCAGATTTGAACTCAGCTCTTCCTGACTCCAAGTCTAGCACTCTATTCACTGCACTACCTACCTACCCACATGAAGAAGAGTTAGTAATAATTGAAACGAGGCAAAAGGTTCCATATTGAGCCTAGGCATTTTAAGTCCTGCCCTAAAGTATCTAATTCTTTAAATATGCTACATAAAAGTTAGCAGAAATGTAGAATGTTAGAGATAAAAGGGACCTTAGAAATCACCTAATCATAAGTCATCTGCACATCAGCCAAATAACTTGACTCTGTCCCCTAAACGTGTGATATTTCCTCCTGCTTCCATGCTTTTGTTCACACTGTTTCCTGTGCCTTGAATGTCCTCCTCTCTCTTTCACTATTGAATTCCTGACCATACATGAAAGCCCAAATCAAATGTCCTTTCCTTTATGATCTTCCCTTTTCCTGCCCCCTGTAATGACTTTCCCTGGGAATTCATTTATACCTCTCAACCTCTAATGTTGTTTGTTATAGTTTTCTGTGTTTTTTTTTCCTTATGTCTCTACCAAACTATAAACTCAAGGAAAGCAGAGATTGTGTTCTTAAACAAACTAGTGTATGAACCTAGGAGACTCTCTAATCCAACACTTTCATTTTTAAATGAGGACATTGAGACCCAGAGAAAGGAAGTAAAGAGCACTTCCAGATCACAAAACTAACTGGTGGCAGAACTGAGACTATTAAATATTTATCTGTTAGCCAGAGGCAGTATTGTAGAGTGGCTAGAGGGATGGATTTGGAGTTTAGAGGGATCTGAGTTCAAATCCTATCTTAGACACATCCTACTGAGGGGATCATGGGAAAATTAACTTCTCAGAATATCAGTTTTCTCATTTTTAAAATGGAAATAATAATGCTTGTACTATCTAGTTCACAGGGCTGTTATTGATCAAACAATGAGTATTTATTAAGCACTTCCTATACCAAGAAACCCCCCGAATGTAGCATGAAGAGTCAGACACGACTGAAACAACTGAACAACAAAAAAAAAAGTTTTGTTTGGTTTTGGTTTGGTTTGGTTTGTTGTATATATAAATATACATTATAATCAGCTTATATTAATATTTTGTTAATGTTCTCCTACTTGTGTGCCTACTCCTCAGTCTCTTTTGCTGGCTCTTCATCCAGCTCATGTCTAGTAACCATTAGTGTCCCCTCCCCCCACCCTGGGCTTTATCATGGGTTTTCTTCTCTTCTTCCTCTGTTTCACTTGATGATCTCATCAGCATCCAAGGATTCAATTATCATCTTTATGTCAATGAATCTCAGATCTACTTATGCAACTTTAACCTATCTCCCACTTTCTAGACTCATCTCCAACTACCTACTGGACATCTTGAACTGTATATCCCATAGACATCTTAAACTCAATGCATCCAAAAGTGAACTCATTATCTCTTCCCCAGACCCTCACCTCTTTTGGACTTCCTTATTATTATCAAGGGCACCACCATCCTCCCATTCACCCAGGCTCACAACCTTGACTCTCTTTTTCACCCCTCATATCCAATCTCTTACCATGTCCTATTGATTTTACCTTCATAACATTTCCCGTCTATGTCCCCCTTTTTTTTCCTCTGACAAATACCACAGGCCTTCATCATCTCACATCTGGGCTGTTGCAATAGCCTTCTGGTTCTTCTCTATGAATCCACTCTCTTCCCATATCCACCTTTCACACAGATCAGATTGATCATCCCAAAGCATAGGGTCCAACCATGGAAATCACCACACACATACCCATTAATCAATCAATTCCAGTAGTTCCCATCACCTCCAGGATCAAATATAAAATCCACCATTTAGCATTCAAAGCCCTTCATAACCTGACCCCCTCCTAGTTTACTAGTCTTTTTATACCTTTCTCCTCCCCACATATTCTGATACAGTAATACAGTGACACTGGCTTATTTGTTGTTCATCACACAAGACACCCCATCTCCTGACAAAGGACATTCTCACTGTCTGTCTGCTATGTCTGGAATGTTTTTTCTCTTCATCTTTGCCTCCCCTCAGGTCTCTAAAATCCTATCTTCTACAAGAAGCTTTTCCTGATCCCCTTTAATCTCAGAATTTTCCTTCTATTAATTATTTCCAATTTATCCTATATATATAGCTTGTTTATACATAGCTGTTTGTATGTTGTTTCCCTTTTAGGCAGCTCTTCAAGAGCATATACTGTCTTTTCTCTTTGTATCCCCAGCATTTAGCAATATCTGACACATACTAGGTGTTTAATAAATGCTTGTTGAATGTTAGCTTAAGAATTTTTTTTCTATAAATCAAAATAAATTAATTTTTAAAAAATTTTCTAACAATAATTGAATAGAATCATGTACAATAATCTGAGATTCAGTTAGCCTCACTTATATGAAGCGTAGCCACTTGAACTAACTGGTACCTTTGCTTACCTGAGTGGTGAGTAGGAAGGAGAAAAAAAAATAGCAATTGCTAAACCCTCTGATAAATCCTTGCCTGAAATGATTTCTTTAGCATTCCACAGATGACTCATCCAGCTGTTTTGAGATGGTACCAACATCAGCACTGGGACTGAAGAACACTGCCACAGGAATCCTGCTAGTTCAGTAGAGGAGCTCCTGATCGGGCCTTCTAATTGCTCAATTGTTTGAGAACTGACAGCTAATCTATTCCAAGCCTAGGGAAAAGTTGCTAAAAGGTTATAATTTCAGGAAAGATGTCCTTATCCCTGGGTACCAAAGAAAGCCTAGAGAAGTGTGCATGGTTTTCATCCCTCTCTTGAACTCTGATAAGGGGAATCAGGAACCTGAGTAAAAGTCAGTGACAGCTTGTTGCAACACCACTTGGAATTCATTAATGATATCCATTCATCTCATTTACTGATCCACTTAACAAAGCCAACTAGATTACTTGCAATTCCACAGAAAAGAGAAAACAAATCACCATATACATATATAAATCTGAGTTCAAGGGACTTTAGCAATCAAATAATCAAGCTCCCCAATTCTACAAGGGAGAAAACCGAGGCTCAGAGAGATTACATGATTTGCCTGACAGTCACATGGTTAGGAAGTGGAGTCAGGATGTCAACTCTGGTCTCTTGATTCCAAGTCTAGAGTATATTCTACTACCATTCACTGCCTTTCTTGTTACTGTGTGATAAATCCTGGAGGGATTTCCACTTTCACAGGTGACAGAGTCTTCACTTAAAGGAGTGAAGCTATAATGGAATAATTCCAAGTACCAGGGCTATCCTGATGAGTAAAATGTTTGGGGTGAGGGAGGGAGAGGAGGGAGATTCAAATGCAGTCTTCTTCATGAACTCTTTTCCGATCCTCCCAGTTCAATGAATGAATCTTTAAAAAGCATTAACTAAGGGCTTACTA
>NW_020954589.1:19518026-19543030 GCF_900497805.2 Vombatus ursinus
TCTCTCTCTCTCTCTCTCTCTCTCTCTCTCTCTCTCCCCCTCTCTCTGTCTCTCCTCTCTCTGTCTCTCTGTGTGCCTGTCTCTCTCTCTCTCTCTCTCTCTCTCTCTCTCTCTCTCTCTGTCTCTCTGTCTCTGTCACTCTGTCTCTCTGTCTGTCTGTGTCTGTCTCTCTCTGTCCCTCTCTCTATGTCTCTGTCTTTCTGTCTATCCGTCCGTCTCTGTCTCTCTCCTCTCTCCCTATGAATGTAGGTATGGAGGGGAATTTTAATTTGGCAAATTAAGGAGCAGATAAGGGGGGTCCTGAGGATTAGATGGATCCACTCCATGCAGGAACAAAATAGCAGAGTTGATTGCATCATATTTTATAGTTACAGAAACTGGAAGGCTGGAGTAGGGAAGGGTGCCCCCTGAGCAGCAAGGTGATTGTAGAGGCTATGAAGAAGATGTGTGGAGAATGGGAGCAAAGTATACCCTGGCTAAGGATTTCCTAGATTTCTTGAAGTGCTTTGAACCTCCCCTATGTCCTCACCCCATTCTACTTTGAGTCATAATTGTTTACATGAGAGAAAGGACAGAGTTGTATTCCTCTTTTTAGCTGCCATAGTGAAAAACACAGGGTCTTGCACATAACAGAAGTCAAGAAAATACTAGTTGAATAGATTGGAATTCTATCCCAAGAGAATAGAGTAGAATTAAATTGTATTCCATGTTAACTGCATTGAATTGTGGTAGTGTTAATTTGGAAGATCTCCATTTCCCAAGCATCTCAAATTGTTAACTTAAAAAAAAAAAGTCAGCATGAACTGGTATACCTTTTATGGAGCTGGGCATGTACTCCCTGGCTCCATGGCTCAATGCTGAAGGATTTACACTTTGGGAAAATACAATAATCTTTTCTTATTCCTCATGACTATGGAGCTATGTCAAATATAATTGGCACTTTTGACAGGAGTGTGCTCGGACTAGAGTCAGGAAGACTTGAGTTCAAATCTGACCTCAGACACTAACTGTGTGACCCTGGGAAAGTTACTTAACCTCCATCTGCCTTGGTTTCCTCATCTGTAAAATGAGGATAATAATAGCACCTACTTTGCAGAGTTGTTATGAGGATCAAATGTGATAATAACCGGAAAGCTCTTAGTACAGTGCCTGGTGTATAGTAAGTGCTATATAAATGTTAGTAATTATTATTATCATAACTAAGGAGAAAAGCTGTTTTTCTATCTCTAGTTCATCATCTTTCTTTGTCTCTCTCTGTCTCTCTGTCCCTGCTTCTCTGTCTCTCTCTCTCTCTTAGGGATGGGAGGGTAGATTTCTCCCTTCTCCCTCCCTCTCCTCCCCCAAGCAATGGTGATTGCAGTAATTACATGTGATTACCTAAGTAAGCCTGAGACTGGACCTCAGAGGCTGCCTCTTCTGCACTATAAATATTGCATAAATACATATATGTATATGTACACAATGTATATGCACACATATACATATACACATACATGTATATGCACACTTGTTATATTAAATATGTGAGGTGTATGTATGTATGTATTTCCCTAAGCACAAGACTAAACAGAAATCCTGAGAGCTAGCTACCTGATGAGTTCTAGGGATTGGGGGTGCCTGAATTGTCCTGCATTCCTGGTACTCTCCCTCCTCATCACCACCTCTGGGCTTCCCAGGTTTCTTTCAAGTTTCCACTAAAGTCTCACCTTAAGAAGCCTTTCCAAATCCTCCTTAATCTTCATGCCTTCCATCTGAGACTATTCCCAATCTATCCTCTATCGATCTTGTTTGTACACAGTTTTCTGCAGGTTGTCTCTCCCAGTTCATCATGTGCTCATTGAAAGCAAGGCTTGCTTTTGCCTTTTTTTTGGTTTCTTTTTGCCTTCCTTTGGGTCTCTAGCTCTTAGCACAGTAAATGCTTAAGAAAGGCTTCTTAACTTGACCAGAGTTGAGATTGACTGTCCCATATGAGGTGCTTTCTATTACTGTACTCTTCAGAGGAGAATGGGTATCATCACCAGCAGAAACTGCCAGGTCGACATTGCAATGGAAAGACCTAAGAAAGCCCAAGTCCATGCTTTGATTTTCCAGGAGATGCAGATTTGTAAAATGCACAAGCCAGGTTGGTCAGGGATAAAAGAGAAAGTTCTGTTTAATAGTCCCATACAATATCTTTACCTTTTCAAAGAGTACAGTAGGGGATGGGCTATTGTCTTATATTTTGATTATTAATATACACTTATTAATCCATTGTATTTTAAGCATTTCTTTTAAAGTAGAAGAAATAAAAACTGTCCTGTGGCTGACATCTACTTTTTACATTGTCCTTTCTAGAAAGGACCATTAAAATCCCTTTTAGGGGAAACTCTAGGCATGAGCTTTAATGGCCTATGCTTTCCTGTAGAGACTTTCCCTAGAATTTCTGGGAAGGGGCAGATTGAGATAGAGAGTATTTTTTTTTTAATGATCTCCTTTCTTTGGTGTCAGACTCCCTCAGGATTCAACCCAGTCCATGCTAGTCCAGAACAAGAGCCTCCTTCTTGGAGGAGGTTCTCTGGGCCATAGGCAATAGAATAAAACAACAATAGTAATAATAGTAATAAGGTGCTGGAATTGGTTATTAGTCCCAGGTCTTCCATTAGTTTTCTGTATTTGACTTTTTTCAATTCACTTTGCTTCAATGGACCTCAGTTTCCTCACCTATAAGTTGGGTATAAAATATTGACCATAACCATAGAGTTTTGGAGGAATCAAATGAGATAATAAATATGAAAATTCTTTAATTCTATAAAGTATTCTCCAAACAAGCTGTTGTTGTATTACTTTTATAATTATAACATCCATACAACAGTGGGTAGGATAATTATGTATAATTTTATCTAAGTAGATCAATTTATATAATTACATGATTACCCAATGTAGTCCTGTTGTCTATAGGCTATTCATTGTTTATAATGGTACTTAGAGACAGTGTTTTCATCTTTGGCTCAATCCACTCCCACTCCATCTGTCTGTTAATGCCCACACCCTCCATCCTTCTCTACCTCTGCAAATTCATCCCATTATTCAAGGCCTAGCACAGATCCTACTTCCTTCATAAAGATGTTCCTGACCTCCACAGCCCAGAGGAAAATCTCTGAATTCCTCTATCTAAAACCTTCATTGGGCACTGAACATACACTGCTGGGTGATGCAGTGGCTAGAGCACTGGGCATGGAATCAGGAAGACTCATCTTCCTGAGTTCAAATCTAGCCTCAGACACTTATTAGCTGTGGGACCCTGGGCAACTCACTTAACCCTGTTTGCCTTAGTTTCCTTATCTGTAAAATAATCTGGAGAAGAAAATGACAAACCACTCCAGTATCTTTGCCAAGAAAACCTCAAATAGGTCATTAAGAGTTGGAAAAGACTATTTAGTTATCTCTTTCTGGGTGATTTCTATCTGCCCAACTAGACTGTAAACCTCTTGAGAACAGAAATTCTTGTCCTTTTTGTATTTTTTTTTTGTAGCGGAGGAGTCACAGGATCATAGAGATAGAATCACAGGGAGCCTTAGTGACCATATAGTCTAATCGTTTCATTTTACAGATTAAGAAACTGAGGCCAAGGGAAGTTAAATGACTTGCCTGAGATTATGCAGGTAGCAGTAAATAATAAAGGCAGCGTATGAACTTGGGGCCCCTGACTCCAAATCCAGCATTCTTGATTGATATTTTAGTCCATGATAAGCTTTCTACCAAAACATAAGTGAATTTATTTACTTGTTCCCAATGTGGCCAATACATACTGGGATACAACTGTTACATGAAATACATGACAGGCTAACCCCTTCCCCTACAGCAAGAAAAATAGTTAGATTCCCTGATGAATCTATGTTATCCCAGCAGCAACCGAGCACCTGAGAAACTTGACTTGACTTATCTGGATGATTTATAATTAGTGTATTAAATTTTCTAGGTTTTGCTTCCCTTTTGTTGTTATTCAGTCCTTTCAGGATCTTCATGACCCAATTTGGGGTTTCCTTGGCAGAAATTATGAGGTGGTTTGTCATTTCCTTCCCCAGGTCATTTTACAGATGAGGAAACTGAGGCAAACCCTGTTTGTGTGGCCTAGGGTCCCACAGCTAGTTAAGTGTCTGAGGCCAGATTTGAACTCAGGTCTTCCTGACTTCAGGCCTGGTACTCTATCCACTATGCTACCTAGCTGTCCTTTGCTTAAATTAAATTAGTGCATTTGAACAATCTTCTAGCTTGCTTACTTTCCACTGAGAGACGAAGATGGAAGGAGCTTTAGGTCACTGTCCACCAGTCTGTTCATTCCTAGCAGAGGAAGTCAGATCCTAGTTGGATTTCAGTGGGCAGTGGCATGTACTGGAATCTGGACAATACATATGTTGGCTCCCCCTTTAAAATGCCAGCTCTTTGAAGGCAGGGACTGTGGTGCTTTACTACTAGTATCCCCAAATCTTAGCATGGTGCTTTGCATATCATCAGCACTTAATAAATGCCTTTCCATTCATTCACTAATTCATTAATTCAGAAGGGACCATGGTGTTTATGTTACAGACTGGCACATAACCTCTCTGTGTCTTTTGGTTTGACATCAATAAATTACAACAAAGGAAGGTCATTATGAATGTGAAATTGTGCCTCTCTACCTTAAATCCAGAATCTAACTGGTACAGTATTAGACTGGACTAGGTACCTGAACCAGATAACCTCTGATGTCCTTTACAACTCTTAAGATTCTGTGATTGCATACAGCAAGCCTTCTGGCTTTGGTTGTAGGCTAGTGGTACAGTGGCTAGAATCCTTGAGTCAGTAAGTCCTGAGTTCAAATCTGGCCTCAGATACTTACCAATTATGTGACCCTGGGCAAGTCACTTAGCGTGTATGCCTCACTTTCCTTGTCTGTAAAATGGAGATAATAATAGCACCAACATCCCAGAGTTATTATGAGAATCAAATGAGATAATAATTATAAAGCACTTAGAACAGTGCTTGATAATGATGATGATGATAACAGGGGGAAAAAGAAAAGCAATGCAACAAGCAAAGTATGTCTTTGAAATCATAGAACCACAGATTGTCAACAGATTTTATAAAAGAAGAGCTTAATAAAGTGTTTAGCTAAATTTTGTTTGTTTGGGGGCTGAAGGAGAAGACCTAGTTTCCAATATCAACTCTCCCAGTTACTTAATGTGTGATCTGACACGAATTATTTCACCTCTGTGGGCCTATTTCTTCATCTGAAAAATGAGAGACTTGGACTAGATGGACTAAGGTCCATCCCAGCTTTAATTCTGTGATCCTGGGGTTAAAAATGCCTCTCTCCCTCTGGACCCAGGGTAGCAACATTCCACTTCCCATTTCCAAATGAAAAGCATTCTGTAGAATTGGAAACAGGGAGACACATAGTCTTGTCCCTGATGTCACAACTTTCCCACCCTTGGTTTCCACAGACCAGGAATTCTCCCAATGTCCCAATTCCAATAGCTACAGAAGTGATGGAATGGCTTTTTTGTTGTTTGAGAGAGAGACAGATGAGTTCCAATGCTAAGCCCCTTTAAGAGGTCCTTCACAGGTTTTCCTTTTGCCTTTTTATTGTGTCCACTTCCCTTAGAAAGCTTAGAAAGCTGAAACTAAACTTTTACATGGCCCTTCACCTTCAGCACAAACATTCACAAGTCATTCCTTTTCTTATGAACATGGTTTTCTATACTCATATCAGCAAGTTCAGCCTCAGGCTAGGTAAGAAGTGAGGGAAAAAATGACCTTTTTTTCCTATTTAAAAAAAAATCAATCTGGAAGGGGAAGACCATCAGGGTTTCTGGACAAAAGAGAAACAATTGCTATTTACACTCACTCTGAACCATCAAAACTCAAACAATGACCAAATGAGGCTTGGGCTGAGACCTATTGTTGGCCAATCAGTGAGAGCCAGAGTTATTTGGGTTTAAGGCATGGTCAAGTAGGTCCATTTGAATCCCAATGGGCTTTATCAAAGCCTGGGTTTCCCAAAGCTATATTTCAAGAAATCACAAAATGAGATTACATAGGGCAAAAGCATTGTCCCAGTTTTTTTTTTTAATCGTAGAATAAATAAGTAGAGAAGAGAGAAAAAAAGTGAAATCTAGCCCATAAACCCCAAGATATCTTGAAAGGTTTCAGCAATCCAAATTTATATTCTTTTAGGCAGAGCACCCATAGGTAAGGGTATGATTCTCTATGTGGACAGAGGGAGGGGAGGAAGAGGAAAGAGGGAGAGGAAGGAAGGAAGGAAGGAAGGAAGGAAGGAAGGAAGGAAGGAAGGAAGGAAGGAAGGAAGGAAGGAAGGAAGGAAGGAAGAAAGGAAGAATAGAAGGAGGTAGGGAAGTAGCATCTACCATATGTTGAGCTCTGTGCTAAGCACTTACAAATATTTACTTCTCATAACATCCCTGGTAGGCAAGTGCTATTATTACCCCCATTTTACAGTTGAGGAATTTGAGGCAAATCAAGGTTCAGTGACTTGCTCAGTGTCACACGCTTAGCAAGTATCTAAGGCCAAATTGGAACTCAGATTCTTCTAACTCTGTATCCAATTCTCTATCCACTGTGCCACAGATGCTGTTAGAGGTATAGTTATATAAAATGAAAGGATAGGAATAGATAATCTCTAAGTCTTTTATAGCATTAACATGCTAGGGATCTGTGAAGTTTTTCTTGATAATGGGATATCTTTTTGATAGCTCACGTGCCTCATATCCTTGTAAGTCTTTGTAGACCAAGTACTTTGTGTTGCAATATATAGAGCACTGGTCTCAGAGTAGGAAGGTGCATTTGAGTTCAAGATCTTCCAGTGACTAGTTGTGTGACCCTGAGCAGGCCTCTTCACTATTTGAGGAAGAAGAAGAGGAGGAAAAAGAGGAGGAAGGAGAAAAGGAAGAGAAAGAAGAATAGGAGGAGAAGGATGAGAAGGAAGAAGAGAAAAAGGAGTAGAAGAAAGAGGAAGAAGAGAAGAAAAAAAGGAAGAGAAGGAGGAAAAAAGGGAGAAAAAGAGAAGGAAGAGGAGGAAGAGAGGGAAAGGAAGAGAAAAAGGAGGAAAAGGAAGAGGAGGAAGAAAAGGAAGAGCAAGAGGAAAAGAAGGAAAAAAGAGAGGAGAAGGAAGAGGAAGAGAAAGAGGAAAAGAAAGAGGAAGAAGAGAAGAAGAGAAGAAGAAGGAAGAAAAGAGAGAAAAAGAAAAGGAAGAAGAGGAAGAGGGGGAAAGTTAGAGAAAAGGGAGGAGAAGGAAAAGGAAGAAGAGAAAGAAGAGAAGAAAGAGGAAGAAGAGAAAAGAAGGAGGAGGAGGAAGAAGAAAAGGAAACAAAAAAGAAAGAAGAGGAGAAAAGGGGGGAAGGAAGAGAAAGAGGAGGAGAAGGAAGAAGAAGAAGAAAAAGAAAAGAAGGAAGAAGAGGAGGAAAAAGTGGAGCAGAAAACTCTGGCCCTAGATCCAGAAGCAGTGTGAGGGTAAGAATACTGGTGCCTTGGTGGTATGGTGGTGCTGACCACCATTTCAGTACCCAATATCTGACTAGATGCATATCTTGGGCATAGCCCACCAAAGGCAGCAACAAAATGAGTGAGATAACAGCAGCACAAAATCTGCTCCTACCACACCTGGGGAAGGCAGCCTCTTCTCCCTTCCACCTCTTTGAATCCATAGTTTCCTTTAAATGGAAGCTCAGCTTAAATTTTACCTTCTATGAGCCTTTTCTTATCGCTTCCTTTTCATACTTTCTTCCCCTCCCATTTACTTTCTATATATTTTGTATTTATTTATATTGCTTCCCCAATAGAATGTAAGTTCCTTGAAGGAAGGGACTATTTCATTTTTGGATACAGTAGACACTTAATAAATGTTTACTGACTGATTGATCCTCTAATTGGTCATATGTTGTTTTGTAATTGTCTCATGTATATTAGTCATGTCTCCCCAGTTACACTATAAACTACAAGAAAGCCCTCTATGTCTATGTATCCTCACCTCTTCTCCCTCCCTTCCTTCCATGCCTAGGATCTTCCTGGCTACGTAGTATTTGATAAACAATTCATTGACTTAATCAATGAAAACTTGTATTTAATATAATAACAGACCTGGTGGGGGGAAGGGGGAAAACCTAGGAGATCATACAGTCCAATTCCTGCCTGATGAATTCCATCTATAACATCCCCAACAAATTGTCATTCCATTTAAACATGTCAGAGTGATAAGCCATCAGCTCACAAGATTCCTCATTCCACTATTGGACAGTTCTAATTTCTAGGAAGTTATATTGAGCCGAAATCTGTATCCCTCTAACTTCTGCCCACTGTTCTATTTCTGCCTTCCCAGGTCAAGCAGAACAAATTTAATCTCTCTGCCAAATAACAGCCCTTTAAATACTTGAATACAGCCATCGTGTTTCTCCTAGGACTCCTTTACTCTAGGCTAAACCTCCCAAGTTTCTTCAACTGATCCTTGTAATGGCTTAGCCTCCAGCCCTCTCACCCTCCTGCTTGCTTTTATTTGCATAGATATAAGTTCAACCACGTCCTTCCTAAAATGTGGTGCCCATAACTGAAAACAACACTGCAGATAGGATCTGAGCAGTGAGGGAAGCAGGACTATTGGGCCTCTTGTTCTGGACCCTGTGACTATTATCACAACTTAATATCAAATTAACTTTTTGGTCTGCCATATCACAATCCTAAGTAGGAATGGGATGAAATCATAAGCTGTGAAATAATTTCTCTCCTTTAGGTCTTATACACTCAGTCTTAGGCATGGGGGACAGGTGCACTTGGCATTCCCACATCCTCCCCTCCCCAGAATGGTTATACTGCAGCCAAATCAGCTATAAAGCAGATTCTGCATGTCAATCTTTCTGTTCACATAGACTCCTGTTTTAAAATGAGAGCTGTATACCAGATGGCCAAAAGAACATCTTCCATTCTAAAATGGAAGCCCCTGGGTGTGTGGAACAGGTATTACTCCACCTTCTTTTTAATAATTCCGAGGAAAGAAGAGCAGAAGGACCAAAAAGTGATGCCTGGATATCTGACTGATTTTAGTGAGACAAGGCCCCACTTCCCTTCCTCCCACCCAATCTGGGGAAGCTAAATCCTAGGTAAGGCCCTGGTGCAACACTGTCAGAGGCTGGTCTGTCTAAACCTAATATCTAGTTACACTGTAATTTGTAATGCAAAAAGAGAGCCTTAACCAGGAACCCAGAGGAAATTGTCTCTTTTGCGATTATATTAATCTAGCTCAGTCCTTAAGGCCACTGTCTCTGCTTTCTAGCTCTGGCCTTCCTTTCGCCCTCACCTGTAAGACCATGGTCCATTATTATGATTGAAATTAAGAGGACAAAGGAAGCATGGAACATCTTGATCCTGGCAATAGTCATGCCCAAGTGTAGAAACCGATGTTCAGTTGTTTTCCAGTCATCTTAGACTCTTCATGACCCCATTTAGGGTTTTCTTGGCAAAGATACTGAAGTGGTTTGCCATTTCCTCTCCACTTATTTTACAGATGAGGAAACTGAGGCAAACAGGGCTAAGTGACTTGCCCAGGGTCACACAGCTAATAAATGTCCAAGACTGGATTTGAACTCATGAGTCTTCTGATTCCAAGCCCAGTGTTCTATCCACTGCACCACCTAGCTGCTGTAGAGCTCAATACTGGCTTTCAAAAACTAGAGGTTTCAGGAATTATAAATCAAATACGGTTTCTCAACTGTTTAGCTCCCCTTCTAGATTTAAAGTTATATGAGTCTAGCCAGGAGTGATAGTGAATGTCTGTAATCCCTCCTACTACAATGGATGAGGTTGGCAATCTGTTATGCTCTAGACTTCTGATCTACAATGGGCTAAGAAGTTTGGGTGTCTGCACTAAATCTGTGACCAATGTAATGAGCCCCTGGAAGTGGGGAGGCACCAGGAAACCTAATGAGAGGTGAATCAGCCCAAAATTGAGCAAGTCAAAACTCTCATGCCTAGAGTAGTGGGATCAGACCATAAGTTGCCCCTGTACTTGTAGCCTGGATGAGAAAGGGAGACTCAGTCTCAAAAAAAAAAAATTATACGAATCTAGTAGATAATTTCAAAGGTTTCTTCTTATTCTAAAACATATTAACTAAGTTGTGGAGCCAGTGACCAGCAAACTGTTCTCTCAGAAGAGAGAACCATCTTCAAAATATTTTCAGTTACATTTTCTATGAAATAAACAAAGTTTATATTCAGTGCCTTTCAATTCTCCCTTTAGCACTCCCTCCTTACCTTTTTGCTTTTCGCTTCTTTCCAGTCTTCTTACACCTCAGTGTATTCTGCAATTCAGTGATGATGGCCTCCTTGCTGTTCCTCAAACAGAACTTCATCTCCCAACTTCCTGCATTCTCACTGGCTGTCTCCTATGCCTGGAATTTTCTCAGTCCTGATCTCTGTCTCCTGGCTTCCTTCAAGTCTCTGCCAAAATCTCACCTTCTGTTAGAAGCCTTTCCCAGTTTTCCTTAATGCTATTGGTTTCCTTCTGTGATTATATCCAATTTATCCTGTATATATATATCTTCTCTGTGCATGTGTGTGTGTGTGTGTGTACACACATACATACATATATATGTGTATATATATAAATATACACACACACACATATACATACTATATATATATATATATATAGTTATTTGCATATTACCTCCCACATTAGATTGAGAGTTCCTTGAGAAAATAGACTATTTTTGCCCTTTTTTATCCCCAGGGCATAGCACAATGCTTGGCACATAGTAGGCACTTAATGAATACTTATTGACTTGACTTGGTGGTCACTGTTTGCAGGATAGTTCCTGAGGGAACAGTGTGGCATAGTGGGGAGAGAACTGTATAGGGAGCGAAGAAACCTGCATTCTACATCAGATAGGGGCATAATTTTGAATGAGTCATAGAATCCCAGAATAAGAAGTGATATAAAGATCCTCATTGGGAGATCATCTAGTCATGATCCATGAATCCCTTCTACAATATCCCCAAAGATTTCCAGGGTTATATTTAGAAGGATAATTTATTATTGGAGGGAAGGCGTATGAACATTTAGAAATGGAACTAGTGATCATTAAAAGCCAGGAAAGAATTTAATAAGTCTCTTGTGTTATCCTTGGAGTCAAGATGGAGAGATTGGAATTTTTCCCTCTTCCTGAAGAATAGACACAGTAGGAAGAAGATCTAGAAGCTGAATTCCAGGTGTAATTGAGTTCAGGCTTGGCTCAGGAACAAAGGAGCTGGACTACACCCTGAATCGTCTGAACCTATCTTGCACCGAGGTCACAGTATTCTAGCTCCAGATCATCATGGCCTAATGTCCTCTGTGATGGGAGACAACTCACTTAACCTCCCTGAGACTCAGTTTCCTTATCTATAGAATGAGAGGATTACGTTAGACCTCTGAGGTCCCTTCCAGCACTGGATCTATGATTATATAATCCTGTGAAGGCAGGATAACAGAACAGTGAGGTCAGTTCCAAATGGGCTGAATGACAGGACCTAAAGAGTAGTTGTTAGTGTTGAATTGGAAAGAGGAATCTGTTAGAGTATGCCAGAAATCTGTGCTTGACCCTGTGCTCATCAACATTTTTGTTAGTAACTTGGATGAAGGCATGTTTATAAAATTTGTGGATGACATGAACCTTGGAGGAATAGCTAACACATTAGATTACAGGACCTAAAAAGATCTTTTTAATTTTTTTTTAAGATTGGGTCTTACTTTCTCATCCAGGCTAGAAATGTAGCAGCCACCTATGGGTCTGGTCCCACTACTGATCAGCGCAGAACCTTTAACTTATTGGGTTTCTTTTCAACCTGGGTGAGTTCACCCCTCTTTATTTTTTGGAGGCAATCAGGGTTAAGTGACTTGCCCAGGGTCACACAGCTAGTAAATGTCTGAGGCCAGATTTGAACTCAGGTCCACCTGACTCCAGGGCCAGTGCTCTATCCACTGCACCATCTAACCACCCCTTAGTTGGCCCCTCTTTAGACTGTCTGGTGACCTTTTGCTCCCTGGGGCTCACAGTATTGGTTCCAAATTTAGTGTGGACACTTGGTTAGCTCTATCCCTACTGCAAATCAAAACTCCTGAGCTAAAGAAATCCACCAGCCTCAGTCTCTCTCAGCAGCAGGAATTATATACAGCATTCCCACATTGGGGGGGAGGGTAATTGGTTCATAGATTTAGAACTGGAAATTACCCTTGAAGGCCATCAAATCCACCCCCCTCACCAAAAGAAAAGAAAAGAAAAAAAGATGTTAACAGGCTGAAATGATGAATCAAACCTAATAATATGAAAATTAATAGGGATAAATATAAAGCTTTATTCTTTAGCTCAAATAATCACTTTTAAAGGTACAAGCTGAGGGAAGCTAGACATGTTTAGAACTTGCAGTCCATTCACATCCCTGTATTCTCTTGTTCATCTATGAAAGACCTGAAAAATTGAATGGACTTATAAGTTGAACTTACAAGTTCAAAATGGATCAATCACGTGTCATGGATGATCACCAAACAAATACTCTCCTAGGCTACCCAGACCATGCCTAGATTATTGTGTTCTGTTCTGAACACCACCTTTTAGGAAATATACTGACAAGATGGAACATGTCCAGAGGAAGCTCAAATAAGAATGGTAAGATGATTGGACACTGTTATGAGACTGGTTGCTGAAAATGGGGATGTTCTCAAAAAAAAAAAAAGAGCACTTGGGAAGACACAGTAGCTGTGTTCAAGTATTTTTAAAAGGCTGTCAGATGGAAGGACTCAAATTATTCTGCATGTCCCCAGAAGGCAGAGCTAGGAACAATAAAAGGAAGATTCAGAGAGTCAGGCTTCGACTCACTGTGTGAGGTAAATTGTCCTTACAATGAATGGGGAGCTGTCCAAACATGGATGTTCTGCTTCAAGAGGTACGGGCTCTGCTGGTAGTTTGAAAGTGGAAGCTGGGTAAGCAGTACTTGGGCAAAATATTGAAGACATTCTTGGTCAAGTATAGATGACTACTGAGGTCTCATCTAATGTTCTGTAATGAAGAAGCAACTGCTATATTTATATATCAGTTAGAGGTTTACAACAACACTGCCAGGTAGGTAGAGCCGGCATTATTACAATCACTTTAACAAATGATAGAGCAGGTTCATGGGGGTAAAGCAACTTAATCATGGTCATACTCCTGGTAAGCAGAGAAGCCACAGTTCAAACCAAGGTTCCCAATACTATGTCCAATGTTCTTTCAGCTACCACATGGCAGTGCCTGGACAGGTCTCTCCAGTTTCCACAACATTGTTCTTTCCTGCTCCCCCTGGATCTCCACTCCCATTGTACAAGAAGTCTATTTTCCTTAATGGTCTTGCACAAGAGGCAAAACCTCTCTGTGCTTCAGTTTCCTCATCTATAAACTGAAAGGTTTAGGCCAAGGCCCCTTTCAGTACTAAATATAATGAACCTACTCTTCTTTTCTTTAAACTTTGCTCATTCCCTCCTCCTTTCTTCTCTGACTTCCAAGGTCCCCTTGGCAAGCAGCTTTTCCATTAGGCCCTAGATCAGGGTCACCAAACTTTCTGTAGTCTGATACTTCACCTGAAGCCTTTTGTTTGACTATGTCAGCCAATACCTTCAGCATTTCAAGTCCAATTACTCTTGGCCTTGTCTTCTATTGTATATCTAATCTGTTGCCAAGCACTGTCAATTTTGTCTTTATAGAACGTCTTATATACATCGCCTTATTTCTTCTGATAATGTCACAACCCTGGTGCAGGCCCTCATCACCTTATATCTGTACTGTTTAATAGCCTGATGGATGATTTCCCTCTCTCAAGTCTCTCCCCATTCTAGTTCATCCTCTACTCAGCTGTCAAACTGATCTTTCTAAAGGTCAGATGGGCAACTAGGTGGCCCAGTAGACAGAGTGCCAGGCCTGGAATCAGGAAGACCTGAGTTCACATCTGGCCTCAGATATATACTAGCTGTGTGACTCTGGGCAAATCACTTCACCCTCTTTGCCCCGGTTTCCTCAATCTGTGAACTAAATTGGAGAAGGAAATGGCGAACCACTCCAGTATCTTTGCCAAGAAAACCTCAAATGGGGTCGCAAAGAGTTAGACATGAATGAAATAAATGAACAACAAAAACTCAGATATGATCATGTCACTTTCCTCTTCAATTAACTCCAGTGGCTCCCTATCACCTCCAGGATCAAATATAAAATCCTCTGCTTGACATTCAAAGCCTTTCCTAACCTGATCTGTTCCTGTCTATCCAGTCTTCTTACCATGTACTCTGCAGTCCAGTGATGCAAGACACTCCATCTTCAGACTTTGGACATATTCACTGGCTGTTCCCCATGCCTGGAATGCTCTCCCTCCCCATTTCTGCCTCCTGGCTTCCTTCAAATCCCAGCTAAAATCTTACCTTCCATAAGAAGTCTCAGGGGCAGCCAGGTGGTGTAGTGGATAGAGCACCAGCCCTGGAGTCAGGAGAACCTGAGTTCAAATCTGGCCTCAGACATATAACACTCACTAGCTGTGTGACTATGGGCAAGTCATTTAACCCCCATTGCCTCACCAAAAAAAATTTAAAAAAAGAAGTCTTTCCCTTGTTGATTATCTCTAATTTATCTTGTTTTTATCTTAATCATATAGTTTTTTGCACGTTGTCTCCCCCATTAGATGGTGAGCTCCTTGAGAGCAGGGATTATTTGTTTTTTGCCTTTCTTTGTACCTCCAGTACTTAGCACAGTAATGCCTGGCACATAGCATGTGCTTAATAAATGCTTATTGACTGACTGGCTGACTACTGTAAATGCTGGTAAGTCACAAGGAAGTCATTGGCCAGAAACCATAGCCCTATGATCAAACAACTTTTTAGGGACAGCAAGAGCCACCCAGTGTTCATCTCTCTCTCTCTCTCTCTCTCTCTCTCTCTCTCTCTCTTTCTCTCTCTCTCAGAATGGCAAAAAATATTCCCTTTCAACTTTGCTACCTCCTCTTTTCTAAACCTCAGGAAGCTGCCTTCCCACAATCCATTAATACACTCATATATAAGATATTGTGCCTTTAAGTACCTTACATGGAGTTCAATTCATTACATTGCCATAGGAAGGAGGGTGTGTTTTTAGTCTAAAGTGGAAAGTCTGATGCAGAGGTTGGCTCTTAGGCCATTCACTCCTGACAGCACCTACAGGGATGGTGGCCCCCAGGGCTTTTAACTTATATTCACTAGTCACGCATGATGGAGAACCATCATGCACTAAATGTGTACCAGCCAAAAAAGCCTCCATTTCCTACACTGCTTCTTTTCCCCAAGGGAGTTGAGTCAGCCAGGAACCTCAATAATGAAACCAGTCTTTGCACATCTCCTGGGGCCCTGCACACAATGTTGAGACAGATCCATTAGTCCTGAAGCTTTTCCCACAACCCTCCTTTAACAGGAAAAGTTATGGCACCATTACATAACTTTAAAAAAAAAAATTCAATGTTGATTAATAAAAGTAATTTTCTGAAGTCATACTGATGTGTGCTCAATTTCAAATCCATTTCCCTTGCTTAATAGTCTGAGAATGTTTGAGAGATGATTTACAGTTGGAGTGCTTTGTCATGGGCCCCAGGGAAACTCACCTCCCCATGATGACTTACCAAGGGGCCTAAACAGAAAAGGCTGAACATAGCCAAGACAAAATTGCTCTTCCCACTGTTGTCTATACTCTCTCTGTTTGGAGGGGTATTACCCTCATCATCAGCAATTAAAAAGCTAGAGAACCCCACCTCCATTTGAAACTCCAATGCAAGAATCATGACCAATACAGCCTCATCATATAAGAGACAGTATTGAATTTGGAGTCAAAGGGTCTGGGTTCAAATCCTATCCCTGTCACTTGCTACCTGTGTGGTCTTAATCAGTGACTTAACTTCCCTGGGCCTCAGTTTCCTTATTTGTAAAATGAGGGCATTGGACTAGATAACCTCTAAGATCCTCTTTCAGTTCAAAATCTATAATCCTGTGATCTTATATGGATATTTCGGGATGACTTCTCCATGAAGTCATGTGGCATGGTAGAAAGATCACTGGACTCAGGATCAGGAAACCTAAGTTCTGATTCTGGTTCTGTCACTATCTACATTACTGGAGGACCTTTCCATGGCCAAGTTTCAGGGTTTGTCTGTCTGATATATTAGGAGACAGGAAGGTGGAAAGAGGATAGTAAAGTATCTTGGGCTGGAGCTGGATGTGTGAAAAAGGTTGAGTCACAGGAAATATGAAAAATCTGTTTTGCTAGCTCAATGGGGACTTTGAGTGTCTAATGAGGAAGAAAAGAATTGCATTTGGTGCTGCAGTGATGGCCCAGTCTTGTTACAAATCTGCTGCCATTGACAATCTACAATATCCATTCCAGGAGAAGCAATGTGCAAAGCAGGACCTAGAACTGATTCTGATGGAGTAGAATTTAGACTGAATGCAAGTCTTGCCTAGAACTCAAGCACCCAATAGGACTGGTCAAATTGGATTGAAATTCTCCATGAGGTCTCGGCTTCCCCATCAAGATCACCATGGTTAATCATCAGATTTCATAGGCAGAGATCCCTGTGGCTGCAGTAGGTGACTGTCCGAGGAGCTAGACATGAGGATCAGGGCAGCAATCCTCTCTTTCTGTTTGTGATTAAGATGATAGGTCAAGGGGCAGGCAGATGTAGGAAAGAAAAGGCCGAAGAGTGGAATGGAACTCAATTCAGCTTTCCTGACAGGGGCAAAGATTATTCACAGCCACAAACAGATTATGGCCCCATCTATATTTAATGTTGCCACACCTTGACAAAATTGTAAAACTGATAAATTTTGTCTTCAGCAAACTCTGACCTCCCCTATTAGTACTTCTTTTGCCCTCCCCAGTACTCTCCTTTTGCATATCATCCACACTCCTCTCCATCACCCCAACCCCACTATTTCTCATTTCTGTCCTGCATCCCACCCATTCAATTGGCTGTCAGTTAGTCCTTACTAAGGTATGACCCATCCTAGGTGTATCTGCATTTTAAAAGGAAATCTTCCTTCCTTCTTCCCTTCCCTCTCTCTCTTCCTCTTTTCTTCCTTTCTTCTCTCCCTCCATTTTCTTCTTCCTTCGATTTATCATTGATAAAATGTTAAATTGTACAGGACCAAGGACCAAGGACCACACTGGCATTCCACTAAAGATTGTCTTCCAAGTTGACATCAAACCATTAAAGACTATGGTCTCTCTGGCTATTCAATCAGTCCCATAACCCCAAAACTGTTGTTATTCTGGACAATATTTTCTTCATCTTTTTTCACAAAGATAACATGATATATTTTGTCAAATTTCTCTCTAAAACTCTATTATAGTTGTGCTATAATAGTTAACTATTGTAGTTCATAGTTTATTATAGTACAACTATAATAGTAGATTTTTAACTATATTTAACTTAATTAATTTATAAACTATATTCAATTAATTATTATAGTTCACAGAGGCAGTGAAGTGAGAAAGTGGATAGAATGCTGTGCCTGGAATCAGGAAGACTCATCTTCCTCAATTCAAATCTAGCTTCAGATACTTACTAGCTGTGTGATGCTGGACAAGTTACTTAAAGCTCTTTGCCTCGATTTCCTCATCTGTAAAATGAGCTGGAGAAGGAAATGACAAACCATTCCAGTATTTTGCAGAAACAACAACAACAACAAATGGGGTCACCAAGAGTCGTATATGACTGAAATGACTGAACAACAGTAATTATAATTCATAGATTTAGAGCTGGAAGGGATTGTAGAGGTCATGTAGCTGAATCTTCTATATTTTACATATGAAGACACTGCAACCAAGAAAGACATTAAGACCAAGAGAAGTTAAGTAACTTGACCAAGGTCACAAAGGCAATAAGTGGTAGTTCTAGGATTTGAACCCACATCCCCTATCTCCAAATGCAGAATTATTTCCCACTGCTTCCCTAAAACATTCCTCTGATCTACCAAACTAATAAATCAGTCAAAGAAAAAGAAGCGAGGAAACAAGGATAGTCTGACTTGGCCTGTTCTTCCTAAGCCACATTGACTCTTTCCAATTTCTTTTCTAGATACTCACTAAGTACGCCTTTAATCAATTCTAGAATTCTACCAGGAAACAAGTCCAAGTCCCTGACCTCTTCCCTAATGGGGCAATATTTGCTCTTCTCCAGTCTTATAGCCCCTTTCCCATGCTCCATAATCTTTCAAAGACCATCATCCAGGAGTAGCATTTGTCTGTTCTTTCAGTACCCTGGGATCTAGTTCATCTGGGCCTGGTGACATGAATTCATCAAGTATTGCTAAGTACTCTCTTACTGTCTTTCTACTTGTCTTGTGTTTCAACTCCATTAGACATTTTTGTTCTGATGTTTCCAAAACAAAGATTATGCTTTTTGGCAGCAAAACAGAAAAAAGGTAAAATTTGAGAAAGCTTGTAATCTTTTTCTGTCTGTTATTATAATCATTTCCTCTACACCAAGAAGTCTTAACCCTTCTTTGATCCTCCTCCTTCCACCCCCAAAAAAATCCCTACCCTTCTTTCTTGTTCTTAACTTTCTTTACCAACCTCAACCTGACCAGATCTAATGTTCCTGGGACCCTCTTTACTGAATGACTCCTCTTCATCATCTTCATTCTCAGTTACCTGTTCCTCCTTCCATCTTCTCCTTTAAAACCCCAATTTGATGGGTTCCCTAGATGTTGTCTTTAAATAACTCCTCCTTTTCTTTCTCATCAGAATAAATTCTCTTTTTCAGCTTCAGAATTTTATTCTTAAGAACTTTCCAAATAGAGAGGCAGCATGCTACAATGAAAAGAGTAATAGATTTGGATGAAGAAGACTTGGATTTCAGTCCTGGTTCCATCACTTACTACTTGTAAGAGCTTAAACAAATCATTTCACTTTTTTGAGCCTCAGTTTCCTCATCTGTAAAAGAAAAGGGTGGACTTTAAAGGATCCTTTCAGCTTTATGTCTATGATCCTATGCTCCATCCATATCTCCCAGGCTAATATGACACGCCTACCAGAATTTAAGTCACTGGAATCTTATCTATTCTTTTTCAGGACTCTTTGAAATAAGCCCTCTCCCAAGTGCAGAGTACATGTTAGATCATAATCCAGATTTCCTGTGCCAGACAAAAGAAATAAACATGATGATGAGTCTCCTGGCCAAGTTCATTTGCAAGGGTTGGGGTGCTGTGTCCTGTGGGGGTTATGTTCTCAAGTATATCCTAGAAAAGAGATTTTCTAATGGCCATAGCCTTCAGGGCTCACTGTAAGTCAATGATAAAGATAGTACAATAGGATCAGGGGATAACTAAGTTATGATATAGTCAAAATGGATGATTCATCATCTACAATGGTCATAATGACCCACTCAGAGCAAGCTTAGCAAATCCTTTTATGGATGTGTAGTTTAAGAGAGTTTCCTTAAAGAATTCACCTTGGTGAGCTTGCAGGGCGGTGAACCTTTAGGGGTATGACTTAATAAGTTCTTTCCCATATAAAGTATGGACGTGCCCATCAGCACCTTGCTAAAAGGACATGATAGCTGCTGCTAAGGAATCTGAGAATGAGTCTACCTCTGGTTTGGAACTTCCCCTTGAAACTGCCTAAGAAACAGGTTTCAGGAACTAGTACTGCCCCCAAGAATATGTGGTTAGTGTGGTTTAAGAAAGGTTAATGAAAAGAACTTCCTTGATCAGTCCATCCCATCCTACATAGGTGTGGAAGGATCTTAGAAATTATTTACTCCAACACCCTTATTACAGAGGAGAAAACTGAGACCTAGTGAAGTTAAGTGACTTTATCCAAGGTCACAAGTAAGTAACAGAGCCAGGTCTCTGATTACAGTGCTCTTTCTACTTCTGTTTTTGGTTTGTATCCCTATCACCCAGGACAATGCCTGGCCCTGAGTAGACATTTAATAAATGCTTGTTGAATGAATGAATGAATGAACCATATAATTATAACACACAGTTATGTGGGTCTTCATGGTTTACAAAGGACTTTCCTCATAACAACTCAGTGAAGTAGATGGAGTGAGTATTATCATTCCCCATTTGACGAATGAGGAAACTGAAGTCAGAGAGATGTGACTTGCTCAAGGTCACACATTTAGTATTATATCATGCTACTACTCTCCCTTCTTCCTGCAGCGCATTGTCTCTTCATTTATTTTCTTCCCCTAAAAGTAAGAATTATTGATATAGAAAGGAAAGGGATGGGAGGAGACAAATTTGTTGAAGCATTTCCTGATGTGTACATCTTCTAGGAGATTTGGTAGCTGTAATGTTATTTCATTTTTACTTTACACTTACAAAAATTACCTCATTAGTTGTCTATCTGCATCCATGCCTGAATTCAACTGCCAAATAAATCATTTTTTGGATCAGTCTGGGTTCTTTTGGACACTTTAAATGGCACGTTTTGGGTTTCCTGCCTGTCTCCAAAATCTGGAATGATCAAAAGGAGGGAAAGGCTGTTGCATGCTGGCAGACTGCCAAGAGAAAGCCCTTGCCATCTGAATAGAAACATGAAGTGATGTGATGGGGTAGGACTTATAAAGTCATGAAGGATGTGGGCTGGAGGTGTGGGGGAATTATTTCATTCACTAAAACTCCAATATGTCCTCACCATCACTTTGCACTTGAGAGAAGAAGGTCTAGGGCAAATAAAAGAATGCTTTACTGGAACTCAAAGCCTCTGTGTTTTTTACCAAGTGATAGGATACTTCTTTCTTCTCCTTGCCTTTCCCATTTGAGTAACTTAGGTAAAATTAAATGTTGCTCTTAAGGGATTGTACCAGGGATGAGTGCAGTCAGTATTTTTAGAGACTAAAGAAAGCATAGGATGAGGAGCTAGAGAGAAAGAGCAGTGCCAGTGAGGAAAGAGGAAGATTCTGGATGCCCCAATCTTGCTCAGAAGAGATGACTTTAGTCATCATTTAAATCAGAGGACTGTAGTGATTCATTGAAAGTAGAGGACTTTGGGGTGGGGGTAGCTAGGTGGCACAATGGATAGAGCACTGGCTTTGAAGTCAGGAGGACCTGAGTTCAAACCTGGCTTCAGACATTACTAGCTGTGTGACCCTGGACAAATCACTTAACCCCAATTGCCTCCAAAAAAAAAAAAGTAGGGTCTCTGGATAGGTAACTTATAGCACCTAAGGCCCATAACCTTGATTTTTTAAAATATTTTTATAACAATATTTCAATATAATTGGTTTCCTTGTAATCCTATGTGTATTATCTTCTGCATGTAAAAACATTATTCCGAAGAGTCTATAGACTTCACCAAACTATCAAAAGGACCCATGACACATAAAAAAAGATTCAGAACCCATGTTATAGAGCTATGCAGAGCCAAAGTAGAAGGAAGAACAGAAATATAACTAGTTAGCCTGCCTCCCTTTCCTCCCCTCCCCCTCCCCCTCCTCCTCCTCCCCCTCCTTCCCCTCCTTCTCCACACATTTAGGATCATAGATTTAGATCTGAAAGGGACTGCAGAAGTCATGTAGTTGAATCTTATCACTTTATAGAAGAAACTGAAGCCCAGAGAAGTGAGAAGGGCAGCACAGTGCAGTAGAAAATGCAGTAGACTTAGAGTCAGGAAGACAAGTTCAAATCCTGCCTCAAACACTTTTGTCGTTCAGTTGTGTCTGACTCTTCATTACCCCATTTGGGGTTATCTTGGCAAAGATACTACAGTGGTTTGTCATTGCCTTCTCCAGCTTATTTTATAGATGAGGACACTGAGGCAAACGGGGTTAAGTGACCTGCCCAGGGTCACACAGCTACTAAGCATCTGAAGCCAGATTTGAACTCAGGAAGATGAGTCTTCCTGACTCCAGGCCCAGTGCTCTATCTGCTGTACCACCTAGCTGCTTAAACACTTTCTAGATCTTTGATCCTAGATGTGTCATTTAATTTTTCTGAGCCTTAATTTCCTCATCTGTTAAAAAAAAAGAGAGGGGGGAGGAGAGGTGAAATTGTGCTCAATGTTTGCTTCCGGCTCTAAATCTCTGATCCTATGTATCAGAGGACCCAGGTTCAAATCTCAACTCTGACACTTACTATCTATATAACTTTAGGGAAGTCACTTAACCCTCCTTGGCCTCAGTTTCCTCACTTGTAAAAATAAGGAGATTGAGTTAAATGGTCTCTGAAGTACTTTATAGTTGTAGAACTATGATCCTAAGTGACTTGCCCACAGTCACATGGGAGTGATAGGGAGTAGCCAGGCAACTAGGAGTCAAGACAGGACTAGTGGGGGAGGGGGTGGAAACAAGCATTTACTAAGCACCAGGCAGTGTTCTAAGTGCTTTATAATTATTAATTCATTTGATAATATTTGTGAGAAAAGGTATCCTCCAGAGAAGTTCTTTTTATCTTTGGGACTCCATCCTCCTAAGACTGAACTGTGCTGATTGGTGGGATAATGAGGGATCAAACATTTAACTCATCCCACATTATCTAGCTGAGCCATGCTTCATATCCCATCAAGTCATATGCATAACCTCCCACCTTTGCTCCCTCATCAAGACTTTTTGTACTTTATTCCTTTTCCATTATTCAACTGTCTAACTACATTGGCTTTCTTTTTCTTGCACATAACACTCATTTTCTTTCTAGAAGATGCAATGGATAGAACACTGGGCCTGGAGTCAGGAAGACCTGAGTTCAAATCTGGCCTCAGACATGTAATAGTAGTGTGACCCTGGGTAAACCATTTACCCATTATTTGCCTCAGTTTGCTCAACTGTAAAATGGAAATAATAATAGTACTTATCTTCCTGGGGATTGTTGTGAGGATCAAATGAGACAAAAGGCCTTAGAAACCACATAGTACAACCCACTCACATTGTAGAATAAAGGCCTGAGGTCATAGAATAATAAACCTAGAGGTGGAAGAAAGTTCAGTGGCCATTTGATTTAACTTCTTCATTTTACAAGTTAGGAAATTGAATTCCAGGGTGATTAAGGGACTGTCCAAGGTCACACAGATAGTATCAGAAGTGTGATTTGGACTGAGGTCCTCTGAATTCAGAGTCATGGTCTTTTCCACTATCCCCTAGCAATAGCCTAAAGAAGGATCCCTAAGACTGTTGGAGAAGACAAAGAACTCCGTGTTCATCTACAGACTGCATAGTAGACCCACATCATTTAATGGTCACTGATGGCTCTAGTAGAATGGTCAGGGTTCAGAACTCCAAGAGAACTAGCCTTTGTATTTACCCCTCAGAATGTGGAGCTCCTGTACCTGTATCCCTTAATTCTGCGGCGTCTGTGCATCCCCCCAGCTCTGCAGAGCTAGCCAGCAAAAACATTTGTCAAAGATGACACTCTAGTCATCCATGCCACTGGAGACAGTGACAGATGATCTTGCACAACTCCATAATCAGAGGCATGCTGAGGATGAATGGAGGCTCTGTCACATGTACATCTCCAGCCTCCTTGGAGATCCAGCTACCTGGAAGAGAGACAAATTACAGCCTGGTCATCAGAAGTGACTAGTTCAGTGCATTTCTGCATGCAGATGAGGCTAAAGTCAATGCACTCCATGAAAGCATGGTGGAACCCCCATGGTCAGATAACTCTGCCCCCCACTCATTAATGCAGCTGTGTCTCTTCTTCACCCACCCTCTGGAAAGGATGCAAATATAACATTATCTATTTGTGCATGTGGTGGGGGCATGGCGCTCCTCTTAACTTAGCTTCCCTAGGGCAATTTTAGATCTACAATGACTCCTATTATGTCTTCTTTTTTTTTTCTCAATCATGTCTAACCTTTATTCATTTGATCTTATCAATTACCATGAGAAGAGGAGAGGACAGGAATAATTATTCCCATTTTGTAGGTAAAGCCAAGAGAGGCAAAATGAAAGATTTGAAGTTTGAATCCAAATCCAATATTCTTTCCACAAGGATCATAGAATGTTAAAAGTGGAAGAGGGCCTTTGAGGTCATATGATCCTATCCCTTCATTTGACAGATGAAGAAACCAAGGCCCAAAGCAGTAAAGAGATTTACCCCAAAAGATAGCTAGTAACTGTCAGAGTGTGAATGAAATCTCAGGTTTTTTGGTTGCACTCTTTTCACTAAGCCAAGTTGTTTTCCCACGAAACCACGCTGCCTCAGCAAAGGGCCTTTTAAAGGTTCAGATGCAATAATGGATGTGAATACCTGTGACAAGTAGAAAGTGTGTTACAAAGATGTGAGGGATTATTGATGATATCCACAATGGCAGAATTGTTCCAAATGCCACTTCCAGTCAAACTGATCAACCTCAGCTCTTAGTCTATGACCCAACTAAATGTGAGCAACTGCTATTCCTATATTCCTGTCCATCACACTTCTGGATGGACAGACCACGCATCAATGAGCCAGAGGTTTCTATTAGAGCAGTCTCAAGTCCGTTCTGACCCTGACTGTCTAGACACAGTTTCAGTGGGTCTTAAATTTGACTGGGAAAAAAAAATAATTTGGAGAGACAAGCTAGAAGGTAGAGGAAACTGAGGATGGGGGGGGGGCAGAGTTAGGGACAGAAATGTGGTTCAGGGTCTGCCCACCACTGAAAAAGCATTTCTCATTGTCAATAATAAGTAACATTTATAAAGTGTTTTATAGTTTACCAAGTATATTGGGTAGCTTTCTGATTCAACTAATTATTCTTGTAGCCTGGGTACTAGTTAGAGAGCACAAAACCAGTTCACCTTCCCTCTGTGAAGTAGGAAGTACAAGGCATTAATCTCCCCATTTTTCAGGTCAAGAAAATGAGGCTTTCACAGAAGTAAAACAACTCATCCAGGGTCAGAGCTAGGGCTGTGTCACGTGGTACTGAAGTGTGTACATATATACATATTCTGTGTGTGCGCATGCACGCGAGTGTGTGTGTGTCTGTGTGTGTCTGTGTCTGTGTCTGTGTCTGTGTCTGTGTCTGTGTCTGTGT
>NW_020954589.1:19543040-19620005 GCF_900497805.2 Vombatus ursinus
TGTGTCTGTGTCTGTGTCTGTGTCTGTGTCTGTGTCTGTGTCTGTGTCTGTGTGTGTGTATGGAGGGATGGGGGAGTGCTCTCTCCCTTCAGTAGTATATGCAGGGGTGTACTAGGGATGTTTAACACTGTCTGGGGGAAAATATTTGTACACACTTTTAAGGTCAGTCTACATTATTAACACTTTCTTAAGTCTAGATAATCAACAAAACAACAAATCAAGAGCAGATTTGTAGCTGATTTCTGTGCTGAAAATGTTCACACCAAAAATCCAACATTGTCTCTCCCAGACTGGTCAGAGCTGGCTCCAGCACTCAAACTATTGTACCCTTATGTCCTTTACCAGCCTGTTCAAACCTGCTCCCCTATCAGGTTCCTTTCTCAGAATCCCATAGCGTGTTTCTAACCCAGCCCCTTCAGAGGATAAGATAGGACTTCCTGGGGGACAAACCACCTTCTTCTCCCAGTATGGTCATATTGTCCTGTGGGCTTGCATTACCACTTGTCCCACCATTTATGTTCCATCCTTCTAATTCTGTCTCTATCCAGGACTGTACAGAGCCCGCAAGGATCAGAGCTAGGACTCAAATCCAGGCTTCCCAGTTACCAGGCTGGTGCTCTGTTCATTATGCCTCACAGCCTCTCAAACTCAGCTGTTAGAACTCAGCTAACATTTCACTTGCAAACCCCTTTTGTTCAGTTTTTCCCTCTGTGGGGTAGAAGCTACCAAAGTCAGCATGCTTCATTAAACAGACCTTTTGGGGGGAACGGATTAAAAAAGTTGGGGGGGGGAGTTGGTGTAGGTGTGTATATGTTTCATCCTAGGCTTCCTAGTAAACACATAAATCAGCAGTATCTATATTCATTTCATAATGGGCTGTGTTCAGTACAAAACTCCCCCTGTTTTGCATGATTCCCCCCCATCATGATTAATATAAATGACTGAAGTTAATTATGTTTCTCTTCATGGAAAAATGTATTTGTCAAACTGCTATAGCATCAGTAAAAATAAACATGGTGCCTTATAAAAGTGCGGGATTGTGAGGGAGTCAAACACCCAGGGAGGAGAAAGCGACTGGAGCCAACATTCCCCTCCTCTTGGGCTTCATTCTGACTGAGCAGGAACACTTTATATTTACCCAATGTGACAAAAGCATTTTTCTTAGTTAAGTGCTAGCAGGGTCCTGATGAGGTAGATTGATGTCATTATCGCTAACAGTAATAACATCTCAAGTTTATAGAAAAGATTTTCCCTTAAGGATCTCAAAGTATGCTGCTTCTGGTTTATGCCTGCTGCCAGACCTCCAGACCAAGGGGTCAACCAATCCATCAACAAGCATTTATTAAGGGTCTGTTGTATGCCAGGCATTGTTCTAGGTGCTGGGGATACAAAGATAAGAATAAAACAGCCCCTGTCTTCAAGGAGCTGATATTCTATCAAGGGAGATAGTAGGTAAACATGAAAGTAAACAGAAAATGTCTACAAAGTCAAGACCATATCATGGCAGATGAAGGGGAAGGGGGGTTGGTGTTGAGGGGTCTGGAAAGGCCTCGCTTAGGAGGTGGCACTTCATCCAAGTTTTGAAAGGAGTTAGGGGTTCTAGGAGACACTGGCAAGAAGGAAACACATTTCTAGCATGGGGACAGCCTGTGCTTTTGCACAGGGCCAGGAGATAGGAGATGAACTGTTGTGTTAAAAGAATATCAAGCAGGCCAATTTTTGTGAGGCAATGGGGTAAAGTGACTTGCCCAAGGTCATACAGCTAGTAAGTGTCAAATATCTGAGGCCACATTTGAACTCAAGTCTTCCTGAATCCAGGGCCGGTGTTCTATCTACTGCACCATCTAGCTGTCCCTAAGCAGGTCAGTTTTGTTGGACCATAGAGTATTTTAAAGGGAGGGATATATACTGGAGGAGGAAATGGCAGGAGCCAGATGGTGAAGGCTTTTTTAATGCTAAACATAGAAGGAGTTTGCATTTTATCCTTGAGAGCCATGGGAGCTCTCTACGTAGTGGAATGATATGGGCAGACTTGTGCTTTAGGACTCTGGCAGCAGTATATAAAATGCATTTGAGGGTGGAGAGACAGTGGAGGCAAGGAGTCTGATTACCAAGCTGTTACAATAGTCCAAGCAGAGGGTGATTAGGACCTGAACTAATCCAGTCCAATCCAATAAACATTTATTAAGTGCCTGCTATATGCCAGGCTCTGTGAAGGTACAATATATGTTATAATAATATAATATACAATGATGCTGAAGATACCATAAGAAGAAAGGCAGTATTTGCCTTCAAACTTACAATCAAAAGGGGGGGGGCACACTACAAACAAAAGGAAGTAGGAAAGCAGGGAGGGGAGAGTGGGAAGGGAACATGAGGTGGCATCTAGTTCTGAGCAGTTGAAACTAGGCAGGGCAGCAGATGCAAAGCAGAGTGAGGTGAGCATCTAGTTACTGCCCTTTCTAAAGGAAGGTGCTAGAAGGAGTTTGGTACTTTGCCCTCCAGCCCTCCAATCAGAGACTTGAGGAGTCTGAGGGCAGTCATATTAGCCAATGTTTTCATTAGCAGCTTGTTGTTGTCCAACTCTTTGTGACCCCATTTGGGGTTTTTCCTGGCAAAGATATTAGAGTGGTTTGCCATTTCCTTCTCCAGCTCATTTTATAGATGAGGAACCTGAGGCAAACAGGCTTAAGTGACTTGCCCAGGGTCACACAACTAGAAAGTGTCTGAGGCCAGATTTGAATCCAGGAAGATGAGCCTTTCTGACTCCAGGCCCTGTACTCTGTCTACTGTGCCACCTAGCTGCCAGTTTAGAAGTGATGAGCTTATCCTGGGAGGCCTATTTTTTTTTTTTGGCAAGGGAGTCAGGGTTAAGTGACTTGCCCAGGGTCACATAGCTAGTGAGTATCATGTGTCTGAGGCTGGATTTGAACTCAGGTCCTCCTGACTCCAGGGCCAGTGCTCTATCCACTGCACCATCTAGCTGCCCCTGGTAAGCACATCTTGATCCCAAGAATTGAAACCAGGCAGGGCAAGCAGATACAAAGTGGAAGGAGGTGATTGTGGTATGAACGGAGAGAAAAAAATTAATTAGAGAGATATTATGGGGATAAAATCAACAATACTTGGCAAATTTTTGGATATTATATGATAAGATCACTACCAGCTGGGATCATCAAATGTTTTGTGACTCAGGTACAACTCCAGTTGGTCTAAGCTAGGGGTGGGGAAACTGCAGCCTCAAGGCCACATGTGGCCCTCTAGGTCCTCAAATGCGACCCTTTGACTGAATCTAAACTTCACAGAACAAATCTCCTTAATAAAAGTATTTGTTCTATAAAACTGGGATTTAGTCAAAAGGCAGCACCCAATGACCTAGAAAGCCACAGGTTCTCCACCCTTGGTCTAAGCCAGCTGGAGAAAACAAAGAGAACTAAGAAAAAGAGAAAACTAAGAAAATTGAAAGAAAAGGGCAAGAATAGAATCCAAAATGAAAACGCCATTTTAATGAATTGGAGGAGACATAGTCAAGAACTCCAAGGAAATCCCTCTGCAGACATTTTTAGGCACGTATTTATTACGTTTATTATTTAATAACACAACCACTTCTGAGGCCCAGTTAGTTTGGAGAACCTAATATCTCTCATTAAAGTGAACCATAGCTCTGGACCCAGGCATACAAACCAGTCTTCATCCCAGGAGAGCCTAGCTCTTTTTTTTTTTTTTTTTTGCTTAGGCAGTTGGGGTTAAGTGACTTGCCCAGGGTCACACAGCTAGTAAGTGTCAAGTGTTTGGTCTGAGATCTGATTTGAACTCAGGTCCTCTGCCACCTAGCTGCCCCTGAGCCTAGCTCTTAACAAGAAGAGTCAGACTCTTTCTCCAGCTCTCTGGCTCTTTACATTCTTTTCCCTTACCCCCACCCCAGAGCATTATGGAGAACCACTTTAAGCTTAGGTGTGGCTCATGTCTAGGATCTCTCCAAAGGCAGAGAAAAACTCCAAAGTTTTCCTTGACAAAAACTTAAAACATGATATGGTAACCCATAACTCCTATTATACTTTTCTGAGAAGTTGATACTTAAAACATTAAAAGAAAGAGCATTTAATGTTACTGTGGAATAGGCATTTCAGCCTCACTCAAGCTCTACATTGTCCAAACTTCTTGTTCCAGGTCTATTACTACAGGTCATGACTTGGGCTCAATCCTCCTGCCTGTGGCCATCTTCTCCAAGTGTGTAGAAAATTACAGAAGACTTCTCCTGTTGTGTGGACAGCCCCAATTAAGGGACCCAGAGGCTCCACATTCCACAGTTACCTCTAAGGCTAGAAAGGTCCATCACAGTGATGACGTCTAGAGGTTAGTGGTGCTGGAACCCCAAGATCACAATACGAGGGTCCTACCCAAAAGAATTCAACCCAAGCCTTCTTTCAGCTGAAGACAAGGTTTGTTAAAGATCCACCATATTGGCCAGACTCTTAAGGAATCAGCATCTGTGAGCTATTGGCTAGATTGTAAAAATCTTAGCAGTGGCTAGATTATAAGAACCTGAGCATCTTAATGGAGACAAGATGGACCTTATATACAGAAAGACTATGGGAGGGATCTAGGAGTGGCCAAGTAGTCTATGAGGTAATACAACTCCAGGAGTAGCCAAGGGAGAATGGAGCCTAGATAGGATTAAGGTTGGGAAATAGCTGGAGGTCATAGGGAGGTAAGACAATGGAGGACCAGGCTAGGTTAAGGGTAACAGAGATAGGGCATAGCCACAAAGAAAAGCCAGTTGATGGGATTATAGCCTCAGGGGACCGCCAGAGATTAGGCCATGTGGGAAAGTCCAGTGTTTTTCCTTTTTGGGGTCTAGCTCCCATCCTCATCAACAGGATTGCTTTTCAGTCACCTATGTTTAGGCAAAGAAACTCCAAGCAGAAGAGGAAGCCAGGTTCTTAAGATCTTAATGCAGACTCACTTGGACAGGCAACTACTGTAGCGATCACATGTGAGGAGTTATCATTTCTTGTTTCCTCCACCCCTCACAGACAATCCCAGAAAGAGTCAACTCACATATTCAGGAGAGTATAAAAAGAACAAGAATAGAAGTTATCTCTCCCTTTAAAGCCTATGGAGCAGGCAACTAACTGTTTTTTGGATCAGCAGCCAGACCTCATAATGTCTTCCTCTCCCCCTAGTGCCAATACAGAGACAAAGGGGTGGTTGTGTCATTCCAAAGTACTTCCCTTCCCACACTCCATAGTCTATCCAAACTGGTCTTCCCTCTATGCCTTATGCATGGCATTCTATTCCCAATCTCTGAACAATAATTGTGCCAATGCCTTGAATGTCTTCTACCTCAGAGAAATCCTTCACTAGTTTAAGATGAAGCTCAAATACTTTCTACAGAAAATCTTCCATACTGCCATCCTCCAAATATTTAAAGACTTTTATCACGCCTTCTCTTGGGGGGAGAGGGAGGCAGAGTGGCACAATGGGTAGAATACTGAACTTGAAGTCAGAGAGATCTGAGTTTGAAGCCCACTTCAGTCATTAGCTAGCTATGTGATCCTGGGCAAGTCATTTAACCACCCTCAGCCTCAGTTTGCTTATCTATAAAATAATAGTACAGTAATTAGGCAACTAAGTAGAATTAGGTAGAACACTGGATCTGGAATCAGGAAGCCGAGTTCAAATTCAGTCTTCAACACTTACTGCCTGAGTGACTGTGGGAAAGTCACTTAACCTTGTTTGCCTCAGTTTCCTCATCTGTAAAATGAGGATAATAGTAGCATCTACCTCCCAGATGAGGATAAAATGAGATTCAAGTTATAAAGCACTTTATAAACCATAAAGTGTTATATAAATGCTACTATTATTAAATAATAGCATCTACCTCACAGGTTTATTATGTACCTCAAATTATATAATTATATGTATAATTATACATACACATATGTGTGTGTGTGTGCATTTTGTTGTTGTTGTAGTTGAGTCATTGTTCAGTTATGTCCGACTCTTTGTGATCCCATTTGGGGTTTTCTTGACAATGAGGGGGAGATTGGGTGTAGCCACAATGAAAAGCCAGTTGATGAGTTTATAGCCTCAGGCAAATGCCAGAGATGTGGCCTTGTGGGAAATTCCAGGGTTTTTCCTTTCTGGGGCCCAGATCCCAACCCCATCAGTGAGAGGAGATAGACTACCCTTCCCCACTCCCTCTCTTTTCCCCCTGCTCCAGAAACGGGCATGGAGGCATTTGTTTCTGTTCTGCGGTGTCCTTTTCAGTTTCAAGTGATTCCCACAGGGCTAGGGAGGTCAAACTATTGAGGTTTAGGGGTGCTGGGACCCCAATATCACAACATGCAGATCCTGCCCAAAAGAATTTGACCCAAGCCTTCTTTCAGCCAAAGACAAGGTTTATTCGAACATCAATCATTTTGGCCAGACTCTTAAGAAGTCTGAACATTAGTGAGCTATTGGCTAGATTATAAGAATCTGAGCACCTTAATGGAGGCAAGATGGACTTTATATACAGAAAGACTGTGGGAGGGATCAAGGAGTGACCAAGTAGTTTGGGGTGACTGGAGGAGGGGTCTAAGGAAGATCTGGATGGGAGTGACCAGTAAACTGGGGTAAACAGAACTCCTGGGACCTGGACCTCGGGGCCAAGGGAGAATGGAGCCTAGATAGGATTAAGGGTGGGACATGGCTGGAGGTCATAGGGAGGTAAGAAAATGGAGGGCCAGGCTAGGTTAAGGGTAACAGATTGGGTGCAGCCACAATGAAAGGCCAGTTGATGGGATTATAGCCTCAGGGGACTGCCAGAAATTAGGCCACGTGGGAAAGTTCAGGGTTTTTCCTTTTTGGGGTCCAGATCCCATCCCCATCAAAACCACAGCAACCTTGGAGGCAGGATTGCAGGTGGGAAGGCAGAGCAGCCAGCCTGGCATGGAAACCTGAGAAGCCGTGACTCCTGGGACTGGAGCTTGAGAAGGGTTTGGACTTGGAACTGGAACTGTTCTTTAGGGGAACCAAGCTGAGTCATCAAGCTAATCCTTACGCCTCTGCTGTGTTGGATGGAGTAAATTTTTATGTTGCTATTATGCCTTTTGAAGTCAATATTATTTTATAAAAGTTCCTGTATTACACATGTATCCATGCATATATATATGTATGTTTATATACATATACAAAGTGCTATGCAAGCCTTAAAGCACCATATAAACACTGGAAAGAAAGAAAGAAGCATGTATTAAGTACCTACTACATGTCAGTCACTGTGCTAAGCACTTTACAAATATTATCTCACTTGATCTTCACAATAACCCTGGGAGGTAGATGCTATTATTATCCCCACTTTACACATGAGAAAACTGAAGCAGACAGAGGTAAAGTGACTTGTCCAGGGTCACACAGCTAGCAAGTGTCTGAGGCCCAATTTGAACTCAGGTCTGCCTAACTCCAGGCCTGGTGCTCTATCCACCGTACCACTTAGATGCCTCTTTGGCATGCTCATAAAAAAAAATGATAAAATAAATAAGGGGAAGAGAAAAAAAAATCTAGCCAGTAAATCCCAAGATATTTTGTGAGATTTTATTGGGATTAAATTTTATATTCCTTTGGGCTAAGCACCCACAACAGGCTTTAAAAAAGCACATTGGGATTCAAATGGAACTATTTGACCCCACCTTAAACACAAATTGTTCTGGCTTTCACTGATTGGCCAACAATAGGTCCCAACTCTAGAGTCACTTGGTCTTTGTTTGGGTTTTGATGACTGAAGGAATGTAAATAGCAATTGTTTCTGTTCTGGCCAGAAACCCTGAAGGTCTTCACCTCCCAGTCCAAGATAATTTTTTTTGGTTTCAAACTAGGCTATCTAGTGCATCATTTCTTACCTAGCCTTAAATCACTAAATGGGTGTTGCCTCAGACAAACTGAGACCTGAGACCTTAACTTAAAAAGGTCAAACATCTCCCACTGCATCCAGGGCCATCTCCAGTTATCCTGATCCATGTCTGGCCACTGGACTCAGATGACCTTGGAAAAGAGAATGAGGCTGATGAATTTGCACAACTCTGCCTTACTTAAATCCAACTCAATTGCAAGTCAAAACATCACCCTCCTATTGGTTCTCTTCAAGGATGAAGGACAAACAACATAAACATTATGATAACTGCCTCATAATAACATTAGTTATCATTATTACTCTTACCCAGGCTACATGTATGTACATGTATGTGTGTATAAATTATATATAGCATATGGTATGTCTATGTGTGTGTGTATATATGTGTATGTATGTTGTATGTATGTATCTATTATGTATGTATATATACATATATGTATACGTATATATGTGTGCATATATATGTATATATGCTATGGGGCAGCTAGGTGGTGAAGTGGATAGAGTGCTGGGCCTAGAGACAGGAGGACTTGAGTTCAAATCCAGCCTCAGACACTTACAAGCTGTGTGACTCTAGGCAAGTCACTTAACTCTGTTTGCCTCAATTTCTTCATCTGTAAAATGAGCTTAAGAAGGATATGGCAAACCACTCCAGTATCTTTGCCAAGAAAACCCCAAATGGAGTCATGAAGAGTCAGACATGACTGAAATGACTCAGCAACAATAAAATATATCATATAAACACATATGTGCTTATATCCACACACACAAAGTGCTTTACAAACTTTCATTGCTGTCTTATTCAGGCTCAGCACTGTAAGTTCCCTCTACCAACCATCATATGGCATCTTTGTGGGTCCCTTTCACTTCCTGGTTGCCCTTAAGAGGGTCTCTGAATAGAGACAGCTAGGTAGCACAGTGGATAGAGTACCAGCCCTGGAGTCAGGAGGACCTGAGTTCAAATCCAACCTTAGACACTTGACACTTACTAGCTGTGTGACCCTGAGTAAGTCACTTAACCCCAATTGCCTTACCAAAAAAAAAAAGAGGGTCTCTGAGAATTCTAACAGCCACAGTCCCAAGCCTAAAGGGTATACCATGTGGAGAGGATTCTCAGAGGAAATTTTCTAAGGGCCAGAACTTCTGATCCTGTCCACAACTTTCCTCATTGCTACCTGCCAAAGAAGAGGCCTTTGGCAAGGAAGCACATGAATCTTTATGGACATAACTTCACAGTTTCCCTGATTACTATTTCTGATGGGAGTTTAATGATATGCGACAGCTAGGGGGTGTAGTGGGTGCAGTGTACACAAGCACGCTCACTGGAAACACACCCAGGACATACCAGACCACAGGGACTATTCTATATTAACCCCCCACCACTCCCACACCTTTATGTGATTCCTACACATTCTCCCTAAAGTCCACGGAACAAGAATGGCCAGTTTTGTCCAAAACTGCCCGACTCCATTCTTTTAGTCTTCTTCCTTCAGGACCAATGCAAACTCAGGAGGAACTCTGGTCATTGGTCAGCCCCTCCCTTGCTGGTCCTGGTTGCTGCCACAATGAGGAAATCCATCAGATGGGTTCCAGCAAACACAGCTCTCAATAACAGTCTCTCACCTCTATGCCCTGTGGGTCAGTAAAAGGACAGTGCTGTTTCCTGAAAAGTGAATTAAAAAAAAAAATTTACATGACAACTTTGCTGTATATTTAAAAGGAATAGCAAGTTGTACATAGTAGATTTGCAGTTTCATTTGCAATCATCTTTTTTATTATACTATTATATTATTATATATTATAATATATGTATTATAATATATTATACTACTTATTATACTATGGAAATTATTATGCTATATAATGGAAATACTTATTTTATTCCATAAATTAAAAATAAATTTTTTTAAGTGAATTGGATTAGGAATTCAATGAGCCGGGTTCAAATCCTGGCTCCCACACAGACTAGTTACGTGATTCTGGGGAAAGTCACTTAATATCTCTGAGCTTGTTTCCTCCTTTAATACTCATACTACCCCAATTAGCAGGGTTGTTTAGGGGATATCACTATATAAATGTTGGTCTTTATTATTCCCTCCCCACTATGCTGATATCTCTCTTCTGGATGAGCTTCAGCTTATCAAGGTCTTCCATGAAATGCAGTGGACAGAACTGAAAATAATATTCCAATTGTATGTTCTTTTTACATTTAAACAAATCTCAACTTCCCCTTCCCTAGGCCTCAGTTTCCCTTTTTATAAAATGAAAGGCTTGGACTAGATTGTCTCCTGGAGACCTTGGCCACTTCCAGCTGTAAATCCTATGATCCATATGTGGCTTGTAAAACCCTATCCACTGAATAATTTTATTAACAGTGAGAACACACAGCAGTCTGGTCTTATTTCATATCATTCACCTTCATGTACTCTCCATTCCAATTCAATTGTCTTCCTAGCTGCCTTCTACACATGATATTCCATTTCCCCCTTCCCCATCTTTGCTCAAGGGGTCCCCTATGCCTGAAATGTACTTTCCTCTCCTTTGCCTACATAGAATCTCTAGCTTCCTCCAAAGCACATCTCATGTACCACCCATTACCTGAAGCCTGGCCTGATCCCTCCAGTTATTAGCTAGAAATTGCTTTCTATTACTTAAGGTTTGTGTGTGTGTTTGTTTTTATTCCAATCAGAATTCATTGGTAGAGGAAACTCCCAGTTAGGAAATTCTTATACTAGTGCAGATCAATATCTACTCTACAACTACCAAAAAATCTTATCAAATTGCCTAAAACATTGAGAGGTTCAATAACTTGCCCAGGATGAAGCAGTCATGATGTGGCAGAGGCAGGCCTCAACTCTGAGTCGGACCCTCCATCTGATTATTTGGTAATGTTTTCTATTTACTTACTTGTGTAATTATTGTATTTCACCCCTCCACATACCTCTAGTAGAATGTAAGAAACTTGTCCCTGAGGACAAGTTTTCCTTTTTGTCTTCACATCTCCAATGTCTAGCACACAGTAGGCACTTAATAAATGCTCATTGAATTTAATGGTGGGGGTTCCAAGACATAATGTGGGCCACCAGAGAGTCTTGTTCTAGGCTACAAGTTGATATAACATTCAGTTGAGGTCCAGTATAGTCAGTGGGCCAATTCAGAGAAAGGATATGGGGGGTAAAGGGGATAGAGGAACAGGAAGTGATATTGGTAGAGGTGGGTAGAAAGGAAAGCTGGTATGGTTTTTGGCATTGCTGGCCATACTCACAGCTGTGTTCCAATGAACAGTGGCCTTGTGGTAAGTACTAGCCTGAGGATCATGAAACCTGAGGTGAGGTCTCCACAGGTGAATACAAGGCAAGCTTCTGAAAGACAGAGGGTATAGGGGTAGGGCTAGAGTCACCACTCTGTACATTCCCTGAAGTTGTGGAGTGTCTAACTAATAGTGAGAACTTAATAAATGCTAAATTACATTACACGATTATTAATTAAACTTCAGTGACTAGAAGTCAGTGACTCGTGCCTTTAGTCATGAATTACCATAGCTTCTCATGAGGGTTTTATTTTTAATCTTTATCTTTTAATTAAACAATTACCATAGCTTATAAGTGAGAAATTTGAAGAAGGTCTACACCAATATATGCTTATATACAGTCTTTCACACTTCAGTGGTTCTGTAATCTCAGTTGACATGGCTCTGAGCTGAACCTTGTACTATGGAAATTCCTAGAAGGGGAAGGAGAAGGGAAAGCATTCCAGTCATGGAGGACAGAGGCACTGATAGGAGGTGGAATGTGAAGTATGAGGAATAGCAAGGAGTGCAATATTGAAATACTTCAAAAACACTTTAGCGCAAACTAAATACATGAATCTGCTTGGCCCAGGAACTTGTAGCTCTCCTAGCAAAAAAAAGGAAAAAAAAAATCTAACTCTCTATTCATGTAAGCTTATACTCAAGAGGATGAAAAAAGATAATACCTTTCCAGGGGTTCTGATGGTTCATCTACATGCCTGGCCCAGGGACTTAGAAGAGCCATCAGTCCTATGACCTCAACTATAGAAAGACTTTTGTCAGGGACATATGAATATATACAAGGAAGGAAGGAAGGAAGGAAGGAAGGAAGGAAGGAAGGAGGGAGGAAGGAAGGAAGAAAGAAGGGAAGGAAGGAAGGAGGAAGGAAGGAAGAAAGGAAGGAAGGAAGGAACGAAAGAAGGAAAGAAGGAAAGAAGGAAAGAAGGAAAAGAAAATATGCTTCAATCTGCACTCAGAGTCCATCATTTCTCTATTGAAGGTGGATAGCATGTTTCATCATGAGACCTTTGGAACTAGAGTTAGCCATTGTTGATGAGTTACTAAGTCTTTCAAAGCCAATTGTCCTTACAAGATTATTGTCATTGTGTAAATTCTTTTCCTGCTTCTGTTCACTTCACTTTGCATCAGTTTGTAAAGGTCTTCCTAGGTTTCTCTGAAACCACTCTTTCATCATTTCTTATAGCACAATAGTATCCCATCACATTCACCTGTTCAGCCATTTCCCATTTGATAGGCATCCATTTAGTTTCCAATTCTTTGCTACCACAAAAAAAGCTACTATAAATATTTTTGTATATATAAGTCCTTTTCTTCTTTCTTTGATCTCTTTGGGATATTGACCTAGTAGTGATATCACTAGGTAATATGGGCATAAATAGTATAATATTCTTTTGGGCATAGTATCAAATCATTTTCCAGAATGGTTGGACCAGTCATGACTCTACCAACAGTGCATTAAAGAATTGGTTCTCCATAGGCCCTCCAGCATTTGTCATTTTCCTTTTCTGGCAACTTATCCAAGCTGATGAGTGTGAGGTGGTACCTCAGAGCTGAACACCACCCTAGACCATGGCTAGCTTCACTCTCTAACCATCATTTGCTTCAATAATCTCTTACATTAATCACCAGTGCTCTGCTTCTGTAATTAATCCTAGCCCAGAGGTGTCAAACTTGTTTGGGCCAAGTGACCAAGTGTGGGGGAACCAAATTAAAATGTAACAAAATAAATAAAAAATACAATACAACATAGATAATGTTAATTTTTGGTTGTCTGAGTCAATATATCCCTGTCCTAGACACTCTATACAGGGGAATTTCTGAGACTAGAGATAAACACATAGTACTCTTTTTCAGTCTCTTTGACTCCTATCCTGAATAAAATTGTTTTGAAGTTTTAACAATATAGAGGTCTCTAAACACTGGCAGTGAGAGCAGCACAAGGGGTAAGTCCTCTGCTGGCTTTCCTACTATCCCTTCAAAGCTCTTCAATCAATTAACAATTATTTATTAAACACTTACCACACATCAGGTCCGCAGCTAGGTGCTGGGGATACAAATAAAAATAATGAAACCAGCCCTATCACAAGATGCTTACATTCTAATTGGAGAAAAAAGTACATATTCAGCATAATATGTAATATAAATATAAATGAATAAATAAAGAGTAATTAAATACAAGGTGGTATGGGAGAGAGGGAGCAAGGAGTTGGAAGGATCATTGTTGTTCAGGCTTTCATTTTCTTTTTTTTTTTTTGGTGAGGCAATCAGGGTTAAGTGACTTGCCCAGGGTCAGACAGCTAGGAAGTGTCAAATGTCTGAGGTTGGATTTGAACTCAGGTCCTCCTGACTCCAGGGCCAGTGCTCTATCCACCGTGCCACCTAACTGCCCCTACTGGCCTTCATTTTCAAAGAGGACCAAGGACATCACAGGTGCTGTCTTGATTAGCACATGAATTGCAAGGGAGGCAGAGCTGCATGATGCTGTCAGCCTCATTCTCTCTCCAGAGTCATTAAAGTCCAGTGGCAGGACAAAAGTCAAGACAACATGACCCAGGATGAAGTGACTGACCTTGTTGTCTTTGATGCCTGCCCAGGCTCTAAGTGCTCCACAGCACCTGCTTCAGCCACCTTCATGGCCATTGGAATACATTGTTCTTGTCCACCCATTCTGAGGGGAAAGTCTTCATATGCTTGGGATAGACATCCCCCTAACTCACCTTTGACTTTGAGGCCTGTTAGTTAACCTCAACTTGGTTTAACCCATCTGTCAAGATGGTTTTACTGGGGTGTGGCCAGTGTACATGCTACAGCTTCTTGGAGCCAAGGGTGAGAGTTGGGTGTAAGTGGCTGAGCAGCCCTAGAAAGGGTTTAGCAAACCTGCACACCAGAGGTGCTGGTTCTCCTTGAACATCCCAGGAAAGCCTTCATTGCATGCAATGTAATGTATATAATTTAATGTTGTAGTTCCATTACATTCACACAGGTATGTTCCATGTTCTAAGGGCTACCATTGTGACTATGAGGCAGCTAGATGATGCAGAAATTGAGCATTGGGAATAAATTAGGAAGATTTGTTTGAGGCTGAAGATTCAGCCTCAGACATTTACTAGCTGTGTGACTCCAGGCAAGCCCTGTAACCTCTCTCTGTCTCAGTTTCCTTAACTGTAAAATGGAGGCAATAATAGCCACTACTTCCCATTGTTGTTGTGAAGATAAAATGAGATGTTTGTAAATCCCTTAGCACAATGCCTCACATATAGTAGGTGCTTAATAAAGGCTTGTTTCCTTTCTTCTTTCCTTCCTACCCAATCTACAAACTGTAGTGGGACTTTCAGTTGAGTGGTACAGTGGATAGAGTGCCAAGCCTGGAGTTAGGAAGACTCATCTTCCTGAATTCAAATTTGGCCTCAGACATTTACTAGCTGTGTGACCCTGGGCAAGTCACTTAACCCTGTTTGCTTCAGTTTCTTCATATGTAAAATGAGCTGGAGAAGGAAATGGCAAACCACTCCAGTTTCTCTGCCAAGGAAAAACCCAAATAGAGTCATGAAGAGTCAGACATGACTGAAAAAATGACTGAACTGGGACTCTGAGCAAACCATTTAGCCCCTCTCTGCCTTAGTTTCCTTAACTGTAAAATAGAGATGATAATAGCCTTTACCTCCCATTGTTGTTTTGAGGATAAAATGAGAAAATATTTGTAAAGGAATTTAGCACAGTGCCTCACATATAGCAGGTGCTTAATAAATGCTTGTTTCTTTCCTTTTTTCCTTTCTTCTTTCCTTCCTACCTTCCCCCTACCCAATAATTACAAGCATTACTGTACTGGCACTTCAGGGTATTGCTTCTTCAATGTGTAAATAATGTCCAAAAAAACACCCTGACAGAATCTAGTAATTGTAGTAATTGCCTATACTTCTCTCCATCAGTCTGCTATTGTTCCTACAACACTTCTGTGGCATGTTCTAGCCAGTTATCAAAGGTTTCCTCTCTAGGGAATTGGACAGGGCCCTCAGAATAAGCATAATTGCATAATTGTCCACAACATGCCCCCCTCCCACCTCCGACTGAATTGCTTGAGTAACAGCCTAGCCCACTATTGGAGCTCATAACTGGGTGATGGCAATGGATCACTGCCCAAAGTGGAGGATGTCTTCCAGAAGTGCTCTCACATTATCCATATTCAATCCTTCATTCTCTATGATAGATAGGCCTCCACTTGTTTAGCAATACCTGATTAGAAACAGAGATTTTCATAATTAAGATTGAAGTATCTCCTTTGGTAGGATTCTCTCCCAGGACATGAGAAGACCTCAGCAGTTTCAGGCAACTCATGAAAAGGAGTGACTGCACAGGACTCTTTCTTTAATAGTTTCTGAAATACTTTACCTCCCTCCAAAGAGTCTGCAGGTGTGTAGGGAGTCCTCTAGGAGATACTTTTGTCACAGTTCGCAAGCCCCACAAAAACCAACAATTCTTGATAAGGATCTGTACCCACCACTGAGCATTAATTCTTCCAATAACTTAGCAGCTATGGCAGGTACTCACAAACCCAAGGCACCATCATACAGCTCAAGCCTGCTTTGGTATTTTGGGGAACTGTTTCTGACTAGAACAATGCTAGTGTTGGCAGCAGAGTATAGCAATGTTAGTGATACAATTTATGAAGCATATCAATATAGTCTAGAGTACCACCCATCCTACATTCAAATGAATGTAGAGCACGTAGCCCACACTTCAGAACAAAAAGATCAAAAACATCCAAAACTGAAAAGAAGTGGAAGAATCCCCACCCATTGGGAATGACTGAACAAATTATGGTATATTTACATAATGGGATGAGAGGCAGCATGCTGTAATAGATAGACAACCAGCCTTGGTTTCTGAAGGATCCTAGGTTCACATCCTACTTGTAATACAGTCGAACTATGCAACCTAAGGCAAATCACTTAAATTCTCGATGACCACAAGCAACTCTCCTAGGTTATAAGCTACAGAGCAGTTGCTGATCTGCTTAAGTAGATGGAGTTTCCTCATTGGGATTTCCTTTTATGAAGGAACTCACATCTAGTCCCCTTCCCACTAAAAAAAGAAGTGCAATGGCATAATATTGCACCACAAGAAATGATGAGGTCTATACATAAGAGAAGAATTGATAACCAAAGAAGAGATGGAGAGGATCTAAAATAAAATGGACAATTTTTATTAAATGAAATTAAAAAGATTTTGTGCAAACAAAACAAATGTAGCTAAAATTAAAAGAGAAGCAAGTAAGTAGGGGGAAAAAAACTTTGCAGTAAGTTTCTGATTTCCAAGATATATAGGTAACTGATTCAAACTTATAAGATTTAACAGTCATTCCCCAATTGATAAATGGTCAAAGGATTTGAATAGAGGGAGAAACTCAAGCTATCAATAACCATATGAAAGAATGCTCTAAATCACTAATGATTAGAGAAATACAAATTAAATTTAACTCTGATGTTCCACCTCTCAGATTGGCAGAGTTGACCTTCTCCACACACACACACACAAAAAAGGAAAATTATCAAATGCAGTAAGGTTGTGAGAAAACAAGTACATTAATGAATGGTTGGTGGAATTGTGAACTTGGTCCAGTCATTCTGGAAGGCAATTTGGAACTATGTCCATAAAGCTACTAAACTGTGCATACCTTGGACTCAAAAATATTACAATTAGTTTTATAACTATGAGGTTGCTGGTAAAATGCTTAACAACTGACTTCTCAGGGCGGTGGAGTGGGGAGAAAATCTTTAACACATTTTTAAGTTTAATCTGTGTTAACATTTTCCTCATAACTTTGTTAAATCTAGAGAATCAACAAAACAATAAATCAGGCTTTGTCTTTTATCATTTATCAATTTCAGGAGAATAAATTATCACACTGAAATTTAACAATTGGCTTTTGTGAGCTGGTTCAAGCTGACCCCAAACATCCCAGTCTATAATCCAAAGAGATTATAGAAAATGGAAGAAAAAAACAACCCCATATATACAAAAGTATTTATAGCAGCTCTTTTTGTGGTGGCAAAGAATTAAAGAACTGAGGTGGTACCCATCAATTGTAGAGTGAGTAAACAAGTTATGGTGTACATATGTGATGGAAAATTATTGCTTTGTAAGAAAATGGTGAAGGGGATAGTTTCAGAGAGATATAGGAAGACTTAGTTGAAATAATATAATGTGAAGTGAGCAGAATCAGAAAAATTTATATAATAGCATTGTAAAAACAAACATTTTTGAAAAACTCTGATTAACACAATGACCAATTCTAGAGGAATCAAGATAAAACATGCTACAACCTCCTGATAGATGGGTGGTGGACTCAGAAAAGAGATTGGGATAGGGTTTTTTGTCTTGCTTCTTTTAATTTGTTTGTTTGTTTGTTTGTTTGTTTGACATAACCAATGTGGGTATTTGTTTTGCTAGATTTTATTCTTGTAAAAGAGGTTTTATTTTTCTTGTTTTCTCAGTAGGGGTGGGCAGTAGGAGTTAGAGTATAAGAATCTGAAAAGAAAAGAAAATTTAATGGAAAAAAATGATGAATAAGAGTAATCCAGTGAAATTTTCATGAACCAATGCAGAGTGAGCCAGTAGAACAAAATACATAATTTCTACAATAATGTCAATAAAACAACATCAAAAGGCAGATGAGTGTAAATTAAATGCAACAACCAATATTGGTTCCAGAGGACAGTTAATGAAATACAGTTTCTTACTCTGACAGACGCAGTTGCTATAATGGTTAGTTTCAGTCAATTGTTTTTCTTTCTTACAAGGGTGGGTACTGTGTCAAAGGTGATATATTGGGAAATGGTCATGGTCCAAAAAACAAAAGGCATCAATAAATCTTTTTTTAATCCAAAAATTTCCTGGAAAAGCTCCCAGAATGTAACCTGTCACCTGGAACTAGAACTCAAGGCTAACATGGACTCAAGTTCAACATTGGAGGCTTATTAACAATTAAGAATAATTTCTTCAATTGGTGCCCTCTCTCTTCATCTCCTCCACTAGTTCAGCTTCATCAAGGAGGGGGGAGAGAGAAAAGAAAAAGAAAATATTTCTGGTCTTTGCAAGGAAAAACTTCTTGTATCTCTCAAACCACGCAAACCAAGCTGGGATCAGTATTGATGTTCTTTGAAATTTATATAAGCACTTTCAGATAACAAGAGAATGAAAATGAAATAATTACAGACACTGAAATTCCTCCCTCCTGTCTGTCATCAATTTGTCTGGCTGTCATTAAGGGCAAGGAAAAAGAAGAGGAAGTTAGGTAGTTTGTAAGAGCAACAGGAGAAATTGTGTATGAGAAAACAGAGGAAAGGGCAGGAAGGTTTTATTATCTAGGCTGAGGTCCCTCATCATACTAGCGACCACAGGTCATGGTTTCTACTTCTCCCATCATTCACCTGCTCAGCAACATAAGCCTAGTCTATACTTAACTCACACTCTATATTTCCAAAGTCCCTTTGTCCCTATCCATCATTCTGTTCCACACTTAAGAAACCCAGATTGATTCTCCAGGTGTACTACATAAACTTTCCACTTCTCAGCCTAGCTACCATCCTCAAGTTCAACAGCCACCTAGAAACTCTGAGGAACATGTCCCAGGTCAAATGGAAGACTATAAGAGAATTCTGGATAGCCTGTTCAACCAGTAGGCACATCTCTGGTTCCCCCACAGTTTCTACAAGAGTGCCTCTATGGGCATAGCAAAAGGTAGGTTAGACCTCCATAGGGAGATACAAATGAAATCTCAGAGCTCATAGCCCCATAAGCTCATCAAGCTATTGAGAAAGTTCCTTGATCAATTATTTATAGCTGCCCCTGGACTAGACAGGAGGACCATCTTCATAGCCCATCCAGTCATTTATCCCAGCATGATGATGATGATGATGTCAATTATAGCATTTATATAGTTCTTTAAGGTTTGCAAAACATTTTACCAATATTATTTCATTTCATCCTCACAACAACTCTGAGAGAGAGGTGCTATTATTATCCTCATCTTACAGATGAGAAAATTGAGGCAAAGAGAAGTAATGAGATTTAATCAAAGTAACACAACTAGTAAGTGTCTGAAGGAAGATTCAACTTAGGTCTTCTTGACTCCAGGTCTACTGTACCATCCAGTTTACTAGGTGTCATGTGCCCTGCTATTGTGACAGGGGACTTGTTTAGGCCATTCCTAGGGGACTTAATCCTCTCCACTTTGGAACTCTTGGCATGGGATCCAGCTCTCCTGATTGCTGAGTGAGTGAACACAAACACATAATCCACTAAATTTAGCCAGCCCTAGACCAGACCATACTTTACATCCCAGCCAGCCAGGTACCTTCGTGCCATCTGCCCTGCTACCCTGTACTCTCCCTACTTTCTCTTCCACAAGCTCTCCGAGCACTGCTCAAATCAATTCTACAACTGCTTCTGCAAAGCAATGTGTCAATAGAATCTCTTGTGGCTCCACTGACCATTCCACTGACTTCCCAAAACAAAATTCTTTTCCCTGGCCACTGCTCCCTTCCATTCATTGTCTTCCTCTACTTGAATGTAAACCTCTTGAGGACAGGGACTATCTCTTTTATGCTTATATTCCTCTTTGGTTAGCACAGTGCTTGGCATGTAGTCAATGCTTAATAAATGCTTTCTATTCATTTGTTCATTCATCAGCTGTCTGCCATTACCCACCAAAAAGTTGAACCTATTTCTGTGCTTTCTGTCTGTGCTTTGGACTTACCTCTGGCAGGACTATGAGCCATCCAGTTTGCAGATTTGCCCTATACCGTCTCCATCCAGGGGTAAGACCTGTAGAGAAATTTCTGTCCTGCCTATAGAAGGCTTGGGAGCACCTACATTGCCACTCTAGACCTTACATTGGGGCCTAGTTCCTTAATTTATCTCTGTTTTTGGATCTGGTTCATTTTACAGTGAAGAAAACTGAGACCCAAAATGCAGGATTGACTTGCTCGAGGTTACACAATTAGTTTGTGACAGATCCAAGAACAGAAGTTGAGTCTGCTGACCCATCTAACTATTCCCACTGCACCAGACTGACCTTCCAGAGATCCCTGGGCATATACAGGCTGGACTAGGTGACCTCTGAGGCTCCTTCCAATGCTGAGTCTGAATGAATGAATGAATGAATGAATGAATGAATGAATGAATGAATGAAAGTGAATGAGTGAATATGAACAAAGAAACCTATCATACTTTTTTCCTACTGTCACTGAAAACTAATTTAGTATCAAGTAACATTGTGTAATTTGTGTATGTGTGAACACAAATAATTCCAGCAATGACCTGAAAACTATTACTTGAAATTAGCTGAGGAGCCCTCCAGAAATAAATGGTTTTTGTGCTTTGTGAATAAGAAAGGCCCTGCAGATGCTTCTACTGCTGCATTAAGTGCATGGTACACCGTGATCCCATCAGCACTTGGAACGTGCCCATTAGACAACAGAAGGTCCAAAATAAGCTTATACAATTGCACTTCAGTAAAATATTTTGTGTACCTGTGCATCTACACACACACACACACACACACACACACACACACACCACTTAGCCTTCCTATTAAAAAAAATTCTCCCTTTTATAGCAAGGTTATCCACAACTATAGCTCACTCTGCAGAAAAACGAAAGGACCAAATTCATGATTAAAAGACCTCCAAAGGTGGGGAAGGATGTTTTTGACAAACAAAGATGGGAAGTACTATATATTTTTAACTTAATTTTGAGCTTATGGGTCTAGAAAGCCTGCCTTCCTTCCATAAGCATTTATGTAGACCTATTGCATGTTAGCTTCTGCCAGAGAATAGGTAGCTGACTAAGACATAGCCCCTATCCTCAGAGAGCTTATAGTCTAGTAGTCTAGATAACACAAGGATAAGGAGTGGATCTATGATTTCACTGGTTTAGGAAACTCCCTCTATCCACATGTCAGAATCTCCTCTACAACTTATAAGTTTAGAGATCCCTGCGAAGTTAAATGACTTCCCTGGGAAAACCAAGTCAGTATGTTTCAGAGAAAGGAATGCAGGTTTTCCTGGCTTCATTGTCAGTCTTCTACCCCACTACGTCAGGCTAGTGTATAAGATAAAATAGTCACACAATTTGTGTTGTTGTTCAGTTGTTTCAGTCATGTCCAACTCTTTCTTCGTAACCCCATTCAGTGTTTTCTTGGCAAAGAAACCATAATTGTTTGTCATTTCCTTCTCCAGCTCATTTTATAGATGAGGAACAGAGGCAAATAGGTGATTTGCCCAGGGTCACACAGCTAGTAAGTGTCTGAGGCCAGATTTAAACCCAGGAAGATGAGTCTTCCTGACTCTGGGCTTAGCACTCTATCCACTGTGTGACCTAGCTGCCCCATCATGCAAATAGCTGGATTTACAAAGTATAGCTCATACTCTTACTTTGTTTCTGGTTAGCATATACTTAGACCTTGTGCCCTATTTTTATCTTACATGTTACCTTTGTTATGCAATTCTTTATTTATATCATAGAGAAATGGGAATCTGGCTCACCAGATTTGTTGCATGTTTCTCCTATTTTTTCTTCTCCTTTAGACAATTCCTGAGCTGGGGCTCCAACCATAGTAGTCATTATCAAGTAACTGACCCCTTTATCCCAAAAACCCCAAAAAGCTTTTGTTCCAAATTAGCAGGGGCATGGCAGTCTAAGCATCAGGGGATGTGGACTTGATTCTCAGCTTCACAATTGCTAGCTGTGTGACATTAGATGATTCATCTCTCTGGACCTTAGATTTCCTCATCTGTAAAATGGACCTAATTATACTCAGAAAGCTGTTGAAGTGAAATTGCCTTAGAGAAGGTCAAGTCCCACAGAAATACGGCCTTATTGCTGTAGGTGTCTTCTGTGGCTGTGCTCCATTATCCTTATGTTCAGCTATAGCATCTATGCTTGCACTTTGGCTTAGCCTGTCTTTTCTTCTGTCCTTCACATGTGTCCTCTCTCTGTCTCTCTCTATCTCTGTCTCTGTGTGTATATCTGTCTGTGTCTATCTGTTTCTGTCTCTGTCTGTCTGTCTGTCCATCTGTCTGTCTCTCTCTCTCACTTCTTCCCTCCCTCCCTCTTTCTCCCCTGCCCAGGAGAATAAAGTGGTAACAGTGCTGAATAGTCCCAGCAGAGACCATCAAGGCTGACCTGGCACAATCTGCCTTTCCCAAGGCCATTTGCATCCTCTGCTTGCTGTTTCACCTAATCAAAACAATGGAAATCAATGGAGTAAATAAAGTTATAATGAACTCACCCTCTCACATTCCACCAGTTCTTCCTGAGGAAGAGGAATCAGCAGAGACACATATTGGTTACATCTCCATCACTCTCTGCCAATTCCTCGGACTCCCTACTTCCCACAGGGAATCCTCTTTGCTCCTGTCAACAGCATTTAAGAGGTATGTGCTTTTCTTTTAAAAGTGCTTTGTTACTGGCTCTGTGAGAATGAAGTTTAAAGTGTGATGGGATTTCAGCTTCCATAAGACATCAATCCTCAGTTCCTGTTTAAAATGCACATGCTTGTGACACTCTCCCTGAGATCAAATCTGACCTTAGATGTGTACTAGCTGTGTGACCCTGGGTAAGTCACTTAACTGTTTGCCTCAGTTTCTTCATCTGTAAAATGAGGTAGAGAAGGAAATGGCAAATCATTCCAGTATCTCTGCCAAGAAAACCTCAAATGAGATTACAAAGAGTTGGACATAACTGAAAAATGACTCAACAACAACAACAAATCCCTGAAGAGGAGAGAGATTTTACACTGCGGTATTTTGCCAGAGGATTGTCCCTTACTGGGGGTTCAAAGCTTTTAACAAATACAGAAGTTATATCCCTTTTCTGTTGCAATTTTCTAGAGCAAACAAAATTTTCATTTTGGGAAATCTATCTAGGCACTGAGTCACTAGTAAGATGAGAAGGGAAAATAAGAGTGGTTGAGCAACACTGATCACTGTTACCCACATGTCAGAATGTGCAACATATATACAAAAAATAGACAAGGTAACTTTGGTAGGGAAAGTACTAGCAAACAAGAGCACCAAGAAAGACTTTATGAAGATTGAACAGAATGTCAGATCTAGAAGGGATTTTAACATCTAGTCCAACCTGTCTGTTTTGATGATGAAGAAGCTGAGGCCCAGCAAAAAGAAGTAACTTGCCTATGGTCACACAGCTAGCTTATCAGTGGTAGAGCTGGGACATGAAGTCAGGTCTTTTCACTCCAAATCCTATGTAGCTACCCACTTCAACACACTGAGAGACACTTCCATGCCATTCATTCAGCAAACACATATTAAGCACTCATTATGCACAAGTCTCTTATTAAGTACCTATGATGTACAAGGCACTGACAATAAAAAACAAAATGAAAAATAGTTCCTGCCTTCAAGGACCTTACATTCTACTAGAGCTTGTTTGTTTGTTTTTTACAAAGGCACAGGTAAATAAATAAATACAATATAACTTGAAGAAGGATTGAGTTTTAACAATGAGAGAGATAAAGAGAGGTTTTAGCTCGTAGCTGTCATCTGAACTGAACCTTGAAGGAAGGTAAGGATAGAGGTGAAGAGGTAGTGAATTCCCAGCATGGAGGGTGGGGCAACTTGAATAAGCAACTAGGTGGTACAGTGGATAAGAGCATTGGACTTGGAATTATAACAGACCTGAGTTCAAATTCTACCTTATGTCCTTATTAGGTAGGTGACCTGAGACAAGTCACTTAACATCTGTTTGCCTCACTTTCTTCATTTATAAAAATGGAGATAATATTAACATCTATCTCTCATGGTTGTTATGCAGGTCAAATGAGTTAACAACTGCAAAATTCTTAGTGAAGTCCCTGATGCATATTAAGTGCTATATACATGTTAGCAAGGATGATGATGATGATGATGATGTCACCTCAGTCTATGTCCTTAGCTGTTGCATGAGAACTCTTGCATCCTGAACTTAGGACTTTGAAGCACGTATCTGAGTTCCTTTGGATAATCGTTACCACATGATTCAGCAAATATAGGCATAGCCCACATGCATCTGATTTCATCCATGGGGACTCTTTAACCATGTTACTGAGCCACAGAATTTCAGAGATGGAAGAATCCTCAAAAAACAATCAGTCCAAACTATACCTGTAAAAGACTATTCTCTGATCAAAGAAGTGACTAATCATGACTTCAGAAGATTGATGGTAAAGCATACCACCCATCTCTTGGCAGAAAAGTGGGACTCAAAATCAAGTGTTTTTTACTCCAAATCCAGTGTAGTTACCAAGCTCAACACAAAGAGATACATCCGTGCCATTCATTCAGCAAGTAGGTATTAAGCACTCATTATGCTTCATAGTGGCCATCATCAATTAATGGACAAACTTAGCCCCAAAGAAGAGATATGAGATGCTGTCTCCCACACCTCCTTCCAAGAGGTAAGGAATATAGGTGTGTATAATGTCACTGCATATAATGTCAGGCATATTCAATATGTTATTGGTTTTGCTAAGTTTTTCTCGTCTCCTTTTGTTAGTTCTCTAGAAGAATAAAGGTTGAATATATTGGGAAATGTAGGTGATACAAACTTACTTTTTTTTCATTTTTTCATATATTTTTCATTTTTCACTTATTTATTTATCTTTAGTTTGAGTTTAGTTTATTTATTTATTTTTATTTATTTATTTTAGTTTTAATTTAGTTTTCAATATTCACTTTTATAAGATTTCGAGTTTTAAATTAAACCTCTCTCTCCTTCTCCTCCCCCCCCCAAAATGGTGTGCAATCTGATATAGGACATACATGTACAATTATATTAAATGTGTTTCCACATTAGTCATGTTGTAAAGCAGAATTAGAACTAAAGGGAAAAACCACAAGAGAAAAAAAAGAAAAATAGTATGCTTCGATCTGCATTCAGACTTCATAGTTCTTTCTCTGGATGTGGACAGCATTTTCCATCATGAGTCTTGGAATTCTTAGATCATTTCATTACTGAGAACCAATAAACAGACATGGAAAAATATCAAGAATTCTATTTTCCCATCAGCTCATTCTGGAAGGCAACTGAAATTGGAATTACTATTAGGGTAAACCTTCAACAATCCAATGAGTCCTCCTTTTCAACAGAGATCTAAATAATCCTCTCAAGACCCAATACCACCTTGTGGTTTAGTTTTTACCAAGAATGTAAACACATTGGGACCTTTTGAACAAATAAACTCCTTCCCATCTGACCTGCACTGCCTAAATAACTCACTGCCTTTACCATCCAGATAGGACCCTGCAGGGGGACCATATAGGGGAAGCTTTTCCTTCACTGAGGAGCAGACTGCTTCAAGAAAATCTTTTTTTCCTCTTTAAAATATCCAATATCTAAACTCTCAAAGTTGGGAACTATTCAACTTTTGGTTAATCTAAGGGCAGCCAGTTCAGCCCACAAAAATCTCACTTCCCTGGCTAGAAGGCCGGGATTCTGTGAGTCCTGGGATTACTCTGCATAGGGAATTTAAAATCCCACCTCTTCTACAAAGGAAGTTGAGTGCAGAAACACTGTCCATGAACTCTTGGGCCTCATGGACAAGCACATGTCTCCTTCTACCATGTGCTTCCACTGTAAATCTGGAGGAGAGAAAAAGAGAGGGAGAGAGAAGGGTGGAGAGGGGGAGGTAGAAAGGGAGAGAGAAAAGGAGATATTAGATCCTCATATTTGTGGTCTAGGTTCTCTTGGTCTAATTTTCTCATGTTCCTCTAGTTCAAGATTGCTATTAGCCCTTGCCAGTACTGGGGAGATCCACTCTTAATATTACTACTCTCTGTTCTCTCCAAAAGGGGAAAGAAGACTGACTCTGCGACTGACCCTTACTTTTTAATTAAGCTAAATTTAATTAGGATAAAGTGGTGGTTCCAACCCCTAACAATCCAAGCTAACCAATTCATCCCCAATTGATCCATAAAAAAGCTCTACCTCAGTGAGGCATAAAAGAGCATGTCCTAATAGATGCTCCTCAATCTTTTTAAAAAGTTTGTCCATGGGCATGCCTACTCCCTCCCCAGGGAGATACAAATAATTTCCCTGTATAGCCTGGGGGCACCTTCTAACTCACAGGGTAGGTCCTCCAGGGAAGCACACCCCCAGATTCAAGGTCCTTAGTGGGTCATGATACTCTGAAACCACAGCTCACAAGATACCATTAATGTATTTACTTATTGGACAAGCATAATTAGTTCAGAGCAAAGGTATTTAATGAAATGGGATAGGTTAAAAAGTAGCAAAGCAATATTTCCTTCACTCTTCTACTCCTTGCTGTTGTATAACATCAATGGGAAGAGTGTAGGGAATACATGTGGCCAAGATCAATAGGTGGAGAGGTGACTCATGCTTCTGATAATTCAGAGTCACTAATGTCATCACATTCCCTCCAGGTCACCTTGTTTGGCTCATAGTCCTCCCTGGGCAGTACTCAACCAGATGGCTATTTCATGCTGCTCCATTGGACTGTTGGTAGTCTGCATATTCTCAAGTCTTTGGCTTGACTGAAATCCTTGACTCTCTAAAGGAAAAGTGGGTTTGGTCATGATTTCTTAGCTTAAAGCATATTGGCTTTTCTGATGCTTTAAAATAAAAATCACTGGAGTCAGGAGGACCTGAGTTCAGATCTGACCTAAGACACTTAATACTTACTAACTGTTTGATCCTGGGTAAGTCACTTAACCCAGATTGCCTCACAAAAAAAATAATAAAAAACAAAACTTCTTGCCTAAGGACCAGTAAAAATGCCTCCCCTTTCACCTCATTTCTCATATATATAGAGAAGTGAGTCAAATTTATAAGAATACAAGTCATTCCCCAATTGATAAGTGGTCAAAGGACATGACCAGACAGTTTTCAGGTGAAGAAATCAAAACTATCGATAGTCATATCAAAAAATGTTTTAAATCTCTATTGATTAGTGAAATGCAAATTAAAACAACTCTAAAGTACCACCTCACACCTATCATATTGGCTAATATGATAGAAAAGGAAAATGACAAATGTTGGAGGGATGTGAGGAAATTGAGACATTAATGCACTTAGTGAAGTTGTGAATTGATCCATCAATTCTGGAGAGAAATTTGAAACTATACCCAAAGGACTATAAAACTGTGCATACCCTTTGATTCAGCAATACCACTACTAGGTCTATATCCCAAAGAGATTTTAGAAGGGGGTGGGGAGGACCTATTTGTAATATACATATATTGTAATATGTAATACAATATAATATATTTATAGTAGCTCTTTTTGTGGTGGCAAAGAATTGGAAATTGAGGGGATGCTCATCAATTAGAGAACAGCTGAACAACTCATGGTATAGGAATGTAATGGAATATTATTGTGCTATAAGAAATGATGAGCAGGATGATTTCAGAAAAACCTTAGAAAGACTTACAGGAACTGATGCAAAGTGAAGTGAGAAGAACCAGGATACCATTGTACACAGTAACAGCTATGATCAGCTATAGATGACTTAGCTATTCTCAGCAATGCAATGATCCAAGATAATTCCAAAGGACTCATGATGCTATCCATATCCAAAGAAAGAACTGATGGAGTCTGAATACAGATCAAAGCATACCATATTTCATTTATTTTTCTTTTGGTCTGTTTCTTGTTTTACAACATGACTAACATGGAAATGTGTTTTACATGATTTCACATATATAACCTATTTCAAATTGCTTACCATCTTAGGGAGGGGGAGGGGGAAAGGGAGGAAGGAGGAGAGGGAGAGAGGGAGAAAATTTGGAACTCAAAATTTTTTAAAAATGAATTTTGTATGAATAAAACCAATGTAGCTAAGATTAAAAGGAAAGAAGAAAATTAGGGGAAATGTTTCATAGATAGTCTCTTGGATAAAGGTCTCATTTCTCAAATATATAAAGAACTTTGTCATTTTTTTTTTCAGAGTAAAGACTAATTTTTATTGGATTTGGCTATGGGACTTTCTTAGTTGAAATACCACATTGACAAACATTGTTAATACAGCAGCTGAAGAACTTTGTCGTATTTAGAAGACTGAGTCATTTCCCAGTTGATAAATAGTCAAAGGATATGAACAGGCATTTTTTCAATAAAGAGATCAAAACTATATATAGTCATGAAAAAAATGCTCCAAATCATTATTGATGAGAGAAATGCAAATTAATACAACTCTGAGATATCATCTTACACCTATCAGATTGGTTAAAATGATGGTTGCCTTTCAGTTGGCTAATGACTAAACAAGTTGTGGTGATGATTGTGATGGAATACTACTGTGCTATAAGAAATGATGAGCTCATTGATTTTAGAAAAATACAGAAAGACTTTGACCTATGCAGGAAGATGTTATCCACTTCCAAAGAAAACTCATATTAGAAGTATGTACAGTATGGTTTTACATTTATGTATATATGTCTATATGTCTATAGATATATATATAGCCATGTTTAATTGTAGCTTTCTCTAGGCTGGGGTGAGGAGGAAGGGAGGAAAAAAATAAAAATGCACAACAGAGAACAAAAGAAAACTTAGAAGGAAGCACAGAAAAGCTAGGTAGCTTGGAAAACAATGCATATATTTATTACATAGTTTAAAAAAAGGAAACAGAAATACATGGTTTTATATTGAATCCTCTCTGTTCTGCTGTGCACATGAAAATGTTCTCTTTTTTTCTCATTGGTATTTAAGTTTAATGAATAAAGATATTTAAGTGAAACTTTAAAATTGTCTTTACATGTAATTGGGAAAAAATAAAACACTATATTCAAAAATTTCCTCCCCTTTGTTGTTCCTTCTGAGTCTTGTCTGCTGAAGCTTCTTCTTTCCCCTGCAAAAGATTCTCAGTTCTAGATCCCAAACTCTTTAGGGCAAATAGTAGGGCCCTCTCAGCTAGCTAATGCCCTTCGGCTTGCTTTCTACTTTGGGGTCCTCCTCCTAACCCCAAAACTTGGATATCTTCATCAGAGAACTCACCATAGTTTAAAGTAATCATTCCATATACCTCCCAACTTTTAATATCTGCAGAGGTTGGAAAAACTTAGTGATAGCTATTTAACCAATAATTACCACATATCTCTGGATTTTGGAGCTCCAAAGGTTTCAAGCCCTAATCCTCTTCCCTGTCCCAACATAGGGTAAAAGGTCAGAGGCAATGCCAAGCTCAGAAGTCAAGAACACTGCCTCTATTATATCCCTAACTGTATTCTTAGTTTTTTCATGTACAGATACAGTTAAGTCCAAGTTCCTCTGAGCTTTGGGCCATTCTATTACATCCTAAATAAAGGGTCACTACCCTGTAAGGTCATCAAGTTTATCAAGGAGCCCTGCTGATCAACTCCTGACTCTTCGTTCTCCTGATTCCTAAACTAAGGTTATTCTTCTATCTCACTCACCCCCTCACTTTAAAAACCCAACTTTTGTTAAAATGAAATTGTATGAATACTGGCTTCTCATAGGTCTACCCCTTTAAGGAACAGAAGGGGACATATCCAGATCTTACTATCTCACCATTAAGAGAACAGAATATAGCAAATGATCAATTTCTCTGCCAGTCTGAACTCTCAGTCCTAAATATGCTTACTTGGCTTTTCCATTCCCAACTCTTGACCTTTCCTTTCTTCTGAGCTCTATTTTGGGTTTGCCTACTACTAGGTTCTGATCTAACCTTTACTCTCTGACCTCTACTCCTTCTAGATCCCTTCCCTCTCATTCACTTATTCAGCAAACATTTTCAAGAGCCTACTCTGTATAAAATATTGTGATAGGCCCTGGAGAAGATGCAATGCTCAGATAAGAAGTGATCCTCCTTCTCATAGAAGTTATAACCTACCAAGGGAATAAGAAACATATATAATTATATACAGTATTACTTTGGTAGCTGTATAGATGTTGGTTTCACAGTTATGAACCTGGGTGGGTGGATAGATAATGGTACCTTCTACAAAAAGAGGGCAGTCCTTTGCAATTTAGCTGCAGGCTACCTTTCATGATTGTCCTTCACATCCTCTACATTCTGGCCATAGTCTCCTTGCTGTTCCTCACACATGACATTCTAACCCCATGACCTTTCCCAAACTGTGTACCGTGCCTGGAATGTCCTCCGTCTTCAGGCCCCTTGGAATCCATAGTTTCATTCAATGCTCAGATCAAGTGTATCTCCTACTCAGGTTTATCCTGAGCATGCCATTCACCTACAAGTTACCTTGTGTCTACTTTCTATACATTTTGTATTTACTCATCTGTGTAGATGTTATTTCACCCTAGTACAATTTTTAAGTCCTTGAGGGAAGGGATTGTTGCATTCTTGTTTTCGAAATCCCAGGGTCTAACATAGTATTTGATACATTGAATGAATGTAATAAATACTTGTTGCTTGATGGATAGATTGAAAATAAAATGAGACAATGTATGAAAAACGATTCTTAAATCCATATAAATATGAACTATTCATCTTCAAGTGGCAAATCAGCAAGTGTGGAAATGGTAAACCAGTGTACAACATTCAAAATGTCAAGAAATTTTTATCAGATTCATCAGAAAAGTTATGAAAACAAGAAATTATGATGGAAGGGGCAGCTAGGTGGCACAATGGATACCTTCAGTCCTGGAGTCAGGAGGATCTGAGTTCAAATCCTGCATCAAACACTTGACATTTACTAGCTGTATGACTCTGGGCAAGTCACTTAACCCTGATTACCTCACCAAAAAGCAAAAAAAAATGGAAGGGAAAGAAAAGAAAGAAAGAAAGAAAGAAAGAAAGAAAGAAAGAGAAAGAAAGAAATTATGATGGAGCAAGTAAAGGTTCCTAGATCTAGAGATGAAAGGGAATTCAGAGTCCATCTAGCCAAAATGCCTCATCGTACAGATGAGGAAACTCAGACACAAAGAGATTAAGTGACTTGCCCAAAGTCACACACGTATATTGTCTAATGGGATTTGGACCCAAGTGCTTGACTCCAGCATCAATGTCCACTCCACTGTATTGGAGGTGCTCGGCTTTGTCTTTGTTTTAGGATACAAAAAGTGAGAATAAACAGATACCACCCTGAATGGAAATGGTTGCAGTGTGACAAAGAGACCAATCTTACTTTTACATGTTTGTAAATGGAGGTGAAAATGGGGGTCTAGCCAATGACAGCCAAGTCCACAGAGCAGTTGCAATATTGTTGTAGTTCAGTTGTTTCAGCTGTGTCTGATTCTTTGTGACCCCATTTGGGACTTTCTTGGCAAAAGTACTGGAGCAGTTTGCCATTTCCTTCCCCAGCACATTTTACAGATGAGGAAACTGAGTCAAACATGGATTGCCCAAGAACAGCATTTTTGTAATTTGTAATCACCCAGTAGCGGAGCATCCAATAGACAGCTGGCTGAGTAGTGCCAGGGGAGATTATGAGCCAAAACAAGGAGACCTGGAGGGATTGTGATAACATTAATAATTCTGCATTATCAGAAGCATGAGTCACTTCTCCACCTGTGCATCTTGGCCATATCTGTTCTCTACATTTGACTTGCCCAGAGTCACACTGTTAGTAAGTGTCTGGGGCTGGATTTGAACTTGAGTCTTCCTGGCTCCAGGCTCAGCACTCTATCCATTGTACCACCTAGCTGCCCTATTTGCAATGTGTTCCTCCTAAAAATCAACCCACACAGGAGTTTCATAAGGGTGCTTCTGGAAATGCATGATGAGGAGCCAGAGCCTTTCTCTCCCTAATACAGAATGTGGATTGGTGTGCTGAGTGGTGACAAAAAGTATTCATTGGCTGCTGAACTGGAACTGAGTATTCATACAAAAATCTGGAAATAAGGTAAGAACTTTCTCTTCTCAAATTAGAAGAAAGAAGAAATATTGTGAGCCCCTGGGGAGAAGGGAGAGGGAGTAGCAGCTTCTTATCTCCCCACCTGGAGGCTGTGAATGAATGGTACTGATCTTTCAGTTTCTTTTGTATGAATTCATTCCTAATCTTAGGTAAATAAGTATCAGAGAACAGATTGTTACTTGGGGAACTTTAAAAAGAAGGGTCACAAAAGGTCTAGAGTCCATAGAAAAGACTGTTGATAGCCAAAGCAGCTGAGTCCAATGAGAAGCTGACCATAAAGAGTGAACTGCTCAATCCCTATTTAAAAACTAATTTATATTAATTGGTTAATTGAAATTGAGAACAGCAGAAGAGAGAAAAATTGATATTGGGGTAGAGATTGATTTTGGAAGGAAACAAGCATTTATTAAGTACCTACTATGTGCCAGGAATTGCGCTAAGTGCATTACAAATATCGTGTCATTTAACAGCAGCAATAACAATAATTAACATTTATATAGCCCTTACTATCTTCCAGACCCTGTGCTAAGCACTTTATCATTCTTATCTCATTTGATCCTCACAAGAACCCTGGGAGGTAGGTGTTATTATTATCCCCGTTTTACAGATGAGGAAACTAAAACAAACAGAAGTTAAATGATTTGTCCAGGGTCATATAGCTAGTAAATAAGTGTCTGAGGTCACATATGAATTCAGATCTATTCTAACTCTAGGTTCAGGGTTCTATCTACTTCACCACCTGTGCCTCTAGGCACAGCAGTATTAAGTAGCTGAGCTGGACTTTGAACTCAGATTTCTTAATCCCAAGTCCAGAGTTCTTTCTCCTATACAAGGTTGATAAGGCAATGAAGCTGGGGCGGAGGGGGCGGGGGAAGGAAGGGAGTCCAAAATGCATTTATGATGTAATGGGCATTGAGAGCTCTATTAAGAATCACCACCACAACCACCACTCCCGAAAAGGACTGGGGATCTAGGAAACATTGTGGACTTCTTCCTTGGAGAAACAGCTATTGCTATTGGGTGCAATATTGCTAAATAAAATAAAAATCCAGGGCATTATCAGGAAACACATTGGAAACAAACTAGGAAACATTATTCTACAAACCTACTCTCCATATTCTATATAAAACCATGGTGTATCTGCACCAGAGGTGAAGAAGCCAATCTTTACCAAAGGTTAGGACCAGCTTTAACAAGCAGTAGGTGAACATGCTTCAGGCAAACTGAATAGAAGAGAGAGAAATGGGTCAAGGACAAGTACAGAAGTTCTAGGGAGCCACAGAGACCTCCAGAAGAGGGGTCAAGGAAATAAATTGTAAAGCCAGTGCATAATGACCTGAAATTCAGGGGAAGTCTCTTTGAGGCCAGAGAAGAAAGAGCCTTCCTCACTCATGGGGACAAAAACCAAATCAATATCTAAGAGTGTTAATAAGACCACAACACCCTCAATGTGTTAAGGGCCATCACTCTCTATCTTACAGGACCTTTCCAGCAATGGCAACTTTGCCCTTGTGAGAAAAATGGGCAATGAGCTGGGCCCAGAATTAAACACAAAGAGGAAAGCAGATTGGATTACCTTCAGTAAAATGTAAAAACTTCTTTAATTACCTCAAGTCTCTCCCAGAAACAAAGGTCCATCCTAATTCCAATATTTCATTGGTATTGTTGTGTGGTCATAAGACATGAAACATGAGTCTCCTTGGAATTGAAAGTGGACATCACAGAGAAGTGGGTGTGAGCAAGCTGTAACAGAGAACCAAGGAAGAACTTGAGAGAAAAAGAGAAGTATCATCAAGGAAAAGTGGTGTAGAAAGAGAAGATGAGGTAGTCACAAAGCAAGGGTGAGGGACGGCAGGTGGTTGGCCAGAGTGCTCCAATGGTATTCTCATAACGTTGGAAGAAATTGAGGAAGGTCTCAGTTGAAGAAGGTTCATTTAATGAACCCTCCTATAGAAATCCTGTGAGAAGACAAGGTCAAGAGTTGCCCTATATGGGCAAGCACAGTTGGTTTGAAACTTGCATCTTTAGTGGGAATAGCCAAATCTGTATGACCACAGATCCACTTAAATATTTGAGAGAAAAGGGAAAATTTAATGGGGACTACAGGCATATTAGTTTGAGGGAAATTTCTAATTCAATTCAAAAATACTTGATAACATACTTCTTACTGGTAACTAATGGTTAACTTAAATATACAAGGCACCAGAAGCAGCATAGAATAATATACAGAGAGATGACATTAGAGTCAGAAAGATTTGGGTTCAAGTTCCTGGGGTCAAGCCCTAAAATGCCTCTGACACATATTGATTGTGTGACTCAAAGCAAATCATTTAACTTTTCCATTTCCCAGGCAACTCTCTCAGACTCTAAGTTGCAGAAAAGCTGCTCACATGAAATCAGAAGTCCAAAAATAAAAATAAAGATACAAGACAAATAAGCCTTCTTGAAAAGAGGAAAAGAATGGATTACCCTAGAAATGGATTGCCAATCAATACCTGGCCCAGGCCAAACGGGGCCTCACATGCAGCCACTAGAGAGAGGTGGAAGTGCCAATGAGGATCCTAATGCTCTGGCTGCCAGGAGAAGAAAGAAAAAAAAAGGAGAAAAAGATTCCTCAGAAGCCATGTTAACTCTTTCATTCCTCTCTATGTTCTTTTTCTTAAAATTACTTTTTATTTTATTTTTAACAAATGGAATAAAACAATCATTTCAATAACCAAGTATAATAAAAAAAGATGATTGAATATGAAACTACAAATCTATTATGTACAACTTGCTATTCCTTTTAAACATATAATTATCATGTAAATTTCTTTTTTCCTTTTTTCCTTTTTTTTTGTCCCTCCCCACCCCCTCTGCCCTCAAAATAACTACCATTAGACACAAATAGCAAACAGACACAATTCCTCTTTGTGTTCTAATCCTGACCACCCAGACTTCTTTTTTCCACCATGCTACAGCAACCTTCTCACCCTGGAAAATCATGCTGCCTCTTTAGTCTCTTCTTCTGATTGGTCAGTTCCTCCCAGAATGTCTACTTTAAGGAAGGTATTCAAGCCTGCCATGTTCACCCCTTCATTCTTTTCTAGGCTCAACTCTGTCTCTCTAGACTTTTTTCTCCACCAGGCCCCCTGCTTTTCAGCTTCCCTTTAGGTGTTGTCTTCCCTCATTAGAATTGAGCTCCTTGAGGTCAGGGACTGTCTTTTTTTTTTTTTTTTTTTGCTTTTATTTGTATTCCCAATGTTTCCAGTCAACCAATGCACCACTAATGCACTCTGACTGAAGTCAAATGGGAAAGGGATGGGTTATCATGTCGACACCCTCCCCCATGTCAAACATCTAGACAGCATCTTGGCATTAGTTGTCATTATTGTCAATGACAGTAGAGTAGGTAAGTCCCTGACAAAGTGCTCAGGTCATCTGACAGCAAAGTCAATGTAGACTGGAAGAAATCTGCCAGCAATCTGGTGGCCAGAGATGCATTTGGGAGGTAGATACAACTTAGGTTCCAGCACATGGAGCATGATAACTGAAGATGACGAAGATGATGATGATGATGGTGATGATGACATCTAGCATTTATACAGTGCTTTAAGGTTTACAAAGTGTTTTATAAACATTATTTCATTTAATCTTCATAATAACCCTAAGGGGTAGGTACTTTTCATTTTAGAAATTAAGAAACTAAGGCAGATAGAATTTAAGTGATATGCCCAGGATCATACAGCTAAATATCTGAGACTGGATTTGAGAACAGGACCTATTTATAGAAGACTCGTAGGTAGAGAATTATTGGTGGTTGAGTCAGCTTTCCCTTCATCCTGCAATATCCAACCATGATCTATTTTACTGAGGAAGAAACTAAGACAGATAGAGGTTAAGTGACTTGCCCAGGATCATACAGCTAGTAAGTGTCTGGGGCTGGATTTTGGGAGTAGGGGCTGCTTATAGGAGACTCAACAGCAAAGGATTATTGGTGTTGAACTAGCCTTCCCCTCATCCTGCAACATCCAACCACGATTTCAGGTGGTTCTGGAGCATGATAAAAGCAGAGGAGAAAGTGATCACAGAGTCCTGGATGCCCCTCTCTTTTCTGTAACATTCTTCAGGGTTCAGTCTACTCATCCCTAGAGGCTATGTAAATGCTTCCTTTCCTCCTGGATCACAGCCAGGGACTCCCACTGGTTATATCTGTCTAGAAATGCAGAATCAATTGTTGCAAGAAAGTTCAGACATCAGCATTTACCAAAAGGAACTTACTGATAATATGAATAGAGCCCCCATTGTTGATTTTCACTTGTAGGGGTATCCTGAACTGATTTGTTCCATTTCCCCTTCCCCCTGGGACAGCAGCTGCAACATAGGTCATGCTGTGTTGCCACAACCAGTGAATGAGACAGGGGAGTTGAACTGTGGACACTCTCAGTCTAAGGCTATTTATAGGCACTATTTAATAGCAAGGAAATTCGAACTACTAGACTGGTGTTTCTAACTTGGCCTTTATATTGTAATTATAGAGCTGATTGTATTAGAAGAAGAGAAAGCAAGAGAGCCCCCATTCCAAAAAAAAAAAAAATCTCTTTGTGGTAGAACTGTGTGGCTTGAGGCATTCTGATTACCTAGGTACTTTCCTTGTGGGATTGTTTATGTTCCTCTCTGTTGTGTTTGTTCCTGGGAATATTGTTTGCAATGAGTTGTGCTATAAGCTACCTGACATATTAGGTACAGAGTAATCAAAGGTCTGGATAATGATGACACTGTGTGATAAATTCAGAGATAGCCCTCCTCTTCTATAGCCTCTCAGACAAGATTATATTGTGGGATTCTTATTAAGTCAGATAATCATTTAAGGATTTAGGTGGTGCAGTGGATAGAGCACAGGGCCTGGAGTCAGAGAGAGTCATCTTCCTGAGTTCAAATCTTGGCCTCAGATACCTACTATCTGTGTGACCCTGGACAAGTCACTTAACCCTGTTTGCCTCCGTTTTCTCATCTGTCACATGAGCTAGAGAAAGAAATGGCAAACTACTCCAGCTTCTTTGTCAAGGAAACCCCAAATAGGAACACAACTGAAAAATGACTGAACAACAATCCTTTAAGGAGCTATAGGTCTGAAGCACAGATGAATGGGCTGTCCTAAAAGGCCCGGAGGAACCAAGGATGGGGAAACACTTAAGGGACTGGGTGGGATTTCATCTAGCTGAACAGGTAACAGGGAATAGAGTAGGGGAAGTACAAGATCCACTCACATCCAGGCAAGAGGATAGGACGAGAAAGGAGCCTGTTATAGTTGACCAAAGACTGGCTTTCTGCAATTAGAGGACCTTGGTTCAAATACAGAGTCTGTTACTATCTGTGTGACTTCACCTCAGCTCCCTGGGCCTCAGTTTCCTTTTCTGGAAAAAGATAAATGATGAACTAAATAGCATTAAAGGGACTTTCCAGCTTTAGTTTTATGATCTTATTAACTTATTCCAAAATACAAGTGTAAGAGTAAAGGTGGTCTCTGGAACCAAGAACATCCTCAGAGACAAAAATCAGAGAGCAAAATGTTAAGCTTTGGTTCAAGATTCTCATGGGATGGGGAAAAGAAGAAGGTCTGGACTGCTGCAAAATGTAAGCTGACCCTTTCCCAGGGCAAAAGTCTCCCTTGAGATAAAATTCTCCCCTCCCCACAGATAGGGCTAGTTCAATCACCAGCAAGCTCCTGCTGTTATACCCTGTGAATGAAAATCAGCTTTCTGCAGCAAGAAAAGCATGAGGGTAGGGGGAAGGCAAGAGGAGAAAAGTAGGGAACAGCCAACTTGAACCGTGCAGAAAGCATCACTAGGTCAATAGATCTGAGATTTATTAATTGAATAATTGACTATTAATTGAAATAGTACAAGCTAAATTCTGATTTAAAGTTGGAAGCTTAAACATATTCCACCACCATCCCTCCTCCCCCCTCCACTCCCCCTTTGAAATAGAAATGGAAACTTGGTGAAAATGTTTCTTTTGTCTTGGGGAAGTAACCTCAATACTGTTCTTCAAATGTTACAGCTGAAAGGATATCTCTGTGAAAGGAAGGGCTCTTTCCCAGCTATTGTTCCAGGCTAGAAGAAAAGGGGAACAGTTAAGCTGACTTGCATCGACTTGTATCGATCAAGCTATTCTCCCTGTTTTTGATCTTGAATGGGAATGCTTAGAATCTTTGTGTTGTTATGTTTTAACAAAAAAAAAATGGGTTAGCTTGCCTTTGGTTACATGCTTGTTCTATTCTCACTGGTCCCCACCCAAGGGAACGGCCAGGGGTGGGAACCAAGGTCTGATGGGACAACCAGTAGTGGGTTAATGGCAATGCAGTCCATAGAGCCCCCAAAGCAAAGGATGTGGATTAAATCTATAGCAGGATTCAATGGAGAAGCTGAGATGAACCAAGAGCAAAGACCATACAAAAGGAGCCAGAAGTGAGGAAGCCATGGATTCCAAAAACCAATACAGTTCAACAATCCAGAACCAAAGCAAGGCTCAGCAAAACAGGCAACAGGGCAAGTCAAAGAAAGGGTTTGAGCTGGGCAAAGTGGTTGCCATAATTTCTTCTAACCTGTGAACTGGGAGGATCGGTGAGTTTACTAACCAGGGTAATAGTCCCTCCCAGCATCCCTATAATGAGCCAATGCTGTGGAAGGTTCCAGCTCATTTCTACATCCCCCCTTAATGAGAGGTAGCCCCCAATCACTACATTATCTTCTTCTTGGTTGCAGGGGAGAAAGAACGCTGAGCACACTGTTATTATAAAATAATGTGGCCTGGGCTGCTTCTTTGCATGAAACAAACTGTTGCTATTTGAAGATTCAGTTCCAAGGCACTTCCCTGAGGACACTTTCCCCACAGGTTGTTAGGGCTGCTCAGTTTATTTATCGCTTTAAGGTGTGTAAAGTGCTTTACATATGTCATCCCATTTTATCCTCACAACAACAGTGTGAGGTAGGTACTATTATAATCCCCATTTTACAAATGAGCAAACTGAGGCAAACCGAGATTAATATTCAAACTCAGGTCTCCCTGACTCCAAGTTGCACACTCTTTCTCCTACACCACCTAACTGCCTTGAATTTTTTCATGACACATTTTCTTTGTATGATGGTTATCCACATAACTGTAGTATCCTCTGAAAAGAATGTAAGCCCTTTGAGGGCACAAACTCTTCTTTTTGTCTTTGCCCCTCAGAAGTCTATCATAGTACTTTATGCATAAATGGCATAGTGATGTTTCATTGTCTGTTCTCTCTAGGATATTCTCCTGCCCAAGTTATGTGTGGGTGCTACCTCCAATCATTCCCCTTAAATCTACCTATGACCATGTTTTCCTGAATCAAATATCTCATGAGTTTCCAATTTTGATCATTGGACTTGTAACTAGTTTCATCTCTGGAAAAGTGTGGGTGGGTTGGGGGTGGAGTGATATGCCCAGACCATCTCCACAAGATTTTTTGGACTATTTCATCGCTCATTCATTCTTGGCTTATACTGAGCCTCCTCTCTAGGATTCTCCAAAGGAGGGTAACCAGGATGGTAAAAGGACTAGAGACCACTCCACATACACACACACATACACACGCACACACACACACACACACATGCATAATCATTGAAGGGGATGTTGAGCTTGGAGAAGAGAAGACTTGGGTGAGTCATTTTAGCTGTCTAAGCATTTAAAGACCAGAGACATGGAAGAAGGATTAAACTTGTTCTGCTTGGCCCCAGAGCAATAGATAGAAGACTTAAACTTAATGTAAGCCTATAAATTGGAGCCATCCCAAAGTTGAATGGTCTGCCTCCATAGATGATGGAGTCCCTTTACTAGAAAACTTCAAGTAAATTCTAAATGACCACTTGTCAGGTGTGGATATTACAAAAAGGGTCTTGGGTCAGGTATTGGTTAGACATGATGGGCTCTAAGGTATCCTCCAATCTGGAGATTCTGGGATTCTGGACATGACAACAGATAGTGTGGGAGTTGTCATCTACCATCTTTTTTCATGTAGAGAAATATATTTCTTCTGTTTTTCTAAATACTTGCAGGAACCAGGAGCTGAGATTAACCAATGGCTGCAGTATCAGAAAAGACTGATGATACCCAGTTTGCTGCAGATATACAAAACATATTTCAAGCTAAAAATAGAAGACCAAGAATCATCATTTTGTGCTAATGCTTGCACATGACAATGTAAGGGTCATACTCCATTCCTTACTTTCTCTCACCTCTATCCCAATATCTCATCTGTTGTTAAGTCTTATCATTTCTATATCAGTGACATCTCTTGAATACGCCCTCTTCTCTCCTCTGATCTTGCCATCATCCTGGTGCAGGCTCTCATCATCTCAGTCCTGGACTATTACATTTGTCTGCTGATTGTGCTGGCTGCCTCAAGTTTCTTCCCAGTCCAGTCTATCCTCCACAAATCTATTGTTTTATTCTTCCTAAAACACAGGCATAATTATCATTCTCTCCCCTTCTATTAAGTGAACTCAAGGCTCTATATTACACCCTTGACCCCATGCCCATCTACCAAAATGGTTTCCTGGGGTGTGGTCAATGTCCATGCTACAGCTTCTTGGAGCCACAGGTGAGAGCTGGGTGAATCAGGTGGACACCAAAGGTGGAAAGCAGACCTGAAAAGGGCTCAACAGCCCTCACCCTAGAGATGCTATTCTTCCCTATACCCTCTGACATTACTCTCAATTTAACCTGCGTATATTTTGTTTGTACATAGTTTTTACATGTTGTCTCCCCTGTTAGACTGGAAGTTCCTTTAAGGCAGGAACTGTCTTTTTGCCTTTGTATCCCTAACATTTAGCACAGAACTAGGCACATTGTAGGTTTTTAATAAATGCTATTTGACTGACTGACTGAGGTTGAGGCTGGCAGAAGCAAAGCATTTGTAGTTCTCAGTGGTTAGGAGCAAGTAAAAAGTTTAGAATCCAGGAAATCAAATGTGTATAAGGGTAAAATCCAAATAGCTTTGAATTTAGAACTAGAGGGTACTTTAGAGATCATTTAGTCCAAGCCACTTACTTTGCAGATGAAGAAATCAAGATCTACAGAGATCAAATGATTTGCCCAGAGTCACAATTCAAATCCAGGTGTTGTAACTGCAAATCCAGTGTTCTTCAACTACACCATGCTGCCTCTAAATCAGTCTCAGAGGCCAAGAGCAGAACTGAAGAATGGCGACAGGGTATGGGTAGCCCTTTCAATGTATGGAAAATGTTTGCAGCTACTAAGATTCCCCTATGGCCACAGTTGCTTTCTGATCCTAACTGGGATAGGGGTACAAGAATTCTGCCTACAAAGAAGTTCAATGTTTCTGAACATTATGAAATAGTTCTGGTATTCCTCAATGATAGCAATAGTATTCCTGAATTGCAAACACATATACTATGGGAGGCCAATTTTCCTAAAGAGGACCAACACTGCATTAGCATGCTCTAAGAAAGATCTGTTCCCAGCCAAAAATTTCCATCAGCAATGCAATGCTGGAAGTCATCTCTGAATGGTGCTCCTTAGCAATCCAACAATGTACTAATTTACAATCAAGCTAAAATCTCAGATCAAGACCATCAGGTCCTTTGGAAAGCAACCAGACAGAATATAATGCCAATGTAGCATCATACTTGGCTTTCTGGCCACTAAACCTTTGCACACACTATTACTCTCTCCTGAAACCTTTCCATCCCACTTACTACCTCTCCAAGTCCTTGTTGTTGTTGCTATTGTTGTTCAATCAGGGCCAACTGTATGTGACCCCACGGACTTTGTCTATGGTGTTTTCTTGGCAAAGATACTAGACTGGTTTGCCATTTCCTTCTCCAGTGTGTCCCCATTTTACAGAAGAGGAACTGAAGCAAATGGTTAGGTGACTTGCCCTGGGTCACACAGTAAGTGTCTGAGTCTGGATTTGAAGTCAGATCTTACTGACTCCAGGCATGGAGTTCTATCCATTACACCACCTAGCTGCTCCAGGTCTAAGTCCTAAGCTGGACCTTAGCTCTAAGTCCTAGTAGTAAAAGGCCAGACCAAGTCCCTCTTATTCCAAGAAGTCATGAAGTCTTCCCTGACCACCACAACCTGGCCAAAGGAAACTCCTTGGAAATCATGTAGTGCTTTTATATGTTGGCCCATTCATTTTGATACAGCTATTCCTTTACTATTCATTAGAGATTTGTTTATTAGAAATCCGGTGGGTATTCATTCTCATTGTGCTAAGTGATTATGGATCCAAATAAATACATATATAATATACATTTATGTATGTATGTGTATGTGTGTGTGTGTGTGCGTGTGTGTGTGTGTGTGTGTGTGTACAGAGAGCAGGGTCTTTGCCTTCAAAGAATATACAGTCTAGTTGGTGAAATAAGACTAAGAATACATGAAATAGCAGAACTTATATACACCTCCTGATGGAGAGATGAAGGATTCAGGGTGCAGAAGAAAACTTTTTTTTGACATGAACAATTAGGAAATCTTACCATAAATGTTTGTAACAGGGATTTTCTTTTATTCTAACTAGGGGGGAGAAGGAATTGAGGTGGGAGAGAGAAAACGCAGATTTTTGCTGACTGTAAACAAATTATTTTTTTAAAAAGAAATAGTAGAATTTGCAACACAATCTAATTAGGCATTAAGATTACAAAAGCATAATCCCTGCATATTGGACTACAAGCAGTTGCTCTAGGATATTTGTAGACAATGCCCCATTTGGGATCACCTGGGCCCCGCTTGAAAGTCCATTTGCACCTTTGCTTCTTCTTAGTTACATATAGATCAAGCACAAAGGAGATCCCAAGCAGGAACCCTTAGATAAGATAGTGCCCCACTGTTGTATGGATGTTTCCCTTGAGCAGCAGCAGTAGTCACTGTATTCCCAGACTGCTGGTCTTCTTATGTTAAATCAACAGAAGACAGGAGAAAGATCAATACGACACCCTCCAGTTTTCCTGAATCCTGTGTGATTGGCTGTCTGAGCTGTCTATCTGCATGAAGTAAACCAATAACAACCAATTAAAATCATTACTTCTTGTAGTGATGACAATTGGATGATTCAGTCAGCCAGTGATATAAGTGGAGTGAGAGAGAAGGGAAGGTCTTCCCTCCTAAATCTTTTTGTGTTGTAGAACCATTTGGGGGAAGGAGGATGGCACATGAATCTAAAAAACCTGTATCCAAACCTGCCTGAATGCACATGTTCTCTTCCGTGATAAATCATTGGATAATTTGTCCTATGTCTTCTGGAAAGCATGGTTGATGCCCACATCAGAAAGCCAAGCTGATGACTCACAGCTGTCACATCGGGCAAAGGACTGGGAGGCAATGTCTGTCTCTTCACTCATTCTCAGTAATGAGATCAACGTCTTTCCTGGCACTGACAGCCCCTATGATCAGACTCCTGTCAGTCACAACACCAACAAAAACTCATCAGTGTCATGTTTTATTCATGCCCTCTCCATCACTCCCACCTCACACATATAGACACACATGGCAAGAAAGCTCCATTCAATTCTAAAGACTAGTAAGCATTAGCCAGTTGAAGATATCTAGGTTACCCATGGCTTTCACCATGGAGCTAATATTAACTATTCATTTGGTCAAGTCTTCATCTCCCCAAGACAGAACAGACAAAGCTCTTAGAAACTTGCCTTTCCCCCTTCCTTTCCCAGTCCCCTTCTCATTTATTCAATATTTACTGAGCACCTAATATGGGTATAACATTGGTGCTGGCTTCAGCAGGAGTATACAAACTATGTTCCTAAATTGTGGGTAAGTGAAGAATTAAGAGATTCAGTTGTTGTTAGAATTCAGAACTAGACTGGAATCTAGAAGACAGGGAATCCAGGCAGAGGTTTGTGAGTGTTGCACCTTTCATGAGCCCCGCCTCCAGGGTCCTGATGCTGAACCCTAGATAACACTCAGGCTTGACCTCCTAGTCAGCAGCCTATATTGTGTACCTGAACTTCACATACAGAGGTACTTAATAAATAGCTTGTGAATTAGTGAATGAATGAATGAATGAATGAATGAATGGAGTGAAGCCAGATCTGTCTTTGTCCTATAAAAGCCATATCCTTACTATGAGAACAAGGAAAATAATCAGATGAATTTATTATTACTAAAGATTAAGATAACTGAGAGTTTGAAATGTTACCCATCACAAGTCTACCTCCAATGTCCTTAGTAGATTGATTGGAAGAGATATTTTAGGGCACAAATGCCTTCCTGGTACCCCTCAAAGATGTGCAAATAGTTAAGTACATATTACATTGATGCTTAAGGTTGACCTTGATACAGAGCAATTTACTACCCACTAATTATGAACCTATTATACTCAGGACATTTGCTGGGTTTTGTTTGTGGCATCAGGATTCCTTAGTAATCTTGATCCCAAAGTCCATTGATCTGGGACTCTCTCCTTATTAGACATAAATACCCAGCACCTATTTGGAGATCAGTGTGGAGTTGTCAAGAGTGAAAGAGAGGAGGACTGTTCAATATTTGTTGAACTATCTTCAAGCCTCTTTGGGGACTACAGTTGCTTCAGGCACTTTTGGCTTCCTGTTTTAAGAGAGAAGATGGAAGATGCCAACTGCATTTCAAGTTACTAAAGGAAATGACTCTAGGGAGCAGCCAATATGAAAATAGCTGGTGGTCTTCTCTGTGTCTCTATCCCCAATTTGTCTTTAATTTTTTTTAAGGCAATTGGGGTTAAGTGACTTGCCCAGGGTCACACAGCTAACAAGTGTTTGGTCTGAGGTTGGATTTGAACTCAGGTCCTCCTGACTTCAGGGCCGGTGCTCTATCCACTGTGCCACCTAGCTGCCCCTCCCAATTTGTCTTACTAGAGACTTTGGGGAACTTCCTCTTGGGTGAAATCTAGGACTCTCACTCAGTTGGCCTGAGTTACCTTGCTCCCAGTAAGAGAACTCCTTCACTCAGTAGTGTCTGGTATATATTCTCCTGTGTATACTTTCTCTGATTTCTGTTTTGCTATTAAACTGGATAAATGGATCTCTGTGATAATTACTATATGTGCTCAATGTGGAACTGGCATTTAGTGGGCAGGTGACAAGACTTAGATATAAAGCTTGGGGGGTCCTGCTCCCTCCAGTTAGTGAAACAGTAATCAAAAGTTAGCTTGAACCTGAAAACTACACCCCCTACACCCTTAATACTGAAGAGAGAAGATAGATATAATTCTAGGCCAGTACTTCTCCCTGAATAGAATAGGGTGGTCAATCTTCTGCATAACAACTTCCTGCTTCACCTCCTGGGAGGAATTAAAGTCTCCCTGGGAGAAAGATGAGGGGTGAAGACACTAAAGGTGTCTGTTCTGCCTCCCTTCATGCCACACAATGACACCTCCATGCTAATGTTAGAGGACAACTCTCCCTGCACTTATATGGATGGTTTTTGTGCTCTCTCTTCTCCCTGGTTTTCTCAGGCCACGTGTTTGAATTCATCCCACATGTCTTCTGGGTCTCCTGGACCTTCCTCAGTAGCTGACAACTTGTTGCATGCCAAGTCTGACTCAGACCTGCCCAGTGGTTCATATTTGGAATTGGAAAGAAATGAAACACTCAATCCATCTAACATTCAGCAAAAAGATTTACCCATCCATTGCATAGAAAGAATAATAAACAAGAACATTGCATGTATTCATTTAGGCAAAAATAAATTTACTTTTGCCACAGCAGCACACCAGTGATAAACTTGAGGGAGAAGCTTCTGAATCTTCTTGTGCTGGTTTTGTACTTGAGACACCAGGAAGACTTAGTGCCCTGAACCAACTGGGTATCAAATATAGTCTCAATACCTTTTAAAGAAAAACTAACCCATTCTCTCTCTTTTTTGCATTTATTCTCTATGTATTTTGCATAACCTAAATATTGCATGTCTCCCTCCTTACAATATAAGCTCCTTGGAGGCAATGACTTTTTGCTTTTCTTTGGAGCCCCAGCACTTAACACAATGACTGGAACTATAGTAAATGTTTAATAAATGCTTGTTAACTAATTCATTGATTGATTGTCTATGTGGGATAGATTTTGTTCCTATAATATGCCATCTTTTGGTGGCAAGGTCCTAAATGTCTTTTAAAGGATCTTCTACTCTTTTTTTAATTAATTTATTTTGATTTATCAACAACCACTTCAATAAGCTTTTGAGTTTTAAATTTTTCTCCTCCTCCCTTCCCACCTCCCTCCCCAAGACAGTGTGCAATCTGATATAGGCTATACATATATATTCCTATTAAACATATTTTCACATTAGTGATGTTGTAAGTAAGAATTGGAACCAATAGGGGGAACCACCAGAAAGAGGAAACAAAACACAACAGAAGAAAAAAAAAAGCAAATAGTATGCTTCGAAGGGATCCTCTACTTTTAAATGGCCTTAGTACTACTACTGGACAACTCTGACATCAACAATGGCATAGCAGCACTAGAGGAGGAAAAGAAAAACTTAAAGAGAAAGGGGGGGGGGGAGAGACAATAACCAATGAAATGATGCCCTGAAGAAATGACAGAATATGGCAAATCAACCTGAAAAATCTCAGGAGGACTAAGTTCTACATCTTGACAATCTTTTCTGTGTAGTGGGTGATGCCAAATCTTTACAATTCATATTGAGGCTCCTATTATAAAGAGGTGATAATGAATAGCACTAGTAACATCAGGAAAATACTATAGTTGATGACATTTCTGGCATGTTCACCAATCCACATTATACATCAGAGTTATCTGTGGCAAGGTAACTAGAAAAACATTGCCCCTTGCAGGAACAGTATGAGTGCCACTCAGAATCAACCCATAACTCCACCCATTCAGTGTTCCTTAACCCACTAGCCAAGACCTCCTCCTCCCTGGGACCCCTAGCATGGATAGGGCAGGAAGGGAATATCAAATCTTTTCCCTTTCAGAGGCTTCTATTTAGAGACTACCCCCATTTCCCTTTGGGGCCAAATCCAGTTTTGCCCCTCCCCTGTTGTCAGAAAACAAGACCCCTTCCAACCACTCTATCCATTGGTCTTTGAGGCCTTCCTGAGCAGAAGTTGTCCAATGACCACTGGCAGTGGAGGTGGAGGGGAGAGGGAGGGGATATCAGTTCCAGATCATAGTAAGCCTATGGATCCCTTCTCAGAATAATGTTTTAAAATATATAATAAAAAACATATGATTACGAAGAAAATCAATTATACTGACATGAATATGTAATTTTTTTTCCATTCAACTTCATGGACCCCACTGAAGTCTATTCATGAGAAGTCTGTAGACCCCAGCTTAAAAACTCCTGCAGTAAACAAAGTCTATGCTGGACCTGCCTATCCTGTCTCCCATGCTAGGTCCTGTTCTGCTACAGGCCACATTGCTGACCATTCTTCCACTACTAGGGACCGCACTGCCAGCTTCATAGCATGCCCCTGTCAAGCACTGCTTTCCTGTGCCAGGATAGGAGCTTCTAGCGCTGCCCCTCTATTCCAGGGCTAAGTGCTACTCCCTGTGTCAAGAGATGACCAGTGCCTCCCATGCCAGGGTGGAGTGCTGCCTTGAGCACTACCACTGTCCCTCTGTGCCGAGGTCAGAGTACTTATATCTCAAGATCACTATTCATTCACCAGTATTCAGAGAGAGAAACACAAAATGGAAGAGGCTTCCAGTAACTTGTCCAGGCCAATATATGTGTTCTACCTGCCATGTGTAAGCAATAGCCATTTCTCTCGAGTAGGGGAGGGTACTTTACCAGGGCCCTTACCAGCACCCACTCCAGGAGCCCCTCACTCATTCCTCATTGTAAATCCCAGAAAACAAAAGAGAGTTACAGTTCCAGGGTGAAAAGAGAAATTCTCCCCTTAATGGACATAGCCCATCTTTGCCCAGAAAATTAACTGAGATGTATTTGGCACATTTGTTTCTATCCTCAATTCTAGAAAAATCTCTGGGTCCCTGAAAAGAATCAAATGTCTTTCTCAGTGCCTTACACCAAAGAACTCCAACAAAGTCCATGTAGAAAAGTTCCCAAAGACCTCATGAAAAGTCCCAAACAGTCCATTCTGAGATGGTACATAGATAATCTGAAAATTCCAATCCTCAGGGAGCATCCAAGTCTACCACTGCTGGTGGGCCTGGAAACCACTATTACCCTATATACAAAAGTTCTACAAATCCAAAAGATTTTACAGCATGTTTTTCTTCAGGGTATGATCCTTAAAAACACAGAATACATTCATATCTGTCTCTAGCAGTTGAATGCCCACAAACAGTATTTTTCTAATTTCCCCAGGTCACCACCAAAAGTGCTGTCAGAACTACATAGGCCACAGTGTTAAAGGCTTCTGTCTCCAAGACTCTGATACCTGGGTTCATCTTCCTAATCATTACCTTATCCTCCACCTCAATGAGGTCATTGCAATCCTATGTTCCTGGCTTGTTCTATATGTTGTGGGTCTGCCTCAAGCCTCTTCGGTGGTTCAGGTTCGGGACTGGAATTCAAGGAGACACTCATGGACCATCTTATGGCTAACCAAAGGAAGTATGCTTAGCCATAGCATGGAAAGGAATCCAACATTGATTCAGTTGGGCATTTTCTTTGTCTCTGTATTTGCCATGGCAGTGTGCTATGTCAAGCCTAAACAAGGAGCTTCTGAGTCCTCATGTGCTGGTTTTCATACTTGAGCTGGCAAGAATTTACTTCAAAGGTTTGTGCTTTAGTGTCCCTGGACCAATTAAATCTTAAAGACTTTTGTTTTTCTTTGTGAGGCAATCGGGGTTAAATGACTTGCCCAGCATCACACAGCTACTAAGTGTCAAGTGTCTGAGGCCAGATTTGAACTCAGGTCCTCCTGACTCCAAGGCTGGAGCTCTATTCACTGCACCACTTAGCTGCCCCAGTTTTAAAATTTTTTAAGGAAACATCCCAGTCATGGTTGTTGCCCCTATAACACAACTGAATCCCATCATTAACATTGTTTTTGTTGTTATTTTTAAGATTGACATTTCTATAGCACTTTCAGGTAAAATAATAATAAACAGCCTTTAAATGGTGCTTTAAGAGTGGCAAAGTGCTTCATCTGTCTTATTTCATTTGATCCTCATAACAACCCTGTGAAGATAGGTGTTATTAATATCCTCATTTTACAGTTGAGGAAACTGAGTCTGAGAGTGGGTAAGTGACTTGCCCAGGTTCACGCAATCAGTAAGGATCTGAGATAGAATTTGAACTCAGATCTTCTTGATTTCAAATCCAGTGTTCTATCTACTACACCAACTATATGAAAGTAGTAATGTATTTGTAACCCCATTTCACAAATAAAAACAAAAACAGCCATGCCCATTGTCACAGAACAACAAAATGTAAGTCACTTCCTCCCCTTAGCAGAGTTACCTTGCCTCTCTACCTCTCCAGTAGCAGCCAGTCCTTTACTTTCTTTGGCCAAAGAACAAAAATTCCAAGTTACTGATCTGCTGACAGTTGGTTGACCTGGGGGCAAAGCTAGTGGGTTGACCTCTGCAACTCTAGGTAATCTCAGAGTCAGATAGAATATTCTACCTAAAACCCAGTGACTCCTTTTCAATGATGAATGCCCAGAGTCATCGTGAACTACATGCCCTGAAGTCTGACTCCAATTTACTGCCCTCCTGTATTAACAGGGGCTGGACCTCCATTTAATTCATCCACGCGACTTGCGGGACTGAAACTGATTCAGCATGCCCACTGGATCAAAGACAAGGCTTTTCCTTGTCCATTTCACTCTCTCATGCTAGACCTGCTGCTAGTTGTGTCTGTAACCGCTGGCATTGCGAAGCAACGCTCTTTCCAGTGCTTTTAGAGGAGATTAAATGCAACAGCTGCTTGTGCAAAGTCCTCTGAGATTCAGAGCTGGAGCAGATCTTAGAGATTATTTTGTCCAATACTCTTCATTTTATGGATGAAGAAACTGAGGCCCAAGGCCATAAAAATGACTTGCTTGAAGTTGTGCAAGTAATAAGTTACAGAGCCCAGATTTGAATCCAGATCTTCTGACTCCAAATATAATGTTCTTTCCATGCATTTGGATATTATATAAAGAGGACTTTGAGGGGAATAAAAGGTTCTCCCCTTGACAGGAGTGAGGATAAGTGAAGAAAGGGAAGGTAAATGAAAAGGAATAAAGACTTTGGAGGCAGAAAACTTGGGTTCAAATCTCTCCTTTGCTACTTAACCTGCCTTGGCCTCATTTTTCCCACCTATAAAATAAGAAGGTCAGATGAGAAAACATCTAGGGTTTCTTCTTATAACTCTATGAGAAACAGTGGTCAGTTAACCACTTTGAGGCTAGATGACAGGTGTCTTAAGATCAGATTCTTTGTGCTACAACATCAGTTCTGTGAGCTTTGTATAATATTCTCTTAGTTGCTATAAAAGCCTTTTTTTTTAAGAAACATAACTTTTGTCTGAGCTGAAGTAAAATGAAGTAAAAACTTGTGCTCACACTACATGCAATCAAAGGAAATTATAGTATCTTATAGACAGTACAGACATAAAGATAGATAAAGAAATAAAAATAAAGGGAGCACCCCAAAAGTTTGAAGGAGCGGGCCTCTTTTATTGTCTTTCAGTCTTGTCTGATTCTTTGTGACCCCATTTGGGGTTTTCTTGGCAAAGATACTGGGAGTGGTTCGCCATGTCCTTCTCCAGCTCATTTGACAGATGAGGAAACTGAGGCAACAGGGTTAAGTAAATGATTTGTCCAGGGTCACACAGCTAGTGAGTGTCTGAGGATAGATTCGAACTCATAAAGATGTGTCTTCCTAATTCTGAGCCCAGTGCCGTATCCACTGAGTCACCTAGCTGCCTCTTAAGGAGAGAGGAAAACCTCAAGTAGAATGGTCTGCTATTTAGTTGTGATTAAGACTTATTTTCCAATTGGGATTTTTTTTAACAAAGCCCCCACTTAATGACTCACAGCTTTCCCAGAGAGCTAGGGTGGTTCCCGGTCTCCCCCTTGCTTAGAAACTCTTGCTATAATCTAGTGTCCAGTGTTTTGATGGACACATGAAACACTTGAATATTACACTGATTGACATTGAGGTATTGTGTATCAGGATCTTGGAAAGGGATGAGATAGTATGGGATAGGATGGGAATAGGGATAAAATGGGGTGCTCTGAATGGGATAAGTTAGGATGCTTTAGGATGGGGATGAGGTTGTATAGGTCAATGTTCAAGGGTGGTGAGAAGTGATTGTGCTATAAGATGCATTAAAATGAAGTATATTAGGATGGGATGAATTGGGATAGCATGGAAGAAGAATGGCGATAAAATGGAATAAAATGTAACAGAATTAGATTGCTCATTGCCCAGGTTGAGAAGCATTTTCATTGAAAAGTACAACTGCCTTACCAGAGAAACCCCCCTCAATTCTGAGATGTTCGTTTTCCTTCATTATGCCTCCGTTCACCTCCATTAGCACCATACTCAGTTTCATAACTGCTTTGTACAGGTGCTTCTTGGTCTGTATACCAAGACTGAATCAGTTGTGTATAACTAACTCAGAACTTGGGGACACAATGGATCATGTTATATTGAGTTGCATCTGTTCATTGTTTTGGCTAAAAAGACTATATCTACCATGATGTGATTTGGGAGGGTGAGATAGTCCACCCTCCACTTTCTGCTACCACCTGAACCATTCCACAATCTCTCATCATCCAATGACCTGTTCTTATATTGATTCTACAGTTGGTCTGGGTGCAGTTTTTCCCAGGACTATAACTAGCCAACTGAAACATTTTGCCAGCATTTCTTTCATGCCAGCTCCTACCTGGCCCCATAGCCCTCCTGTTTCTCTGTTTCATCAGCTCACAGTGTCGTTTCCAATTTCATCTGAAATCAGACCTTTACTCCTTTGCCTGTGCCTTTCCATTTCCCCTGCCCTCTCTTGTCATTCATTATTTAACTCCATAGCTGTATTATTTATGCAGAGGAACCATTTTGGAATATGGTTTGTATGGAAAATTAGGACCCAGATCAGAGCCAGATCAACCTTCCCCTCCACACATCACACCTCTATTATCATTCTGTTCTCACTTTGGGCCCAGAGTGAAGGTAAAATTCAGCCAAAGAACCTCTTGGGCAATTAACAACTCCAGAGGTCAGCCTAGATGGAGAAATTTCAATTGCTAGCCTGATATCTTTCCACTTTTAAGGAGACACTTTTCTGAATTCCTGAAAATTTGTATTTAAATGAAATTGCACATGTCAAATCCAGCATGGTGAAGTAGAAAGAAAGAGCTTTGCACTGTGAGGCTAGAGTTTTGGTTCTGCTAGTAATTAGTTATGTGGCCTTGGACAAGACATCCCTCCTCAAGGGTGCACCTGTAAAATGAGGGGGTCAGACAAGATAATCTCTAAGGGCCCCTCCAGTTCTGATATTCTATGATTCTATAAAATCTTGTTTTCCCATTTACCCAAATTTTTTCACTGAACAGACATTCCTGCAATAAACACATGATTCAATATCATGCAGTTAACTTAAATTCAGTTCTTTTTAATGTAGGCAAATTAAATTCTATTCTGCATTGATCTAGCACCTTCCACATGCCTGGCACTGGTGGTATGCTGGTAAATGTTTAACAACCATCTCTCCAGGAAAAAATATATACATGACACCCTTTTAAGTTTAATTTGCATTATTAACAATGCATTATTAATTATTAACATTTTCTCCATCACTTTCTTTGGTCTAGACAACCAACAAAATAATAATTCCAAGTCCTGATTTGTAGTGTTTGCCAATTTCCAAGGTGTAAATCCTCACACTGAAAATTTAATAATCTCTTCTCTAGAGCCTCCAGCATACCACTGCTTGGCACTATACTGGTAAAGTAGGAAACATGATCTCTGCCTCTTACAAGTTCACTGTCTTATTGGGAAGAAAAAACATACACACATGAAACAATGTTAGAACAAAGCAAGACTACGTCTCTTTGAGATAGATCCAAATTGTAGTATAGGCATTAAGGACCACTAGGAGCTCAGAGGAAGGGAGACATCATTGTGGAACAGAGTAGCTTGAGTAATCCTCATTAGGATGATTGAACCAGATGTGGATCACAAAAGATGACATTTGTAAAGACCCTTAGGAAGGAGCAGGTAAGAGAGAAAGCTTTTCAGGAAGGAGAATATCCTGAACAAAGTCATGGAAGTGGGAATAAGCAAGGTATGTGGGAGGGGGGAAGAAGCACGGGTGCAGGGGAGGTGGGGGGGGGCAGACATGAAAGACAAAAGGTTAGAAAATGCCAGAATATGGAGGCTTTGAGCATCCCTAATTGACTAAGTTGAAAACATAGGGTAAGGTAGGGTTCACCCATTGGACTTAGGATGCAGAAGATATATTATTTTCAACCTTCAAGGTAAGTGGGGAGCAATCTTAGCAAAAAGGAGCCTATGACCTTACCAATCAATCAATCAATAAGCATTTATTAAAAGCCAACTGTGTGCCAGGCACTGTGGTAAGTGCTAGAGATTATTATAAAAAAGCAAAAGTCAATTTCTACCCTCAAGGAGCTGATGGGAAATAGGAGATGGGGCTTAAGCATACATGTCTCCTGAGCAACTTTTCTCTACTTGGTGGTCAGAGGAAAGTTGTATTCTTTTGTTCTTTTCTTTCTTTATCTTCTCTGTTCCCTTAAAGCAGGGAATCTTAACCTGGAAGCCACAGTCCCTCAAGGAGCCCATGAATTGGCAGGGGGGGAGTAGGGGGGAAATTAGATCTTTATTCCAATAGAATTGATTTCCTTTGTGATCCTATGCATTTAAAACATTATTCTAAGAAAAGTCTCATAAGTTTCATCAGATTGCTAAAGTGGTCCATCATACAAATGTACCCTCATATGGGAGGTTTTCCCAGACAGTTCAGCCCCAGGGAGGCATGCTGCTCTCCTTTCCAGAGAAAAAATTATCAGTCTCTCTGTATCCATTTTTCCATCTGTCCCTCTGTCCTAGGAGTTGGAAGATTAAGAAATCACAGATTTAGAGCATAAAAATACTTCAGAGGCCATCTTGTCCAACCTTTTTATTTTGCAAATGAGGACACTAAAGTCCATGGAGGTTAAGTGAAATTGCCCAGTGTCACACAGGCAGTAATCATCAGAGGTGAGATTTGAACTGGGCTTCTGATTCCAGATTCAGTGCTATTTCCACTGTATCATGCTGCTACTCAAATCAGTATGGTCTCATGTCCAGGTGAGATATAAGTTATGAGCATCCTGTTTTCAAGGATGTGTGTATACCTTATGTTTTTGGGGTTACTACTCAGAATTATATTCACAATTCAGAGAAGTCATTTGGATGGGTTTAATGTTTGATGCTGAGTAAGAAAGTTCCTTTGTAGTCCACATGTTTGCTAGTCTCATTAAATTTCTCTCTTTTCCTCTTTTGAACAAAACTGTCTATTTATTGAGTGGAATTTAGCCCACCAAGCATCCTACTGTTCGTTGTCAGAAATATCTTAAAAACAGCAGTGTGTAATAAGGGAAAGAAATAGGATGAGGTGGGGGTGGGGGGGAGGGGAGAGAGAGAGAGAGAGAGACAGAAAGACAGAAAGAGAGAGAGACTATATATGTATTCACACATATATGAATATCTCTTATTTTTACATCACTTTCATTTCTCCTTTTTGCAAACAATAAAAAAAGAAATTGGAGGGGGTAGTGAAGGAGGGAAGCAGTTTAGCAAAAACCAACCACCACTTTAACACAGTCTGACAGTACATATGATGGTCCACACCCATAGTTCCTTTCCTCTTCTGAGTAGGGAAGAAAGCGTATTTTCTCATCCATCTCTTATTAGCTAAACTTGGTCATTATAATTATACCAAGTTCACTTTTAGATTTTGTTCTTGTTCTTTCCTTTACATTGTTGTTGTCATTATATACATTATTTTCATGGTTCTACTTACTTTATAATAGTTCATATAGTTCTTCTCATCCTACTTTGCATTCTTCATATACAACATTTCTCTCTTTTTTGCTTCATTACAATTTTTTTAATCTTTAAATTTATTTATTTTTAGTTTTCAACATTCACTTCCATTAGCTTTTGAGTTTTCAATTTTCTCCTTTCTCCCCTCCCCAAGACAGCATGTAATCTGATATAGACTCTACATATATATTCATATTAAACATATTTTCACATTAGTCATATTGTAAAGAAGTATCAGAACCAACGGAAAGAACCAGGAGAAAAAAGAAACAAAACAAAACAACAAAAGAAAAACGGAGATTAAATAGTATGCTTCGATCTGCATTCAGACTCCATAGTTCGTTCTCTGGATGTGGATAGCATTTTCCATCAGGAGTCTCTTGGAGTTGTCTTAGATCCTTGTATTGCTAAGAAGAGCCAAGTCTATGAAAGTTAGTCATCACACAATGTGGCTGTTACTGTGTACAATGTTCTTCTGGTTCTGCTCACTTCACTCAGCATCAGTTCATATAAGTCTTTCCAGGTTTTTCTAAAGTCTGTCTGCTCATCATTTCTTATAGCACAATAATATTCCATTACATTCCTATACCACAACTTGTTCAGCTATTCCCCAATTGATGGACATCCCCTCAATTTCCAGTTCTTGGCCACCACAAAAAGAGCTGCTAGAAATATTTCTGTATATGTGGGTCCTTTTCCCATTTTTATGATTTCTTTGTGTACAGACCTAGAAATGGTATGTTGGGTCAAAGGGTATGCACAGTTTTATAGCTCTTTGGGCAAAGTTCCAAATTACTCTCCGGAATAGTTGAATCGGTTCACAACTCCACCAACAATGCGTTAGTGTTCCAATTTTCCCATATCTTCACCAACATTTATCATTTTCCTGTTTTGTTATGTTAGCCCATCTTATAGGTATGGTGTGGTAACTCAGAATTGTTTTGATTTGCATTTCTCTAATGAATAGTGATTTAGAGCATTTTTTTCATATGAACTATAGATAGTTTTAATTTCTTCATCTGAAAACTGCCTGTTCATATTCTTTGACCATTTATCAATTCGGGAATGATTTGTATTCTTATCAATTTGACTCGGTTTTCTATTTATTTTAGAAATGAGGCTTTTATCAGAGACACTGGCTGTAAAAATTGTTTCCTAGCTTTCTGTTTTCATTCTAATCTTGGTTGCATTGGCTTTGTTGGTGCAAAAACTTTTCAATTTAATTATACAACATTTCTTATAGCACAGCAATATTCTCTTACATTCATACACCAAAATTTGTTTAGCTATTCACCAGTCAATATGAATCTGCCTTACTTCTAGTTCTTTGCTATTACAAAAAGCGTGGCCAAGATTATTTTGTTGCATGTGGGCCTTTCTGTCTTTGAGTGGCCATAAAGTTTTAAAGTTGAGAGAACTCTTCTCATTTCTTATGGAACAATATGGGCAGTGTTTTCTCCAAAACTCATGTAATAGTAGTCCTAGAAGTATAGTAGTGCTGGTGGTGGTGGTGTTTGGAGGAGGAGGAAGAGGAAGAGGAAGAAGAGGAGGAGGAGGAAGGGGAAGAGGGGGAGGGAGAGGAAGAGGAGGAGGAGGAGAAGGAGGAGGTGGCAGTTAGGTAGCACAGTAGATAGAGAGTGCTGGGCCTGGAGTCAGGAAGACCTGAGTTCAAATCTGACCTTAGACACTTACTAGCTATGTGATCCTGGGCAAGTTACTTAACCCTGTTTGCCTCAGTTTCTTCATCTGTGAAATGAGCTGGAGAAGGAAGTGGTAAGCCACTCCAGTATCTTTGCCAAGAAAATCCCAAATGGGGCATGAAGAATTAGGCACAACTAAAATGACTGAACAACAGTAATAGTAGTAGTAGTAGTAGTAGTAGTAGTTGTTGTTGTTGTTGTTGTTGTAGCGGTAGCATTTATATGGCATTTTAAGGCTTCCAAAACACTTTGCAAATATTATTTTATTTTATGTTCACAATGACCCTGGGAGGTAGATGCTAATATTAGCCACGTTTTACAGAAGAGAAAATTGAAACAGCTATGCTGCCCAGAGTCATATAGATAATAAGCGTCTGATGGTAGATTTGAACTCAGGTCTTCCTGACTCTCGATAGGATTATTACTCTGTTTACCATACCGCCTAGCTGCCTCAGAATTCCAATCTGTTTAACACAGCCTCCTCATCTATATGATGAGGAAACTGAGACCCAAAGAGTATCTTCTCATAAAAGTGACTGATGGGAACACCTTTTTCCTAGACTGTTTACTTAATAACTCTTCTACTCTTTTCCCCCCAGTGGTCTCTCTTTATGTAGGTGACTCTCCTTTTGGCTGGTCTGACTCTGCTGCTGTTACCACCGAAACTGCCCTGGTGGCCACTACCCAGCTACTTGTGTGCCTCAGAAGAAGAAGATGCCAGCTACCTTTAGAGATTTCACAAGGTCTTGTACTAAAGGAAAGAAGATTCAAATGGAGTGGCTGCATTCCAGACATAGGCTTAAGTGCCAAGGAGACGATGCACTGAAGGCTTGTGATGAGTAGGAGGATGGGCACCCCGTCCCTCCTGCCTCCCCAAAGCTCAGGGAGTCATCCTGATACTTCAAAGACAGCAGGAAGAAGAGGCCCAAGGATTGAGGACTGTCTTTTTGGATTATCCAAGGAGTTTTGACTTTGCAGCCAATTAAAAGACTTCCTCACCACACAGTATGAACCCCTTAGTCATCATGGCCAACAGGAAGCAATCAGAGAATATTAGCAAATGCTCTGAAATGGATCAGGATGGCCTGTGGGGAGGAAGGAAGAAGGGTGCTTCCATCACCCATGTCCAGAAGCAAGCTCACCCCAAGCTCCATGTACTTGGCCAGAATGCCAACTCGATATTGTCCAAGGGTGGGAAAAGATGTAGCAAAGGGTGTCACGTAGGACAAAATGAGTACATGTGTCTCTCTTTGCTACTATCACTGCCCCTTCCTGCAGCCTGTCCTGGCCACAAGAACTGACTGTAGCACATGGCTGGCTCATCTTTCCATGTCAGCAATTGGCAGGTGATAATAACAGCTGACTTTCATATTGTGCTTTATAGCTTTATTTCCACATTTATATAAATCACTTACATTTATATAGCACTTTACAGTGTGTAAGAGCTTTCACATTCATTTAAAGGACTCACTTTAATATAGCACTTTCCAATTCATGAAGGACTTTCCCATTTATATATAACACTGACATTCATATATCACTTTACAATTTACAAGTTTTCGCCTTTATATGGGCTTTATAGCTTATGAAGGATTGCCTCATTTATATAAAACACTCATTTGTAGCACTTTACAGTCTACAAAACAAAATGTTTTATAATCATTCTCTACCCTACCTTTCCAACCCTCCTGCCCTATATACTCAAGCAAGCCCACAGGCACCCACACACTCTAAAGCTAGGGAAATGAGCAGCACCCCTTCCCTCTAGCCCCAGCATGCTGGGAAAGACAAGGGTCAGAACCTTGGCTCACAACTTTTCAAACCCTGCCAACAGCTGCCTGGGTAGTTATTGCCTAAAAGCCATTTCTGCAATGGGTGTTTGTAGGGTGTCAATTGTTGAAATCCATTTCCCGCTGCTTTTCTTTGTTCAGGGTTCTGGACAGCCTTTGAACAGTCCTTTTGGCATGCCACCAACTATATTTGCTGCCCATCAGCTGAAGAGCCCAGGAGGGAGAGAGGCCTGGACTGCAGGGAGCAGAGAAAGTGAGAGAGAGCTGAGCTGTGACAGGCAGCAAGAGCAAATGGAGCCAGCTGGGGGCCAGGAAGTGGGGTTTATTGTTTGTTGGTTTTTATGAATGTACTTGTCACAAAACCACTTTGAAACCTTGTTAAGTGTTCTGTTTAAGAATTGTTTTTTTTAAAAAAAAATCGTTGCCTCTGGAAGAGATTCTGGCCCTTTTAGTAAACAGGTTCTGGTGTAAGTTTTGTTACTGTAAGCTCTGTAGCTGGTGACAAGTTGTAAGCCATCCTGGCTGCCTGAAACCATTGGATACAGAAACATTAAGGCTCTACCAATAGCAGCCTGGTATCCAGAAGAAGGCATATTTCACCCCAACTAGACTAATCTCTCTCCCTCATTCTTAGCTTGCTTACACTCCCTTTTGTGCCCAGCAGGTGATGTCTCTTGCAATAACACTGGTTCTTGGAAGAGAAGTCCCACCACCACTACCACCAGGAGAATGCTTAACCCTATCAACTAGCACTCATTAAGTGTCTACTGTTTGCCAGGCACTGTGCTAAGGGCTGGAGTTACAGAGGGAGGCAAAAAAAAAATTGTTATTGTTCTCAAGGACCTTACCACTGAATGATGCAACAGCTCAAAGGACTTAAAAAGCCCGTTCTCTGCCCTGGCTGGCCAAGAAATCTGGACCTTGGGACTTGCTCAAGTAGTGGGTGTCTGAGATGAAAGCGAAATATCTATTCTGGCAATCTCAAAGGTTTTTAGCTTCAGGAGAGATACAGAGTGTGACAGACTTTTTAAAAATAGATTTCTGTGTTTGTTAATACACAATTATCAGTCTTTTGTGTTTTAAGCATTTTCAGTGGTAGAGGAAATTGTTTTCTTGTACATGATTTTTATATTGTACATAGAAGTACTTTATCTAGAAGGGACCTTTTTACCCACTTTGGGGGGAAGTCTTTGTTTTAGACACATCCTTCAGAGCTATCTTGGAACAGGGGCAACGAGATAAAGAGGGAAACCTGTCCCATCCCCTGCTTTTGGGTTTAGGCCTCATTCAAGATGCATCCAGACGATGTAAGTGCAGAACCAGGGTCCCTTGAAGGACAAAAGCCAAAGATAAGCTCATACGGTCAGGAGATTTGAACCTTGTAAGCTGCTCAAGCAGTAGAATCCTGAGTATGAAAGTCTTTTTCAAAAATCCCACAAAAATATCTTTACCTTTCAGGGAAGTGTAATGCATGTGATGCTATGGGAGGTTTTGTCTGTGAATCTTTTAAGTCTTAAGTATCTTCTCTGATGGAGAAAATAAACAACTGTTTTAGACCTGATATTCGTGATACATACCACATAGAGGGAAGGAAATAAGCATTTATCACATGCCAGGCACTGTGCTAAGTGCTTTACAACTGTTATCTCATTTGTTCCGTACAACAACCCTGCGAGGTAGGTGTTTCTGTTATCTTTACTGTTGAGAAAATTGAGGCAGACAGCTGTCAAGTCACTTGCCCAGGGTCACACAGTTCATTAAAAGTCTGAGGTTGGATTTAAACTCAGGTCTTCCTAATACCAGGCCCAGCACTCTATTCACTGCCCCCACCTGTTAGATCTTATTATCCACTTTTAGGGAAGATGCTAGACATAAATGTACTAGACATGAAAAATACTAGCTTTGCTTTAGAAATTTTCCCTGGACTTATTCATTAGTGGGTTTAATAAACCAGTAAGAGCAAGAAAAAGCCTAACTCCCTCTCTTTGGGGGCAGACTTATACCCAAGATGAGTCCATGTGAACCATAACTAGAGTTCCCTTGGAACACGGGACATTTATGTCCTCAGCACCTAGCGCAGTGACTGCCTTGAACATAGAAGAAGCTGGATAAATGTTTTGCTGAGTTGAAGTAAATGAAAATTAAATGAGAGATGTTCCCATTGCCCAGGCCTTGGTCAGGTCACATCTGAAGTATTGGGTTTGGTTCTGGGCGCTGCATTTTAGAAAGGTCATTGACAAGCTAGAGCTGAAGGAGGTCAAGGAGGATGACCATGATGGTGAGAGGAACACAAATCATGACTTTGGAGGTTGAGCTGAAAGAAATGTATGGCTTTGGACAGTTCAGTTAACAAGCATTTATTAAGTACTTAGGTATTCAGGGAGGACTAGCACCTCTAGTGTGAGGGTCTGCCAAGCCCTTTTCAGAGCTGCTCATCTACCTTTGGTGTCAGCCTTGTATATACATGGAAGGGGGGAGAGAGAGAGACAGAGAGACAGAGAGACAAAGAGAAACAGAAAGACACAGAGAGACAGAGACAGAAAGAGACAGAGACACAGAGAGACAGAGAGAGAAAGAAAGAGAGAGACAGAGAGAGAATGAATCTTAAAGGAAAGGAATTAGAATTAAGATGGATCAGGAAAGGCTTTCTGTAGAAGGTGAAATTTGATCTGAGCCTTGAAGGAATCTAGAACTAAAAGGAAGAGCTAAGGGGACAAGTCACTTAACTTCTCTAGGACTTTGCGATGGGAACAGTATCTTCAGCTGCCTCCCCCCGTTACAAGTGAGGCAAGTTTTTCCTTAAAAAAAAAAAAAAGACAGCCTTGAGGCTGTCTTTAAATTTTAATTGGCTCAGGGGACTAAGGCTCCAGCCACTGACTTAGCTTCCTAATCACCTGAACACAAAACATCAAGGACTTAGGGGCTGGACGTTCTCCCTCTGACTTGCTGTCCACAGACCAGCAACATGAATCGTACTACAAATCGATGCTTTATCCTTGATGAACACCTTTCACTTCTCTGAATTTCCTTCCCCTAATTTGGCTAAGTAAACCTCCTTTCGTTGACTACTATAAAATAGATTGAGAATATCTCATTTCATTTCAATTTCAGACTTAACCTACCAGGGTACCATCTTAAGTCAGGCCCAGGCCATGTTTCTTCTTCTGTAAAATGAGAATGTTGGATTAGATGACCTCTAAGGTCCCTATTAACTCTAAATATATGAATTAGAGGATGTTTAGGCTGGAGAAGACAGAAGATAGCTCATTAGCTCATAGATTAAAGCTAGAAGGAACCTTAAATGTCCTCTACTACATTCCACATATGGGGCCCTGGGAGGTTAAATGACTTGCCCATGGTCACACAGGTACTAAACATCAGAGAGGGGATTTTAACTTAAGTCCTCCGACTTCAGCGTTGGCGGTCTTTCCACAGTACCCCTGCCTCTCTTTATCTTCAAATGTTGGATAGAATGTCCTATGAAAGAGGAGTTAGATTTGTTCCGGTTGGCTCTAGAGTGTATAACCACTAACTACGTGAAAACATTACAGAGGCAGATTTCAGCTCAATATTATAAGGAAGAATTTTTCTCCTGACTATTAGAGATACCTGAGAATGGAGTAGTACATCCCTTTATCATCAAAGGTCTTCAACTTGAGTCTGGATAACTATCTCATGCTTCAGAAATGGATTACATTAGATGACATCTGAAGTCCCTTTCATCTTTAGGATTTATGATTCTACCATTTAAATAATCAGTTCATACAATATCCATCTAAGAATGGAAAAAAGTCAAGGCAGCTAGGGCAAACATCATTCCTCTTCCCCAGAAGGCAAACACTTTGAGAAATCTTTTACCTGGAAAAAGCATTCATGATTTTCATGCTGAAATGAGATGCTGTGCTGTATAATAGTACTCTTTCTTTTTGTTTCTGCCATATTGAGATGAAAGCTGAGGAGGCCAAAAGGACAGTAGAAGTTCCTATTTCAGGAAATTAGGTAAAAATTTTAAAAGTCTATTTTATAATTGTAATAGTGAAGCAAAGAAAATGGTGTACTTGTGACTGAGGCACTAAAAAAATCCTTAGTAACTGAGGAAAAACTTCTTCCTGCTAGGAAAGTTTTTTGACAGCAATCTGCCTTAAAGTTCCAGAGCTGTTCCAGGAGACTTCAAGGTAAGAATTGATATCAATACAGAAAAACTCCTAAAAAAATTTCTTTTCCTAATCAAGTCTGGGGGGTAAATAAGAAGTTAAACAAGATTTTTGTAATCACTAAAGATGAGTGAGAAACCAAGTTGTTCATACTGTGTTTCTTTCTCTAAAACAGCAGTGTGTTAAAGTAGAAACAACAGTGGCCTTGAAGTCAGAAAACCTGATTTTAAGTAACACCTTCCCATATTGTTAACTATATGACCATGGTCAAATCACTCAATTTTTCTGAACCTCTGGTCCCTCATTTAAAAAATCAATATACATTCTAGATATTTAACAGAGTTGTTTTGAGTAAAGTACTTTGCAAACTGAAAAACATTTTATATGTAACCAGAAGGTCTCACTGTGAAGTTTGACTGAGAAGTTCCCACCTCCCTTCTGGAAAGAGGAAGGGCTGATTCTTCCCAGACCACAGCTACATCCTCCCAAGCGACCAACTTTGGCTATGACCTCCCTATTTGGTCACCATCTTGAGCTTCTCTCTCTCTCTCTCTCTCTCCTCTCTCTCTCTCTCTCTCTCTCTTTCATTAGAAGGCAAGGGGGCTGAGCCAAGATGGCGGAGTAAAAGCAGTGATTTGCCTGAGCTCTCCCCTAAATCCCTCCAAATACCTATTAAAAAAGAAATGGCTCATTAGAGGGCAAATATTGCCTAAGATACAGGAGAACTGATCAGCCACACCTTGTTAGAACAACGAACTCTTTATACACAGAAGTGACAGAAAAACTACAACTCTCTTCTTATGAATTCTATCTTTCTGGAACTTTATCAAAATCATTAATAAAAAAAAATTAATTAAAATCCCTATTTGATAACAACTCTTTGGAAAACTAGAAATCAATAAGTCATTAATTAGGCTTTTACCAATATCTTATACCATGTTGTTGCTGTTCAGTCATTTTTAGTCAAGTCTGACTCTTTGTGACCCCATTGGGGTTTTCTTGGCAAAGATACTGGAGTGATTTGCCATTTCCTTCTCCAGCTCACTTTACAGATGAGGAAACTAAGGCAAAGTTAAGTGACTTACCCAAGATCACACAGCTAGTATCTGAGATCAGATTTGAACTCAGATCTTCCTAACTCCAGGCCCAACTCTCCATCCACTGTACCACCTAGCTGACCTATCATATACAATATTCCATAATAAATTCAAAATTGATACTTGTGCTGAATATTATTGATCATACCATAAAAAAATTAGAAGAGGAGCAGATCATATACTTTTCATAGCTAAGGTTAGGGGATGAATTTTCTACTAAACAAGGGATACAGGCAACTACAAAAGATAAAATAGATCATTTTGTTACATAAAATTGAAATGCCTTTGTGTGATCAAAATTAATGTGGGTAGGATAAGAAGAGAAGCTGTTGACTGGGAACAATGCCTCTTACCAAATTTCACTGATAAGGATTATGGAAATAGACAACTAACAAAAATACATGACCAAAAGTCATTCTTCAATAGATAAGTGGTCAAAGGAAATGAAAATAAGAATCATAAAAAGCCTACAGCCCCCAGATCAAAATAATTTCTGATCACCAGGACAGAGTTAGTTCCTAAACTGTTTAAATCCTGTTGCAATCAAACTAGGCCTCTTCCATTTCCTGATTTGTCCTCACAATCACAAAACCAGTTAAGATCAAATCTGATCTCTAGAGAAAGCCAGATTTAAGGTATTATTGAAAATCGCAAATAACCAGTTTAAAATAAACAGAGAACTTCGAGTTTAAACATCTACCCTTTCAGAAGGAAAAGAGAGTGGGGAAAAAGAGGAAAGAGGTAATTCACCAGCTGCTTGGGTTTTCTTGGGGAACATAGTCCTGTCATTTCTCAGTGTTTTTTCTTCCCATGAATAGAATGACAAGCAAAGGGAGACTGCCCCAACCACTCAAGGCTCATTGTCAGTCTGAATTCAAAGCATCCTCCTTTACTGCCCTACTGCTGCTGATACAGTGTCTTTGTCTCTCTGTCTCTCAGTTTCTGTGTCTCTATCTGTCTCTGTTTCTGTGTCTCTATCTGTCTCTGTCTCTCTATCTCTCTATCTCTGTCTCTCCATCTCTCTCTGTATCTCTCTCTGTCTCTCTCAGTCTGCGTGTGTGTGTGTCTCTGTCTCTTTCTCTCTCCCCTTCTTCATCCCATCCTATCCTGTTACAGACATGTTCAAATGTTCTTGGACCGGTGGAACTCGGGGCCCTCTCCAGTTTCTATTTCTATTTCCTAAACTAGAAAGATTATAACTACTAGAAATCCATGTAGTAGCTATTCTAAAATTTCTCTTTGATCTGCAGGAATTGGTCCTATAGGAGGTATGAGGACATTATTAGTATGTGCACATCACTTTTTAAGAATGTGGTTTGTAACATTGATTACATTTAGCTGTTTTAATAATTTGATTTTTGTACATCTCTTTGTCAGCTGGGGCAGCTAGGTGGTGTAGTGGCTAGAGTATTAGGCCTGGAGTCAGGAAGACCTGAGTTTAAATCCAGCCTCAGATACTCACTAGCTGTGTGACCCTGGAAAAGTCACTTAACTTTGTCTGCCTCAGTTTTCTCATCTATAAAATGAGCTGGAGAAGGAAATGGCAAACCTTTCCAGTATCTTTGCCAGGAAAACCCCAGTCAAGCCACAAACTATCAGAAACAACTGACATCAGATATGTCTATGGCTGAAGCCAAGCTATGTGGACCGCAAAACTATAAACAAAATACCCTTGGTCACTTAGTAGTCATACATCCTAAATTCAGACAGGGCCATAAGCAGGAAATAAATTGTTTATTAAGTAGATGAAAAAGTAAATGCATAATGATGACAACAACCCCTTTACTCATTCTTTCAGTGGCCTTTTATGACTTACTCAGGACTTTTCTCACAATAACCCTGAGAGGGATTGGAACAGCATAGCTATTAACAGCTCCATTTTATAAATGAGGAAAGTGAGAATGAGAGAGCTACTGACTCTTCCAAGGTCACACTGCTATTAAATTGCAGGTCCAGGTCTCAAACCCAAGTTTTATGAATTCAAGTCCAGTGCTCTTTCTACTTTGTTAATATATCAGGGGGCAACTAGGTGGTGTAATGGATAGAGAACTCTGGCCTTGGAGTCAGGAGGACTTGAGTTCAACTCTGACCTCAGACACTTGATACTTACTAGCTGTATGACCCTGGGCAAGTCACTTAACTCCAATTGCCTCACCAAAAACAAACAAAAAAAATACCCTATCAGTAGTAGTACTGGGGACCTCAGAAAGAATGGAGCAAACATATAATGGGACAGAGCTATGGAGCTAAAGAGAAAGGAGGCAATGAAGATAGAACTGGCCAGGAGTTACAAGTAAGAGAGCTTTCACAGGATACAGCAAATAGTACTTTGCAAAAAGCCCAGTTTCCATGCATAGGGGAAATGATGAGCATAGAAAGTGATTTCAGAAGATGATAGATAGGTCCAACAAGCATGAAATACCATTTAGGGGGGAAAAAAAAGACAACACATCTTTCTGTATGGCAGCTCTCTCCTCTGTCAGTCTTCCTGCTTCCAAGGAGATCTGTAGACAAGAATGCTTTTGTAGAGCCCTTGGAACAGGGCCAGTCCTGCAGCTTAAACAAAGGACATGGCAATGTGTATGATATGACTTGGGGGCGGGGGGAGGGGGGTGTGGTCCCACTGCCTTCTTAAAAGGCCCCACCTGCCATTGGTACCTGAAATATTCATGTTTAAGTCCCTTCTTTGGATTAAGACCCCTTTTAAACTGCAAATTTCCTACTTGGGAAGGGTAACATTCTATCACTTTCAATGGATTTGGAGGTTTTGTTGTTGATCAGAATTTCACTTCCCCAGCACAAGGAGCTCCTAGATCAGAAATTCCCTCAACCAATACAAATCATCAACTCTGCAACTGATTGACTGGGCTACTAAGTGGTTAAATGAGTTGCCCATGGTCACACGGACAGTTTTTGTTAGAAGCAGGACTTAAAGTCAGGTTTTCCTGACTCTGGGCAGCTAGGTGGAGTACTGGAGAGTGCCAAGCCTGAAGTCAGTAAGACTCCTCTTCCTGACTTCAAATCTGGCCTCAGACACTCACTAGCTATGTGACTTTGGGCAAGTCACATAACCCTATTTGCCTCAGTTTTCTCCCCTGTAAAAATGAGCTAGAGAAGGAAATAACAAACCACTCTAGTATCTTTACCAAGAAAACCCCAATGGGGTTACAAAGAGTCAAACAGGACTGAAAAACGAGTGAACACCAACTTTCTGACCCAAGTCCAATATTCTTTTTTTTTATACTGGAAAACTTTTTATTTTAGGTGGAGTGGGATAGTTGGACACAGTTTAGATGATTCCAATTTTGTTGGCAACATCTAAATCATCATAGTCTGGAGCGAGTCAGACATAGGCCTTCTTCATTCCCTCAGACCGGATCAGCATGTTGGCCTTGGCCACGTCGATGTTGTATAGCTTTTTTATCATCTCCTTGATCTGATGCTTGTTGACCTTGACGTCCACAATGAAGATGAGGGTGTTGTTGTCCACACTCTTCTTCATAGCAGACTCAGTGGTCAAGGGAAACTTAATGATGGCATAGTGATCAAGCTTGTTTCTCCGAGGGTCACTTTTCCAAGGGTTTTTGGGCTGCCATCAAAGTCTTAGTGTCTTAGGTCACTGGAAGTTGGGAGACATTCGGATTTTCTTTTTGTGGCTATGAACATTCTTCAACACTGCCTTCTTGGCCTACAAGGCCTTGGATTTGGTTTCTGTCTTGGGGGGGACAACCACTTCCTTCTTTGCCTTTGGCACCATCTTTGGGGAAAGGCCAACTCCAGTGTTCTACCTGACAACTACATGCCATAGTGGATAGAATGCTAGACTTTGAATCAGAGAGATATGAGTTCAAATTCAGACTCAGACACTTAACTAGCTGAGTGATCCTGAGCAAATTTCATAACCTCTTTCAGATTCTATATCTTCATCTGTAAAATGGGAATAATAATAGCACCTACTTCACAGGGTTGTCATGAAGATGAAATGAGATTATTTATATAAAATTTTTTTTTAATTTTTTGGCAATTGGGGTTAAGTAACTTACCCAGGGTCACATAGCTAGTGTTATGTGTTTGGACCTGAGGCCAGAATTGATCTCAGGTCCTCCTGACTTCAGGGCTGGTGCTCTATACACTGCGCCACCTAGCTGCCCCTAAAATGCTTTGGAAGTCCTAAAAGCACTGTAGCTATTGTGATTGTTATAATACACTGCCTCTCTTATCTGGTATAGATGGGATGTTATCTGGAGGGGAATTGTGGGAATCCTCAGGAAAGTCACTGAGCAACAGAGAGCTACTGTTGTATAGTGGAAAGATCTCTGGGTTTCAAGGCCTTTCTCTGTTCTTTCCAACCCATATGAACTTGAGCAAATCATTTCCCCTTTCTGGGGCTGTTTAAAAACTTCCTACTGTCTTCAGCTCCACTACCCTCACTACCTCTCTCTACTATCAGAGGGTAGAATTATTAGGGAACACATTCTTGACAGGCTATAACAAGGCTCAACAAATTATGACCTGTGAGCCAAATCTAGCACTCCACCAGTTTTTATATGGTCTGGGAGCGAAGAATGGTAGAACTGTACAGAAACAGTCAGTGGACCAGATCTGGCCAGTGGGTCATAATTTGTTGACCTCTGATCTACAGGCATCTTGAGATTTTTGAGCTGTAAAGGGCCTAAGATAGCATCCATTTCAACTCGTTCACTTTACGGAGTAGGAAACTGAGACACAGAGCAGAAAAGCAACTTGTCCAAGGTCACACAGATAATAGGTGGGATTTGAACCCCAGTCCTCTGAGTCAGAAAGGTAGTGGTTTTTTTTTCTAATATGCCATCAGTTATAAGCAAATCCAGAATGGGAACCTAGGTCATTGTCAAATAAGAGCGAAGTGGAGGTGGTAGTTCAGGTCAACCAATACAGCTACAGACTAGTACCTGAGGAATCCTTTAGAGTCAAGGTAAGGAATAATGATCTTGCCCAGCACGTGTGTTCACTGTCAAGGTTCCTGGCTCATACCAACCTTCATCTCCACCTCACCATCCATTTGTTACTCAACCCCTGGAGTCTGGTTTCTAATCCCAGCACTTTGCTGAACTTCTCTGTATGACCAATGATCTCTTAATTAAGGTGGAGCTGGGGGGAGAATAGATGTGTTTTTCTTAATTCTTATTCTCCTCAGCCTTTCTACATCATTGAACATCACTGACCACTTCACCTCCTCTCCACTCTGGGTTTCCATGACACCTTCTTCTCCTGGTTGTCTGCCTTTGAACTGCTAATTTATTTAAGGAATTATGAAATGGGGGGCAGACATGCCTGGTTCTTTGGATACTCACTGGGAAGGACCACAATGGCAGTGGGAAGTAAAGCTTCAATCCCTCTTTAAAAAGGCACAGAGAGTGCAGGGGTGAACAGGTACAGAAGGTATAGAAACAAGTGGTGAAAAGGGAGTGGGAAACAGAAGTAGACAGCATGAGGACAGGGATGGGAAAGTAGAAGAAGGCAGGCCAAATGGGGAAGAGAATGGGGAGGTGGAAGCCACAGAGAATAAGTCATGTTACTATGGATTAGAATTGGGAGTACTAGGCAGCATGAGCCACATAGAGATGGAAGAGTGCTTGGGGGACAGGAGTTGGAGGGTTTGGGCAGAGAGCAAATTAACTCTTATCTATGCCACTTTGGGAATAGTTCATTAATAAACTCAAATCATCTCAAAGTTGTCAGTAAAACTTTTAGCATTTTATCCATGTCATCTCAAAGTCACCAGCACCATTAGGAGTTCTGCTGGTCTTATTGCAGATATCTGAAACTTGGCTGAGATTTACACATCACAGGACCAAAAAGCCCTGACATCAAGGCCTAGATAGCTTCCTCTGATTTTGCCCATATTTTCAGGATGTGATTTTTAGTTGATATATCATAGTTTGCAAATTATGTTCCTTTGATCTTTACGACAGTCTATACAAGACTTCTAGGTTCTCCTTTGCATATACTTCCTGCTATATGAAGAGAAAGGAGGAGGGGTGGTCAGGGGGAGCAGAACAAGATACTTTGATGGTTCCTTATCCTTCTCTTGCCCTCTAAATGTGTGTATCTCTTAAGGCTCTAGCCTGGGCCCTTTTCTTTTCTCTTTCCCTCTACTCTGTCTTTGGTGATCTCATCTATTCTTCTGGGTTAATTTTTCATTGCTACATACATAGGTTCCAAACCTACATATCTAGCCCCAACCTCTCCCCAGGATTTCAGTCCCAAGTCTCCAGCTGCCTACTGAATATCTCTACCTGAATTCCTACTAATACCTCAAACTCAAGATGTCCCAAGAAACCCATTATCTTTCTCCCAAAACTTGTCCAGAGTCTTCTCAAATGCCCTCTAACTGCTGAAGCTATCATTATTCTTCCATCCTTTCAACCACCCAAGTCGTCTTTCATTCTTTCCCCTTCCATCTCATCCCATCCCCCTTCTAATGAGTTGCTAAGTGGCCTAACTCACCAACACCTCTAGAATACATCCCTTTCTGTTTTTTCATTCTGCCTTAACCCTAGCTCAAGCCCGCATTTGCCACTCGCCTGGGAATACTCTAACAGCTTCCTAACTGCCCTCCTGTCCTTCACTCTCTCTCTTCTTCAATCTAACTTCCACACATTTGCCAAAATAACCTTTCTAATGCAGACACCTGACTATGTCATTCCCTATAACACACGGATGAATGCTTATAGCTGGCTTACCATTACATATGCTAACTAGTGTAATAGGAACACTAATTAGGCTTATATTTCTCAATGCATACACTCAAACTGTATTAGTCAAAATGTACAAACAATACAAATGACACATTCCTCTAAGAAACAAACCATCAACCTTTGTCTTAGAGGTTCTGGTAAACTTTCTTCATCCTGGACTCATGACAAGGTCACTTCTCTGCTCAGCCAGAGGCTATGTGACTCCCTCTAAGGTGGTCATCTGGCTAGTCTCCATCAATCAGCCAATTAGCATAATCTTCAATTGAACTCAGGCTGCTAGAGGCTGAAGAGCAAAAAGAGCAGGAGCCAGAGCCAGGTATCATCTGAGAGAGGCTGGGCTTCCAGTCACTTTTTTATAGTTCTGGCTGTGGGTGGTCCTAAGTTGTTTACCACAAAATTTGATTGGTAGTTTGCTACGTAAATCACTGATAAAATTGTTTATAATTTTTTTTTCTGTTGGTGGTCTCTCTTATCGGAGAGTGTACATATGTTTATCAGTTATTTAAGAACATACATATTGTATGCTATATCATGCCACAAAAGTGCTTATCTTATTGAAACACAATTTACTCAAAACAACTCAATTACAAAATGAAAGCCTAAAATAAAATGAAGTAAATTATGCCAAACTAACAAACTTATTCTTATCTTAGTAAGGTAATAAATTGTATTCTCACTTCCCTGCTCAAAAACCAAAATTGACTCTTTTTTTTCATATTGGTAAAATTTCGATAAAATATACACCACTTGATACAATCAGTGGTTTATGAGTTAACCCACACCAGTTCTGGAGAGTCCATTGTTAAACTTTCTTCATGAACATTTTACACCTCAGAAATCAGCAAATGCTACAAACCATGGCTTGATTTATTGTTTTGTTGATTGTCTAGACCTCAGAAAGTAATGGACAAAATGGTAATAATGCAGGCTAACTTTGAAAGTGTATCATTTCATTGCTTTGTTTTTTGGAGAGCCAGTTTTTAAACATTTATTAGCACATTAGTAGATAAAGTACAAACTCCTTAGCATGACATTAAGACTCTTCATAATCTTACTCCAATCTCCCTTTCTTGCCTTTTTTGGGGGGTGGGGGTATATTACACACTGTATATTCTAGTCCAAATTAATTACTAGCTGTTTCCTAAACTTGATTTGCTACCTCCCATGTCTGTGCATTCACTCAAGACATCTGCCATGCTTAGAATGTACTTCGCTCTCTAAATGGTCAAAGGATATAAATAGGCAGTTTTCCAATGAAGAAATCAAAAGAATTTATAGTGGTATAAAAAAATACCCTAAATCATTATTGACTAGAGAAATGCAAATTAAAACAACTTTGAGATAACATTTTATACCTACCAGATTGGCTAAAATGATTGAAGGGGAAAGCAACAAATGTTGGAGGAGATGTGGAAAAATTGGAACATTAATTCGTTGTTGGTAGAATTGTGAACTGATCCGATCATTTTGGAGAGTAATCTGGAATTATGCCTAAAGAGTTATTAAATTGACCCAGCAATACCACTACTAAGTCTATTTCCAAAGATGACTAGGGAAAAAGGAGAAGAACCTATATGTTCTAAAAGGTTTATAGCAGTTCTCTTTCTGGTGGCAAAGAACTGGAAGTTGCAGAGATGTCATCAATTGGGGAATGGCTGCAGTTGTGGTATATGATTGTGATGGAATACTACTATTCTATAAGAAATGATAAGCTCAATGATCTTAGAAAAACATAGTAAGACTTACACAAAATAACAAAAAGCAAAATGAGCAGAACCAATAGAATGTTGTATATGATAACAGCAACATTGTTTTAAGAATGATATTGAGCAAATAAGTCATTTTAACTGTTCTAAATATCCAAATTAGCTATAAAGGACATATAATGAAAGCACTATCTGCATACAGAGGAAGGACTGATAAACAGAATGGTGGATCAGTGGAATAGGTTAAGTATGCAAGAAACAGTAGTCAATGACTATAGTAATCTATTATTTGATAAACCCAAAAACCCCAGCTTTCCGGGATAAGAACTCATTCTTTTACAAAAACTAATGGGAAAACTGGAAAAGAATATGGCAGAAACTAGGCTTAGACCAAAATCTCACATCATATGTCAAAATAAAGTCAAAAATGGGTTCATGATTTAGATTTAAAGGCTGATACTGTAAACAAACTAGGAGAGCAAGGAATAGTTTACCTATCAGATTTACGGAGAACAGAAGAATTCATGACCAAACAGGAGACAGAGAACATTATGAAAAGCAAAATGGGTAACTTTGATTGCATTAAATTGAAAAGTTTTTGCACAAACAAAGCCAATGCAACCAAGATCAGAAGGAAAGTAGAAAATTAGGAAAGAATTTTTACAACTAGTCTCTTTGATAAGGGCCTCATTTCTAAAATATATAGAGAATTAAGTCAAATTTCTAAGAATACAAGTCATTCCCCAATTGATAAATGGTCAAAGCATATGAACAGGCAGTTCTCAGATGAAGAAATTAAAGCCATCTATAGTCATATGAAAAAATGCTGTAAATCACTATTGATTAGAAAAATGCAAATCAAAACAACTCTGAGGTACCACATCACTATCAGATTGACCAACATGACAAAACAGGAAATGATAAATATTGGAGAAGATGTGGGAAAATTGGAACACTAATGCATTGTTGGTGGAGTTATGAACTGATCCAACCATTTTTGAGAACAATTTGGAACTATGCCCAAAGAGCTATCAAAATGTGCATACCCTTTGACCCAGCAATAGCACTTCTAGGGCTGTATCCCAAAGAGATCATACAAATGGGAAAAGGACCCACATGTACAAAAATATTTATAGCAACTCTTTTTGTGGTGGCAAAGAATTGGAAATTGAGAGGATACCTATCAACTGGGAAATGGCTGACTAAGTTGTGGTATATGAATCTAATGGAATACTATTGTGCTATAAGAAATGATGAACAGGTTGACTTCAGAAAAACCTGGAAAGACTTGTATGGTCTGATGCTGAATGAAGTGAGCAGAACCAGGAGAACGTTGTACACAGTAACAGCTACATTGTGTAATGACTAACTTTCATAGACTTGGCTCTCCTTAGCAATGCAAGGAACTAAGACAACTCCAAAGGCCTCATGATGGAAAATGCTATCCACATCCAGAGAAAGAACTACGGAGTTAGAATGCAGATCAAAGCATACTATTTGCTATTTTTTTCCTTGTGTTGTGCTTTGTTTCCTCTTTCTGGTGGTTCCTCCTATTAGCTCTAATTCTTACTTACAACATCACTAATGTGAAAATATGTTTAATAGGAATATGTGTATATAGTCTATATCACACTGTGTGCTGTCTTGGGAAGGAAGATGGGGAGAGAGGGGAAGAAAAATTTAAAACTCAAAAGCTTATGGAAGTGATTGTTGATAAATCAAAATAAATTAATTAGAAAAAAAAGAAACAGAATAGGTCAAAGCTTCCATGTTAATTAGCAATGGGATCAGGCCATGAATGGCCACTGTACTTAGAGAATGAGATAAGGAGACCTAGTCTCAAAAACAAAAGAACAAAAACTAAAACTAAAACAGAACAAACAAAAAATTTTCCCAAGAAGAAAACCACTGGTTGGCAAGAAACAGAGAAAAAAAAAGAATGACATTGAACAAATAAGTCATTTTAACTATTATAAATATCCAAATTAACTATGAAGTACATATAATGAAAACACTATCTGCATACAGAGGAAGAACTGATAAATAGAAGTTTGTATAGAATAATTTTACATGTATATGTGTGTGTGTGTATATATATATATATATACACACACACACACATACCTATTTGTGTCTAATGGTTGCCAGCTTGAAGATAAGGGTGAGGGAGGGGAATGAAGAAAAAAAGAAATTTACATAATAACTTTATTATATATTTAAAAGGAATGGCAAGTTGTACATAATACATTTGCAGTTTCATGTGCAATCATATTTTTATTATACTATGTTATAGAAATTAAATAGACAAGATGTGAATGAATAAATAAATTAATTAATTAAATCCTTTTCTTCAAGGCTCCCTGAAGATGCCACCTCTTCCATGAAGCCTTGCCTAATAATACCATCACCATTAAAAGTTTTTTCTCCCTCCTCACTTAGAGTACTTTGCCTGGATTTTTCCTTTGTCTCTATGACTCATTACCTTATCTCATTATCCTTAACTGTGTACAAGTTGGTTACACTCAGAAGATTTTCATTCCTAAGATCTTAGATCTGGAGCTGGAAGGGAACTTAGAGACCATCTAGCCCAGTCCCCTCAGGGCCTAGAAAGTTAAATGAGTTGATCAAAGTTATACAGGTGGTAACCATTGGAAATGGGATTGAAACCCAGCCCCCTAGTTACAGAATCAGCTTTCTTTTCACTGTACATGCTGCTTTCCTAGAATGCTCCAAGAGGAACATTTATATTTTATCTCTATATATTTAACAACTGGAATGATGCTTTATACTTTAATATTTCAGTGGGCTTGTAACCCATTAGACTGTGAGCTCCATCAGGACTGGAACTGGTTTTTGTTTTTCCTTTATATCTTAGCGTAGTGCTTGGTGTATAGTTGTTGCTTGTTTTCAGTTTTTGAAGAGGACCAGTAATCTCACAGTTGTTGTTTTTGTTTGTTTGTTTTTTGTTTCTTGAAGTGGACCATGACATTAGGAAGGTGATGTCATGACTCACAAGTCAATTAGATTTAAGTGAGGAAGGGCTGTGCAAAGTCACCAGCCTCACTTTCTTCTCCAGAGCCATCTGGCAAGATATAGATCAGGATGACTGGAGATGGCCCTGGTGCAGTGGGAGACCTTGACCTTTTAAAACTGAGGTCTTCCCAGCTCTCAGTTTGACTCAAGCAGTGTCTATTCAGGAATTAAGGCTAGGTAAGAAATGAGAGAAAGAATGACCTCTTTTACTTGGGTATACATACATACATAAATATACCTATATATATATATATATATATATATCTGGGAGAGAATTGAGATATATATAGATATAGATATATATCTATATATATATTTTATATATATATATATCTCAATCTGGAAGGGAAAGACCCTCAAACCCTCTGGTCAAACCCTCTGGCTAAAACAAAAACAACTGCTATTTGCATTTATTCTGAGCAATCTGCGCCCAAACAATGACCCTCCTTGGGCTTGGACTGGGACCTATTATTAGCCAATCAATGAGAACCAGAGTGATTTGGGTTTAAGGCATGGTCTTTAAGAAATAAATCTCACCAGTAAACCCCAAGATATCTTGTGAAGTTTCAATGATCAAAATTTACATTCCATTGCACAGAGCACCTGCAAGTAAGAATATGATATCCTATATAGACAGAGGGAGAGGAAAGAGGAGAGGAGAAGAGAGGAAGAATGAAGGAAGGAAGGAAGGAGCTTCTTTGCCCAACTGGAACTGGTCAGTTGGGTCCACAGTGGGGCAGCTCGTGCTACTCACAGGTTGTTGTTTGTCCTTCATTCTCAAAGAGGACCATGACATCAGGAAGGAGATGCTATGACTTGCAAGTGATTGGATTTAAGTGAGGGAGGGCTGTGCAAAGTCACCAGCCTCACTCTCTCCTCAGGAACCATTTCGGTCCAGGGGCAAGATATAGATCAGGACAACTAGAAATGGCCCCCAGTGATATCACAGAGTGATATCTTGACTAGCTTCATTCATAAATCCATAAATTGGATTTAAGTGAGGCAGAGTTGCACAAAGTCATCAGCCTCACTCTCTCTTCCTGAGTCAATGAAGTCCAGTGGCATGACAAAAGTCAAGATGACTGGTGATGACCCAGGATGCAGAGGATGACCTTGATATCCTCAATGTCTGACCAAGCTGTAAGTGCTCCACAGCACCTACTTGAGCCTCCTTCATGGCTGTTGAAACAAATTATTCTCATCTGCCCATTCCACTAGGGGGAAGTTTTCACATGCTTTCAGTAGACACCCTCCTAACTCACCGGAGTTTGAGGCCTGCTGGTTACCCTTAACCTGGTTTAGTTGTCTGCAGAGACAGTTTTACTGGGGTGCGGCTGCTGTGCATGCTAGAGCTTCTTGGAGCCACAGGTAAGAGTTGACTGCCAGGTGGACATGAAAGGTGGATGAGCAGCCCCGAAAAGGACTTGGCAAGACTCACACCAGAGGCACTAGTCCTCCTTTAACACTCCACACATACTCTGTAACCTCAGGCTTAACACAGTATATATATTAGGCAATTAATAGATGCTTATTGACTTGACAACAATCTCATCAACATAAGCACTTCCTCCAAAGATGTAGATCATAATCCATCAATGCCTTCTTATCCTGTGCAACAACATGGTACAGTAGATGGGAGAAACATTGGCTTTGGAGCTTCAAGACCTGGATTCAAAT
>NW_020954589.1:19620015-19686075 GCF_900497805.2 Vombatus ursinus
AACTACCTTCCATTGTTAACCATTTAATTCAATTTAGTTCAATTCAACAAACACGTATATTAAATGCCTGTTCTGTGCCCAGCACTGCACTAGATGCCCAGGCTACCAAAAAATGGGAAGGTCCTTTGGTTCCTGAGGTTTATAATCTGGATATTTAGGTCATAGGTTATATTTGTACACATAAGAAACCCCAATAAACGTGTTAAATGAACAAATATAAGATGATATGATAATTTCTCTCTACACATTAATATGATAAATTGAATAAAATATAAGCTCCATGAAGGCAAGAATTACTTCTTCTTTTTTTTGCTTTTGTGTCCCTAGCACCTACTACATTATCTGACATCAAAGTAGGTGATTAATTAGTTCTTATTGATGTCATTGATCTTATTAGATATTATTGATCTGGAAGAGAAGAAGTAGGTGGCATAGTAAATAGAGCACTGGGCCCGGAGTCAGGAAGATCTGAGTTCAGATCCAGCCCCAGATGCTGACTAGCTGGCATGAATCTGGAAAAGTCATTTAACTCCTTTATGGCTCAATTTCCTCATCTGTAAAATGGGGATAATAATAGCACCTACCCTTCAGGGTTGTTATGAGATATTTGTAAACTTTAAGGTGTTATGTAAATGCTGGTTATCATTATTGAAATGCACTTCCCCCTAACCCCACATCACAGAGATGAGGGACTATAACCATGGACTAACATATCTGCAATCAGACACAAACTGATGTGTTTGTTAGTTTTGCCATTCTTTTTCTTTCTTTTTTTTTCTTTGTTACTAGATAAAGTTTGATGTGTAGAAGGAGCTGAGTGTACTTATCAAGACCTGAGTTCAAATCCTGCCTGATGCTTACTTAGTTTTACAACCCTAGGCAAATCATTTAACTTATCACAGCCTCAGTTTCCTAATCTATAAAGGGGGGGGGGGGAATAGCACCTACCTCCCAGGATTGTTGTGAGGATCAAACGAGATACTGTTTGTAAACTTTCATTGCAAACCATAAACACTGTATAAATGGTGGCTATTATTGTTATTACTAAAGATGAATGTGGTGTGAAACATAGGGACAAAAATAAGACTTTAGAAAATAAAATAAATGAATGTTGCATGGAAGAATAAATGAACTAACACATTTCAATAGATTAATGGGTTCCCTTTCTCAGGTGACACACAAGTATTTTAACAGAATTACTTTAATGGTGCATGAATAGTGGAAAGAGCTTTTGGCTAGGAGTCAGACAATCTGAGCTATAGTCCTGACTACCAGTGCCTGGCTTTAGGAATCTGAAGAAATCATTTCCCCTTTCTGAGTCTTCGGAAGGCAACAAGCGTTTGCTAATTGCCTACCATGTGCCAAGCACCATGCTAAACACTTTACAAATATTATTTCATTTGATCCTCACAACAACCTTGGGAGCTAAATGCTATTATTATTCCTATTTTGCAGTTGAGAAAATTGAGGCAGACAGACATTAAATTATTTGTCCAGCATCATGCAGCTAGTATGTGTATCTAAGACTGGATCTGAACTCAGGTCTTCCTGACTCCAAGCCCATTGCTCTACGTAGCTGTGCCACCCTAGTTTCCTCATCCATTAAATGAGGAAGTTGGACTGACTGATTCTAGGAATCAACAGTCTTTATGGTGTAATGTACCAATCACCTCATTCAGAGGATGAAAGAGCTAAGATCAAGAGACTCACACCTAGACTCATTTTTTTTAAGCAATTGGGGTTAAGTGACTTGCCCAGGGTCACACAGCTAGTAAGCGTCAAGTGTTTGGTCTGAGGCTGGATTTGAACTCGGGTCCTCCTGACTTCAGGGCTGGCGCTCTATCCACAGCACCACCTAGCTGCCCCTTCACACCTAGACTGAAAGCAAGGTTCTATGAACCCCAACAAAAGCAGACACTTGGAGTATAAATTACTTGAATTGAGAGGCTATGTATAGATTACTTTTAATAAATCAAAAATTATAATAATAATATAAAGCAAGAAGGAAGGAAATAAGTATTTATAGAGACATATTATATGTTTCAGGCACTATGATAAGCACTTTACAAATATTATCTCATTTGATCCTCACAACAACCCTGGGAGGTAGATGCTCTTATCATGCTCATTTTACACTTGAGGAAACTGAGGTAAAGAGAGGTTAAATGACTTGCCCAGCATTATAATTATTACCTGTTTGAGACCACAATTGAACTCAGACCTTCCTAATTCAAGGCCTCATGCTCTATTCACTTCACCACCTACCTGTAGGATAAGAACAACTCTCATTTATGTATGCCTTATAGTTCAGAAAGGGCTTTTCTCCTCTATGAGCTAGCTGGTATGAGTTACTTCTCTGCTCATTTTAGAGATGAGGGAACTGGGTCTCAGAAAGGTTGAGTTCCCCATAACCACATGGCTAAATTACTAAGTGTTAGAGCTAGGATTCAAATTCAAGTATCTATAGTTCAAGTCTAGAGTGTGCTCCTTCAATTAATACCAGTTGGTTTTTTTTTTCCTTTTTGGTAAGGCAATCGGGGTTCAGTGACTTGCCCAAGGTCACACAGTTAGTAAGTGTCGTGTGTCTGAGACCAGATTTGAGCTCAGGTCCTCCTGACTCCAAGGCCGGAACTCTATCTACTACACCACCTAGCTGCCCCAATACCAGTTTCTGAGAAATATCCTATAAATGATAATAAGTTTTAACAACTTAGCTAAATGAAAACCATTCTTTTGAGTCTTTTCATGGCCTCAGAAACATAAGCCTTTCAAAGATCAGGACAGTTTCAGCTTTAGCTCTGAAGCTGAACCCCTCAGGGTCATAAACACATTGGGGTTGTGGGCAGGGATGGGTGTGGGGAGAACAGGGTAACAGCTGTGGTCCCCCTGTTTACTTCCTCCCTCTCCTTGGGTCATCTAAGCTATAAGGCAGTGTCTCTCAAGCTATGCTAAAAAATGCTGAAGTACCCCCAAGGTTGTATTGTTGATATTTATGAACCTTATTTTGTTTTTTAATAGGCATTAAAAATGATAATATTAGATTTTACTACATCAGTTCTGTGAATGTTTAAACTGAAGGGCCCTACACTGTGAAAAAGCTTGGGGGACCATGCAAGTTCCCCCAGCCTGACAGCTGCCTGGAACCTTCTTGTATTCAATCAATCAAGAGAAGGGTCCAAGGTCCTCCTGAGCGTTCTTACTTTGTCACTGGACTAAACTCCCAAACAACACCAAGATGGACCTCAATGGCCTAAGGATGAATAAGAATGATTGTAAAGCTGAGCTCATGCTGATTGACAGTTTGTCCAGAGACTTTGAAGAAGAGATAGAGGAGGAGTCTTTCCCTTGCTGTCCGCTTCATAACTATTTTTAGTACTGTATTCTCAAATGAAGGCCCTGAACTGCTAGGCTCAACCCACCCAGCTCCTCTGTCTTCAGAGAGAATTCGAAAAGGTTTTTTTTTTTTCCTTTAGCCATGTGAGGGGGAGGAGGAGAGGGTGAAGAGAGCAGGAAAGAACCTACACAAATGTATTCAGGCACACTAAGATAGACACCAACTAAGAAAATTTAAATGGGGGTAGGGAGGAAGTGTGAGAATTACATAAGCAGCCATCCAATCAGTGGCCAAACCTTGTTCCCCCTTCACAGTGTCTCTCTCATTTTTTGCCTTTTCTTCACTCAAAGGGCCTCGACCCTAGCACAGGCCTGGACTACTATAATAGCCCTCCTAATTAGTCTCTGTACTCCCACTCTCTCCCATCTCCTCCAATTCATCCTCCGCACAGCTGCCAAATAGGTTATGTGGTTTCCCTCGCTCCCCACTTTCCTTGGTAATACCATTATTAATCCGTGCTACTTTATAGCTGTGTCTTCAGTTCTTGGTGGATATCATAGATCCATCAACCAGGGTAGTGTTACAAGATGTCCACAGCTCCACTGGCCTTTGTAGTGTCAGAGTTGACAGCTTATACCTTTAGGCTATTTGAATGGGGGAGAAAAGTGGGAAAAGAGCCCATCCATTACACCAGCATCATCACTACCCCATCCCGTTCCTGCCAAGTGAATATGATCCCCAAAAGAACCATGGACTGAAGGGGCACCTTTCTAGCACAGACATGAGACTGGACCCTCTTGGTTCATTTTGTGGACCCTGAGGACAGAAACGGATCTCATCTTACTTAGTAGAGGTCAGACTCTCTTCCAAAGTGGCTTCTTCCTGGAAGAACTTCCAGTGTGGACAAGTACAGTATCACTCACAAGTTTCCAGTATGGATAGACATTGTATCACTTCCAAGGAGGTTGGACTAAGAAGACAAAGTGATTGGTAGCAGGTGATCTAGTCTGAATAGAAGTAGGAGATAGGACTTCTAGAGTTTGGACCTTGACTTTGTTTCTTCTCTCTCTCTCTCTCTCTCTCTCTCTCTCTCTCTCTCTCTCCCCTCTCTCTTTCTCCTCTCTCTCTCTCTCTCTCTCTCTGTCCATTTGTCTGTCTCTTTCTCCATCTCTGTATCTCTGTCTGTCTCTCTGTGTCTCTTTCTCTGCTCTCTGTCTCTGTCTGCCTCTATCTCTGTCTCTGTCTCTGTCTCTCTGTGTTTCTCTGTGTCTCTGTCTCTGCCCCTCTCTGTCTCTCTGTGTCTGTCTTTCTGTTTCACTCTCTCGCTCTCTCTCTCTCTATCCATCTATCTGTCTCTTTCTCCATCTTTGTCTCTCTGTCTGTCTCTCTGTCTCTCTTTCTCTGCTCTCTGTCTGTCTCTGTCTCTGCCTCTGCCTCTGTCTCTGTCTCTGTGCATCTCTGTCTCTCTGGGTCTCTCTCTCTCTCTCTCTCTCTCTCTCTCTCTCTCTCTCTCTCTCTGTCTCTCTCTCTCTCTGTCTTTCTTATTATCAATGGAACATAAGTCTGGCAGCTCTGCTCCTCCCTTTAGCCAAGTAGTCCAGGAGACTACCTGGACTTCCATTCCTCCTAGGCTGTCTTATTCTTTCTGTTGGATCTGCTCTGAACTAGAACCTAATAGTAGAGGCCCTTCCTCTCACTCTCCCTCTTTTTTTCCCTCTGCTTCTCCTTCACCCTCTCCCTCTCATTAAAAAGTCTCTCCCAGATATAGGCAAGACCTATTGGGCTTAGGACAGGTATCGATTGTAAATCTATTATAATCTTCTTTATAAGAATAATTATGTGATATATTTCTAGGAATATTGTAAAGGACTATATTTTTATTATATAAAAGTTATTATTGATGGATTCGTATATTGTTGAGCTGATGATTCCTCTGAGAGTCTGTGTACTTGATGATTCAGCTTATACTCTATTGGTACAGTCATTACTGAGCTAAGAATTGCCTTATAGTCTATATTCTGATGGTCCTCATTAAATAACTCTCTTTTTAGGACAGGGTTTCTTAACATTTTTTGTGTCACAGACCCTTTTGGCAGTCTGGTGAAGTCTATTGGATGCTTTTTTGGAAAAATGTTTTTGAATAATTCAAAGAATACTAAATTTCAGCTTGAGGATAGTGAAAATGAAGGTGTGATTTTTTTTTCCCATTCAAGTTCACAGACTCCTGAAATCTATCTATGGACCCCTGGAGGAGGGGAGAGAGCAATTTATGGACCCTAAGTTAAGAAACTTGCTCAAGAACAAAATCAGAGACTGATTTTATAGGGTTCAAAGTTACTAAGAACAAGGCCAAAAGATCAGAATCGAGGATGCAACTGACTCAGTAGCTCCTGAAAGTAGGATGGGGGGTAGAGTTCCAGTACAAGTCCCATGATCAAACATTACCAGTGATTCTAGGATAAGATACAAACTCCTTCCTCTGGCATTTAAAGTTCTCCACTTTTTACTCCTACTTATCATTTAAACATATTTCCTATTATTCTTTTTCAAATATTCTATGCCATTATCAGATTGGATTATTGATTCACTGAACCTAACAGTTCGTCATCTGCCTCTAAACCTTCATAGAGGTTGCCTCTCATCCTCATATCTACTTCATAGATCCCTAGCTTCCTTTTCAACTTTCCTTCATAATTCTACTTTTAGTGTTCTCTCCCTCCAAAAAAACTATCTTACATTTACATATGTGTGTATGTACAGCTGTTTCCTTCCCTTACTAGAATATAAGTACTTTGAGAGTAAAATTTATTTCATTGTTGTCTTTATAACTGTAGTACCTAATATAGGGAGGACCATACATAACACAAAGGGGAGATAAATACTCAGTTTGGGAACTCTCTCTCTATCACCAGAGACCACAACTCATCCATAGACATTGAATAGGTAAGTCCTAGGGAGCTGTCTGAAGCAAATAGAGGTTAAATAAGGACCTGGGTTCAAATTCATACTCTATTAGTAGAGGTAGGAAACTACCTCTATTCCTGACAAGCTGCTGGTTGTCACCATCTCATCAAAAGCTGAGAAAAGTTCTAAAACCTTTATTCTTTCCTTCCTCACTCCTGTGCAATAATAGACCGTGTGATATATTTTTCTCACTTCTTTTATCTAAGTTTTTCCTGTATAACAACAATAGCTAGCATTTAATATAGAGCCTTAAGGTTTGCAAAGCACTTTATTTATAGATCTTCAAAACAACCTTATGAGATATGTGCTATTATTATCCTCATTTTACAGATACGAAAACTGAAACTAAAAGAGGGTGACTGGCCAAGAGTTACACAGCTAGTAAGCATGTGAAGCAGGATATGAATTCAAGTCTTCCTGACTTTAGAGCCAGCACTCTATCCTTTGTACCATGTATCTGTACCCTGTATCCTGATTTTGCTTCATATATAAAGAGATCTGTGGTTGGTCATGAAGATTTGTCTTATATATTTAGTACATGCTGAGAAAAGAGGGAATGGAGGAAGCTAACATTCACTGGAAATATAAATAATTTAAATTACGGCAGAGAGCCAAACCTCTGTGCAAATGTTAGGCATTTTCCTAACCAGAATCTCTGATCTATTATTGTATTAACTTTTTGTTTGATATAAACTCCACAAAATAGTATAAAGGTGGACCACATCAACCGGAGGTTCATGACATTCTTCCTAGGTTAAAAGTGAAGTGATTGTTGTCACAGTATATGGCTGATTAAATCTCCAGATGGGAAGACAAGGAAGAGGAGGTAGTGAGTGAAGAAAAGAACATCACAAACCACCTCCAGAGAGAAGGTAGGAAGGTCCTGAGAAGGGTTTAGCCCTGCCTTTCCAGCAAGGAGGAGGGAATCATCCAACTCTACCTTCCACAGCAATACCCACTGGAGTTAAATCTAATTTAGGTCTCTGAATTTCTAAGAGATAAAGGATCCACCAGCAAAGGAAGTCATCATTGGCTACCTGTACCTGTTTCCCCAGCAATTATATGCTCAACCCTTTTCAGGTAGACATAGAAAATAAGGGAAAGGCAGATCAGACAGTGGGGATAGAAGACACAGAGAGGGAGGGTGGTAGATCCAGAGACAGGAAAGGGTAGACACAGAGAGAAGAGAGAAAATAAAGACAGAGAATGGAGGATAGACTCGAGAAGGAGAGACAATATAGCTACTAGAGGAGAAGACAGTTGGAGATTAAAAGGTCGGGGTATATAAAGATGAACAGGGGAAGGTAAATGCACAGAAGAGAGAAGGTCAATATAGATGGAGAGAAGAGAATTATAGCACCACAAGAGGCTAGTCCATTTTACAGATGAGGAAAATGAGACTTTGAAAAGTGACTTACTCAAGGTCACACCAGTAATGAATAGCAAACCTGAAATAGGAAAAAGAATCCTCTGGTTGCAAATCCAGCTCCTTCCCCTATACTATGCTGCCTCCTCTGAACATAGACTGAAAAGAGAAACATGAAAAACAAAGATGAAAAAAAAAAGAAACATAAAAGAGTAGAGATGAGAAATAAAAGAGTGGGTACATAGAGCAAATGATAGACGCAGAGAGAGGAGAAGGTAGAATCAGACAAAGACTTGCAAAAAAATAGAGGTTTTCCTTGGGTTCAGGTCACAGCTCACCATTTTCCTTTCAGACATTGAAGAGGTAAATTTTAAGAATAAGTGATCAAACACTGTCACCTAGTGGTAAAGTTTCTCAATCACAGAAATGACATAGACCCAGATTTACCTTAGCATTAAGTCAACAATAAATCAAAATAGACCTAGTTAGAATAAGAGCTAGAACAGGAGGTCCCTTATTCAGTAGGATGAGATCCACTGGTAAATCTTGAAGTCATCTGTCATCACTAGGTTCCTTCATCACAATTTATGGGAGTTCCCAGCAGAGCAGGTCTTTTTCCCATCCTAGTGTTGTATGGTTCTATCATTATCCTATGATTTATATGTAAATATTTCAGGCAGTGATTTTTCTCCTTCTGTTGGGCCCATGAATCTCCTCAGTCTCTCTAATACTTCAAGTAACATGGACTACAAATCAATAGATATTATGCTTACCTTTGAACTTAGGATTTATTCCTTCTCAGTTTTGAACCCATCTATATTCTACACCCATTAGGATCTTCGCTGTGATAAGAGGGCATTGAACTCCATTGGGTTGGGATGAATCAACAGAATGCAGACTGAGGAAAGCAATAAATAAAGAGAAAGCCTATTTAAACTCAGTTCAGTAAATACCATATTGAATGGTCCTCTATAAAGCTTCATCTATCTTTATAATCCATGATAATCTTTCCCTCTCTGGGTCTCCCAGAGTACTTGGTTTGTACCTGTAGGCTTTTATGTATAATTTTATATTATAATTTCTATTGTATGTGTCCTAATCCCTAAAAATTTATAAACTCTCTGAGGAAACTGTTCATCCTTCCCCGTACATAGCAAAGGAGTCTGGCCACAGTAGGAACTTAATAATTGCTAGAGTTGAAGCTTAATTTACAGCTCCCTCAACCTCAACCATACCTTCCATGCCTATAGCAGAAGACTTGGTTTCCAATATCATCAAGAAGACTGAGGATATCTAGCACCATTCCTCAAACATTTTCAGCCTCATTACTCACTTTCTCCTGTTCTCTCTCTCCCCACAAAAGTAAATCGCTCTACCTGAGCCCTTGCTCCTATTCCCTATCATCTCCTCCAAGACCTTGCTCCAGCAGGTATACCCTCTTTCTTGAGTATCTTTGATCTTGCTTTTAAAAGGCAGCTAGATGGCCAGCTGGAAAGAGAGCTGGGCCTGGAGTCAGGAAGATTTGTGTTCAAATTTTACCTCAGACACTTAGACACTTAGCTGTGTGATCCTAGGCAAGTCACTTAACATCTATTTGCTTCAGTTTTCCCCCCTGTAAAAAGGGGGTTTTTTCTCAAGGTTGTTGTGAGGATAAAATGAGGTAATATTTGTAAAGTTCTCAGCAGAGTCTCTGGCACATAGTAAGCACTATATAAATTTCGGTTATTATTATTTCCTTTGTCAGTGGTTCCTTCTCTTTTTCCCATCAAGATGTCTACCTCTCCCCTAATTAATTTAATTCAATTAAACAAATACTTAGAGCATTCAAACAAAAATGAAATCATCTCTGACCACAAAAAATTTAAAGATTTACAATTCTTAAAAAAAGAAAGATAAAGCCTGCTACCATCCCATCTTTTTCCTCTCCTTCATTGCTCTTCTTCTCAACCAAATTCTCTATACCAATGTTTCCACTTCCTTAACAGATATTCTCTATTCAATGCAATTATAAAAGGGCTGTTTCCCACACCCTCAACCCCAAGACGCTCTATGTCCTGATACCTTTTTGCGGTGAGAACATCAATTCGATTGCATGATACAATCAATAACTAGACCATAAGTATAAAAAGAGGTATGAACCTTCACTGAATAAATCAACCTAGTTCATCAAGTTAGCAAGAAGTGATACGCTTTGAGTCATTAGATGAAATTACATGACAAAATATTGAAAGAAGTGTTGGTTGAAAGAATTACCTATACAGTCCTGGGCCTAGGTATATAAAAGGAGATTCCTGCATTGACAATTCCAACAATTGCTTTGGAAGTGCTTTAAGAAGGCAGACCTCCTTGAGGTTCTACCTGAGAGCAGTAAGGAAAGAGAAGGAAACAAGCCCAGAGGCTATATTATACTCCCCTCCCCTCCTACACATTGAATATATCTTTGAAGACTGGACCAATAACAAACAATGCATCCAGCCAAGAGTTGAGATAGGACAGATTAGAAACAGAGTAACATGCAACTTCAAGATTCTAGAAGGTCCCAGCAAGAAATTATGTACAACTAGAGAAAATTTTATGAGGACTCCACAAGAGAAATGAATTGTCATCCAACAAGGAATTGTGAGTTGCCCTTTTGATAATGTGCTCTCTAAGCTTCAGCCCACTCTCCCCTGGACTCTGTATGTACTTACCAGTTTGGGGAAATGTTGTTTTACTTTGGTTCTTGTATACCTTCTCAATATAAATATTCCTTTTTAAAAATTAGTTGATTATTGGTTAATCAATAGTGGAGAGATGTTAACGGGTAACTGACATTGTGAAGCACGCTGATGGAAGCTTGTGAGTGATAGCACTAGAAAAGTACCTCTAACCCTCCAAAGTTACTCTCTGAGGGTAGACATAGGCAACCAACCTCCTCCAGTGTTTGTACAAGCTGGGATAGAGAGCTCAGGAAGGACACTATGCCTTACTGAAATTACTATATCTAAAATCACTCCACAATTGCCAAGACCTGTTTTTCAAGCCTCATCATTCTCATCTTCTTCAACTTTTGACCTGTTGGCCACTCTTTTCTATGAGGCTTCCTTCGGTGTCTAATTCTCCTGGCTCTCCTTCTGCTCTCCTATTTGTTCTTTGTCATTCTCCTTCCCTGGCTCCTCATTCTCTTCCCTTAACTTGGCTGTTCACTTAGAGTTTGGACCTGCTTCATTCTTAATATGCTCTCTCCTTTTGCAATCTCCACTACCGTAATTTCAACTACTACTTCCATGCCGATGATTCACAAATCTATTATCTCTAGTACTGATCAGAGGAGGCTGTGTCTAGAGCACTGGACCTGAAGTCACAAAGACCTAAAGTCAAATCTAGCCTCAAACATTAACTGTGTGACCCTGGGCAAGTCACTTAGCCTCTGTCTGCCTCAGTTTCCTCAACTATAAAATGGGGACAACAACAGCTCATGGAGTTACTGTGAGGATTAAATAAGATCTTTGTTGCTGCTTGCTGTTTGTCCTTTGCTCTTGAAGAGGACCGTGACATCAGGGAGGTGATGCCATGACATGCAAGTGAATTGGATTTAAGTGAGGGAGAGCTGTGCAAAGTCACCAGCCTCACTTTCTCCTCCGGAACCATCTGGGTCCAGTGGCCAGATATGGATCAGTTCAACTGGAGATGGCCCAGAATGCAGTGGGGGACCATGGCCTTTTCAAGCAAAGGTCTTTAACAGGTCTGAGTTTGACTGAGGCAGTGCCCATTCAGCTTTGTAAAGCCCTTAGCACAGTACCTGGTATATAATAGGTGCTTAATAAATGTTTGTTTCCTTTCTTCCTGACCTCTCTTCTGATCTTCAGACCAGCATCTTCAACTACCTATATGATATTTCCCCCTGGATATCCTAATGCTGCCTCCTCAAACTTTACATATCCAAAATTGAGCTCATTATCTTTTCCCCTAAATTTGCTTTTCCTTCTGACTTTACTATTTATGCCCTTGGCACCATTCACTCTGTCTCCTATCTTTGTAATCTTGAGATTAATTTTGACTCTTACCTCTCATATCCAATTAAATACCAAAGCCTGCCAATTCTAGCCCTGTATGCTCTCTTACATTTGTCCCCTCCTCTCTGTCCCCATTAATACCAGTCCAGTGCAGATCCTCAGTATTACCAAGTTGTACAATTTCATTCACCTCTATATAGGCTATCCTGCCTTCTTTCTCTCATCTGATTAGTCTCCTCTTCATATCACTACCAGAATAATCTTTCCTGTGCATTGATCTGGCCATGTCACTCATCTGATCAAAATTCTTCACCATTCCCTAATGTCTACTGACCTCAGGAGGATCTCATTCCTCCCTCTAATACCCTAGCTCCTTCTGCCTGGCATTCAGTGCCTTCTGCAACCCTGCATGAGCCTAATTCTAGACTTATTGCATATCATCACATGAGATCATATTTGTAAAATTCTTTGTAAACCTTAAAGCACTTTACAAATGTTAGTTGCTATTGTTGTTATTATTGTTGTCATCATTATCCCTGTAACACCAACAAGACTGAACTACTTTCTACTCCCTAAACATGCAGCACGCTCCCCAACCCCACACACACACCCTACACACACTTTTTGCTCAGCCTGTTCTCTATGTGCAATATATGCAATATACTCTCCCTCCCCCCACTTTTGCCTATTGCATTCCTCCCTATCCTTTAGTGCCCAGCTCTCTGAAAGGATTTCCCTGATCCCCTTTGTTTGCAGTAAGTTTTCCCCTTGAGCCTCACACTGCACCGTTTTGAAACTTTGAAATGTGCTTGGATTTATTCAGTTCCTTTCTATGGTATACTTGGCTCTGGGGTCGGCGGAGATCGAAGACTACGCTAACAGAGTTTTGAGTCTTGGAAAATCTTACCAAGATAGAAAAGTTTCTAGGATGAAACCCAGTGTCTCATTCAAGGAACAACTTAAGTTCATAAAGGCTCCCTGATAGGTTGGCTGCAGGGTAATGAATTAGGGTTGGAGGAGGCACAGCAACTCTCAAAGACCATCTACCACTGTTGTGATGTACGTGGTTAGAAAGAGCACCCATGCTAAAAAAAAATCACAGATCCTTTTTTGGGGGGAAGGAGGGGGAATGATCTTCTTATCATATAATGTCAGGTAATAACATGTCTGTATATCTTCTGCCCCTCCTTGACTGTAAACTCAATGAGGATAGAGAGGGTCATATAATTCTAAACTTTATATCTTCCCCACTGCCCATCACAATGATCTGCACACAGTAGGTGGTTAATTAAACTTCGAATAAATTAACGAAGCTGAAGTTTCAAAGTCCTTCACCTTCTGACCCCAATCTAACTTTAAACCTTATGCACATCTATGCCTCCAACCAAGTGGTTTATTCACCAGTCTCCAACATGGCATGAAAGTTCCTACTTCTATTCATCCGCTCATTTTGTTGCCCTCATCTGGAATGCCTAGTCTCCTCCCTTTCAGTTGTACTCCACTCAGGACCCTAAACTGCCTATTCCTCCCCTATCTGTTATTTCCAGCCACCTTCAAATATCATCTCATCTTACTTGTCCTGTGAAATCTGCCCAACCCCTAGGGATCCTTTCCATAGCATTGATTGGGTATACCACTTCCTGGGAACTTAGTACACCATCATGTATGCTTGCTGTCTTCTGCTCTTTGTGTCTTGTCCACTTGACCAGGCTGCAGACTCCTTGAGAGGAGGGACTGTATAGTATAGATCTTACATATTGCTTTACACATAGTGGATGCTTCATAAATACCAACTGATCGATCAAGTATGAGAGGAGGGGAAATAGGGAAGTATCATCAAATATGGGCCCAGTGATAGAGGAAGTCAGAGGGAAGGGTCTAAGTGAAGTTTTTATAAGAACAAGAGGAGAAAGTATGTAATGATATTGAAAAGGTATAAAGAATTGAGATGCAAGGTGACAAGATCAAGAAACATGCCCTGATAGTTTTTCTTAGGAATGGCAAAATCTATAGTATTATTAGTTTGAATGAATAAAGAACTAATGTTCAGTGTTGGGCTAATGTTCAGCATTAACCGATGTGGCTAAATTGATTTGATGTATGAATGTATTTGATGCATGAATCTAGCTTAGATTTCTTGATTAGCTTGGCAAATTAGCCTATTCAGCAATACTTAGACTTTCCAGCTAATGCTGATATTAACCTCTTTTTGAAAATGATGCAACACAATTGTAAGGGAAAAAAGAAATTAGGAGACTAAAGAGAAATGGGAAGAAAAGATTGCAAGGATCAGAAATTTTTAAGAGGACAATATGCCATTCAATACCCTGAAAAAAATGTCTATTGGATGAATAAACAAATGCATATAATAGGTGCTCAGTTGAATAAATGAGTAAATGAATAAATAATAAATAAATAAATGAATAAAGCAGTGTTGATGATGAATGAGGATGAATGGAAAAATAAATAGAAGACCCAGAAAAAAGAGCTTTTGGCAGCCATTCTGAGGGATATACATATGGGGGGAGTCTATGCTGCCATTTAGCTGGAAAAAACAACATAGGTAAGTAATAGATCATAGGCATTCATAAAGGTTACTGGTATTTAGAAGGGAGTATCTTACTCTGTCACTTTTTATGGAAACTCGCAGCATAGATCAGGGAGAGGCAATTCTAAATTCACAGTCTCAGCACATTGATGGGGACCTCAGGAGGGGCAAGCTGCTTAGTCTCCTCCTCCTGTCTGGTTCTGATGATATAAACTTTGCCCAGCTGGTTGGGTTTCTGGAAATTGCTGTGGTTGTCAGATAACTGAAGGGGATGGAGAGAAAGCTGGGAAATTTGGTAACTACATGATTCCTTGTCTCTAAAGTCCCTAACCCTTCAAGTAGTCCTCCTCACATTGCCTGACTGCCTCAAGCCAGCCAGATAGAAAACACTGAGTATATATGATATTTGTATTCCAGGGCCCAGTTTAGATAAGGAAGGGAAGAAGAAGGAAACAAGCACCTACTGTGTGCCAGGCATAGTGCTAAGTGCTATACAAATATTGTCTCTCTTGATCATCATAATGACCTCGAAGTAGGTGCTATTATGATCACCATTTTACAGTTGAGAAAATTTGTCCAGGGGCACTCAGCTAGCAAGTATCTGAGTCTGGATTTGAACTCATGTCTTCCTGACTCCAGGCCCATCACTATATTCCCTGTGCCATCTAGCTGCACTTTGTGCAAGGGACACACAGAACTTTGCAACCTAGAGACCGGTAGGGACCGTAGAGGTGATCTAATTCAATCCTGTCATTTTGTAGATGAGGCAACTGAGGTTACTGAGGCCCAGGGAAATGAAACAATTTGTCCAAAATCACATGGCTAGTCAATGAGAGAATCCAAATTAGAACTTTCTGTCTCCTGACTCCCACTTCAGAGCCCTATCCACTGCAATTATGGGATAAGCTATGGAAAATGTTGAAGCATTCTATCAGTATCTGTTAGAATATGGACTAGATATTTCCTTGGTATAGAGAAATGCCAAATAAGAAAACTCCCCCTACCCATGCTAGTTGGCACCTTCTCCACAACCTACAGTTTTAGAGAATTATCCAGAGCCCTGACAAATAAGGTGACTTGCCCAGGATCAGTCAGTATCTATCAGAGATGGGATTTGAACCCAGGTTTCTCTGACTAGGAAACCTGCTATCTATCTATTTTATCATACCTCTCAAATATGTCATTTTATTATGTTACTACACCATACCTTGTTGTACTCCCTACTAATGGCTAAGTGCTGACATATGATTGTTATTGATTTTTTTAAATTGTATTTCATAAGGAATGCTCTCACTCTGCTAATTCCTACCCTGATGCCTCTTCATGGCATAAAACCAGCCCAGAGAGGGCTATATGTCTTTTATCCAAAGCCCTACTTTTGGTGTTGTTTAGTTGTTTCAGTCATGTCTGACTCTTTATGATCCCATTTAGGGTTTTCTTGGCAAAGATACTGGAGAGGTTTGCATTTCCTTCTTCAGATGAGGAAACTGAGGCAAACAGGGTTAAGTGACTTACCCAGGGTCACAAAACTGTTGTCTAAGGTCAGATTTGAGCTAAGGAAGTTGAGTCTATCCACTATACCACCAACTGCCCCCAAAGAATCTACTCAAATAAGTACATCACCAGGTTGGCAATCTTCTTTTGGCTATGGCAGCTAATGAAGTATGGGGTATAAGGGGTGGATATAAGAGCTATTTCACATAATCATAACATTTGAGAATCAGTAGGAAGCTTAGAGAGCTAATCCACCTCCCTACTCTGCAGACTCCTTCTGTCTATTACCTCCTTGCTCACACCAGAGAGCAAACCCTGGAAGACCATGGTTTTCCTCTATGGTAATTTCTGCCTTGGGGACCACAAATCCAAATTGGTGATTTCCTCTACTGTACCGCTACTTCAGGAGAGCCCCCACCACCATGTTTCACTCAACTCCCTACGCTTTGTCCATCTCCTCCTCAGCTCTCTAATTGTCTTGTTGCCAAATGTGTGTCCTTACTCACCCTTCCTCCTCCTCCTCCACCCCAAGGTCTGTAAGCATGAAACACAATCAAATGAACTACAATTTACTCCTGGACAGGGCATGTCAATCTACTCCCCTGTACACCGCTCACCATCCCTATAACTTTCCAGACTCAAGTGCCTATCACCGTTCGCCACTCTTCTGTGTGTGTTGTCTTCAGTTTAAGAAAGAATTGTCTTCAGTTCTAATTCCATTAGAATTTAAGGTTCTTGAAAGCAGGGGTTGTCTTTGGTTTTGTATGTATAGCTCCAGCACTTTGTACAGAGTAAGACCTTAAAAAAGACTTCATCACTGATTCACGTTACAGATTAGAAAACAGAGGAATCTAAGGCCAGAGAAAGAATGTGACTTGCTCAAAGCCATATAGATAATAAATTCCTTTCAGTTCTTTTGGCCATAGCAACTAAAAAAATACAGTGGTAGAATCACAGATCTATTACTGTTGTTTTTAATAATGAAGACAAATAATAGCTAGTATTTATATAGCATTTTAAAATTTGCAAAGCATTCTACATATATTATCTAATTTAATCCTCCCAAAAAACCCTATGAGGTTGGTGCTATTATCCCCATTAGCAGATGAAGAAACTAAGAGATTAAGTGACTTGCCCAGGGTTACACAGCTTGTTAGTGTCAGAGGCAAGACATAAATCATGTCCTCCACCACATCCTACTTTCTCTCTTCCCCACTATCTAGCTGTGTAAGAATGGATTGTCTAGGGCAGACCTGCACAACATATGGCCTGTGGGCCACTTGTGCATCCCGTGAAAAATGTAGAGGATGTAAAAGAAGTAAACATGTAACGAGTGCTTTGTCTGTGTCCCTCTTAACCCGCCTTCCACTAGTCACTATTGTTCCCATCATGTAACTTGGTGGGTGGGTTACCACCATGTACTCTGTCCTATTTGTGAAGTGACCCATGACAACCAACCATCATCAGTCTGTCTCCAGTCTGAGAGAAGCAATTTCATGATGAATAAAAATCTTAAGTAATAAGTGTAATTAATTGATATTAATTGAAATTTCCCTTTTCTTAATATGGTTTATTTGTAAACAAGTTTAATCATTAATTATACCTTTACTTGGAAAGTGAGCTGCTAAAAACCTACTGTGGCCTGAAGAAATTTAGCCTATTTTAATTTTGGCCCCTACCTACTGCCTAGTTATATAGGTCTGGTCTAGGGCTAAGCCTCCCAGGCCTAGCTTACCATACAGTGACTCTCCATACTCCCATGCCTCTCTTCCAGGGCACTTGGAAACCTGCTTTGGGGCTTCGGGTTAAGGTCAGGAAGATCTCAATCCTCTCTCAAACATTCCCAGAGGATCCACTCAGTGACCTCAGCAAGATCATGGAAAGAAAATTTGATTCAGAAAATTGGAAATACACTGCTGGAAATTCTTTGACTGACTTGGAGAATTGAGGGGCTGGTAGCCAAGGAAAGAGATGCTTGGTGTCTTTGGGCATCTTGCCTAGCTTCTCCCTAGAAAGTGGTTTGTGATTTTTTTTTCCCAGTCACCATTATCTCTTCCCTACCTTCCTCTCCGGAGATTTAATCAGCCATCCTCTATGACAATAATCAGTCATTGAGATGGTGGAGGAACAAACACTGAGTAATAGCTGATTCTGGTAGGTGGCAAAGAAAAGGGTAGAAAGGTGAGCAGCTGATAGAGTTTATAAACCTCTATGTACCCAACAATGACCCAAACAGACTCCAGGAGTGGTAAGGAAGCAGCTCCTCACTTCTCAGTGAGTTCTCCATACAGATAGAACGGAAAGAAAGAGATATTGATTTTTCTTGGAGGACATCAGCAGAGTAGCAAGGAATTTTTATACTTCCAGTTTTGCTCCACCTAAGGTAAAAATACTCACACCCAAATTGATCCATCCAACAAAATAAAACTGAACACCTAAGTGGGTTTGAAAGTCCCCTGCAGGATAGCGCTGTGATATGACTTCTGATTGGCTGAGAGACTTCTGAGAGAGAAGGGAAGGGGGAGAAAAGGGGCAGACTTTGAATGATGACTAAGAGAATCCCAGAGCCATAAACCTGTGAGAAGGAGACTGCATCCCCAAACATCCCTTGATTGCCGGTCCCTAAATCCCCAGCGACTGCTAAGAGCTAACTATTCTGGTGTGATTGTCTTTGGTCCATTGAGCTGAGATTTCTTTTTCACTCCTGGGTTCCTGAACCCCGATATTTTTGTATATTCTATCACCTAAACTAATCTACATGACTTCCCTTTCCTGTTTTACTCTTTACTCTGATAAATATGTTTACTCTGTATTTGTGGAATATAAGTTAGGTGGGGAGGGGAAGTTAAGCCTGCTGAGATTACCTTAACTGTTACCTTTCAGGTCGGGGTGCAACTAATTCCCCCCTGGAACAATGAGAGAAAATAGCTTTTATTCTGACCTTCCCTCACCCTGTCAAAAAACGAATCTTACCTCTAGATTTCAAAAATCTAGTAGGTAATGGCTGGATGTGATTTCTAGGCACAGATGAGCTTCTGGTCCCCACAAAGGTGGAATGATAATCTTCCCAAGACTTAGGGGTAGGGCATTCCACTTCAATCTACATATTCATGTTACACATGGACTGTTTGATCCTATTTTACACAGTCCCACATTTGTTATGAAAATAATACAAGCATAACTGTGTGGCCCTGGGCAAGTCACTTAACCCCAATTGCCTTACCAAAAAAAAAAAGCAAATAATAATAATAATAATAATACAAACATTTGCAAGAAAACATCATTTTATTTTGTTCAAGTACAAAGGAAAGCCAAACTATTTGTTGCCAAATAGATGCTTTGCTTCTCTTTGGCCAACTCAGCACCCATTAGGCATAAGAATTACCAGTACTAGATTAGATTCATTCCGTAGCCAGAGACATATCTTTTTATCCTAACCTTTTTTTCTTAACCCCTTCTAAGCCAGTTTAGAGGTATGATTAAAATATCTACCCATTTCTCAATTTTTTTTAAATAATCTTTGGGGAACCTTGACACACAAACACTGTCTGCTGGGAATTTCAGGGAGACAGAAAAATTGAGACAGAGATATAGGTGCAGATGAGAAAGGAGAAACACAGAGGGGAACAGCTCTAAATCTATAATGCAGTGATCAGTGGATTAGATACCATGACCTTAAACTTCCCTTCCATTTCTAACATTCTGATCAAGAGGTACAGAGATTGAAAGCTATGGAAAGACAGAACAGAAATAGCTGGGCAGGCAGGTGAGGTCAGGGCTCTGGATCTCCTTCTGTCTTTCCCTCCCTTCACTTTCACCATCAGGGTGGTCCTCTCACACCAACCCAGACATGTCACACTCAATCTTGCCCCCACACTTTGGCCATGTTCTTCTGACTTGCCTAGAATTTCCTCTGCTCTTCTCTTCCCGTGTTCTAATCCTACCCCACCCCTTTTCAAAGTGTGGCTCAAATTCCACCTCCTCCAAGAAGCCTTCATGGACCACTTCATCCCCACAACAACTAGTCCTCTGAACTCAGAGTGTTAATTGTCCGCACCTGTGGTGTTTGCTGTAGTTTCAATCCTGTTGGCCTCACCTTCTCAACCAGAATCATGAGTTCCAGAAGGGCAGAGACTTGATTTTCTATTTTTATCATGTTCCCCCACAGTGCCTGGCATATTGCTGGATAAATATTAAATACTGAAAAAAATGCTATTGATTTCAGTCCTCTTGATAGGCCATCACCTGAACAAGCTCCATAAACTCTCCAGATCTCAGTTTCCTCATGTGTAAAATGCAGGAGTAGAGTGAAGTGATATCTAAGGTACCTTTCACCCCTAATAGTCCAGGGGCTGCACTTTGCTGCTGCTGAGGAGATAAGGTCTGCAGAGAATTTGGCCAAGCCTGAAAGATCTTCATGCCCCAGCTGTTTTGCTTCTCTTCAAACCTTCCCTGATTTTGGTGGTTAGTGGAAATATAAAGTGAGAGGTGGGATGCAAGGAGGGTAGCTTTCCCTGCCCCACTTTGCAGTCCCCTGCTTAGTTCAGAGAGCAGTGAGTGAGTGACTAAGAAAGGGCTGGTATCTCCTGACAAGGGTGTACTGGTGCTAGTCCCAGGACCACCTGTTGGTGGTAGATGTCTCACTCCCTGACGCCCAAAGGAAAAACTGCCCAGGTGTCCAACCTAAAGCCCCCTGAGAAAGGGAGACCGGAAGCAGAGCCCCTTCCCAAGCTTTGCCCAGCCCTGCTAGCCTAGGGAAGGTAGTGCAGCTATTGCCTCGGCTCAAAGTTTCACGTCCAGCTCCAAGTTTTCACCGAACTCAATCTTGTGGGCAATGACTGGAGTGCCTGATGGTGTTGAAGGTTGGCCCTGCTTGCTGTTAAGGTAGACCTGGATGGCCGAGGCGCAGTCCAGTCTCTCCATGGATGTCATGAGGTAGTGAAGCTCCTGGAGGCTCCCATTCTGCTCCTCAAACAGCTCCAGGACAGCAGCTGCTGGACTTCGCTGGCAGGACAGGAACCTGCCCGGAGGGAACAGGAGTCAGAGGATGCTGGGAAAGGTTTCAAGTCTTAATCCCAGTCCCTTGTTCTTCCTCTATACCCTCTCAGAGAAGTGACTGCCTCCCAGCTTTACCTCTAAGCTGATGCTATAGTGGAATCCTACCTCTGACACTATCTGTGTGACCCTGGACAAGTCATTTAACCTCTCAAGGCCTCAGATTCCTCATCTATAAAATGAGGGATTTGTCCTAAGTGGCCTCTGAAGGTCTTTCTGGCTCTCAGTTAATAAGCCTATGGCCTAACTGCCAAAGACGGGAAAGAGGGTTAGATTTGGAATCCAGAAGAGCTGGGTTTGAGTCACACCCTTGACTCTTACTGGCTGTGTGTGACCCTACACTGTGAGTCCATTTCTTCTTCTGTGAAATAATAACATCTCACAAAATTGTTCAGAGGCTTAAATGAAATAACATATGTAAAGTGCTTTGTAAAATTAAAAAGAATGTATACCGGTGAGTTGGCTATTTTTTTATTGTTGTCATCTCATTCAATAAGCATTAATTAAGTACCTGTTTGCCAGGTTCTGTGCTAGGTATGAGGATTCAAAATTATATCTACATATATGTGTGTATATGTATATATAGAGAGATCTATGTAGACAGATAGATAGATAGATAGATAGATAGATAGATAGATAGATAGATAGATAGATAGATAGATAATAGTCCCTGACTTCAAGAAACTTAGACTCATCATTACAGGTTATCATTATCTGTGCATGTACATAAAATGTGTGTGTGTGCTAGGTTTGAGGCTTCAAAGATTTTATATATATATATGTACATATATGTATATATAGAGATATGTAGATGGATATATAGATATAGATAAATATATGTGTATAATATGTGCATATGTATATGCGTGTGTATATATATGTACTTATGTATACATGTATGTATATAAAATAGTCTCTGGCTTCAAGGAACTTAGATTTGTCATTATAGGTCATCATTATCTGTCACATAAGCCCCAATCCTGACATTTCATTCTTTAAGCTAGTGTCTTAGACTGGAAGGAACTCCAGACTGGCAAGCAGGAGAACTATGACCTAAACCAGAGTCTGCCGCCACGTAGCTGTGTGACTTTAGACAAGTAACATCCTTTCTCTAGTCTTTATTTTCCCTCAGTATCCTCATCTATAAAATGAAGGCTATTACCTAGAATACCTCTCAATCTCCCTCCAGTTCTAAAATGCTATGATTATATCAAATATAACAATAATAATAATAGCTAACTTTATATAGCACTTTGAAAAGCATTTTACAAATATCTATTTGCTCCTCATAACAAACCTGGGAGGTAGGTGCTATTATCATTCCCATTTTACAGATGCAGAAACAGAGGCATGGCAAGGTTACGTGACTTGAATCAAGCAGCTAGTGTCTGAGGCTAGATCTGAATTCAGATCTTCCTGAATATAATTCTAGCAGAATTCTAGTCACTGCCCACCTATCTGCCTCTTGTATCTACCCCTTTTTCCATCCCCACTGCCACAACATTGGTGCAGACCCTATCACCTCAGATGGTCACAGGTTTAGAACTGAAAGGAACCATAAAAATTCACCTAAAACAATCACTTCATTTTATAGATGAAGAAACTGGGGGCCAAAGAGGGGGAGGAACTTTTCCAAGGTCACAAAGATAATATCTGGACTATTATAATGATTTCCCTGCCTTCAAGTTTTCTCTCCCTCAATTCCTCTCAAAAAGCCATCAGATAGACCACTAAAAGTCATCTACTACTACTTCTTAAAAAAAAATTCATTGTATCACTCTCTCGCTCAACAGTTCTCAATGGCACCCTATTTGACTAAAAAATCAAGGCTTTCATCTAGAGTTCAATAGCATCCGTGATCCCCAATTGTGCTTTAATGCTTTCTTGGTTTTCTAGGACTCCTCAGAATGAACATGTTCCTCTAGTCAGACTGGTCTCATCATTGTCCTTACATACGCCAGGCTCATTCCTACTTCAATGCTTTCATTTGTGCTGCTTATCTGATGTGATGTGGTAAGTGCAGCAATGGACTTTGAGTCAGGATTTGAACCCAGGTCTCTCCTACCTCAGACACTTACTAGCTTGGCTGCCACATACAAGTCACTTAATCTCTAAGAACCTCAGTTTCCCATCTGTAAAATGGGCAACATAATACCTATAGCACCTACATTACAGGGCTACTGTGAGGATGTCTTGAGATAACGTAAGGCTTATAAAGAACTTTCACAAGGACAATATAAATGTTATTACCCACATTTAAGACCTCACTCCAACTCAAACCCATCCTTCTCCATGAAGCTCTCCCTGAGCACTCGAGTTTAACATGTTCTCTTGCCTCTTTGGTCTCTCAGTGTGATTACAAACAGCACTTGACTCTTCTCTGTGTATTTGTTACAGAAACATGAAAGATCAGAGTTGGAAGAGACACTTCAGGGCCCGTGTCATGCAACCCTGGCCATGTATCCTTTAAACGGGGTTTCTTGCTCATAAACTGGCTCATTTCTAGAAAAGAAGTGCCCCCAATCTGGACCTGGGACTCAGGTGTCTCCCTAAATTGACTGTAAGTTCCCAGAGGATGGGACCTGTATTTTCTATTTATATTTTCAAAGACTCATTAATCTAGAGCTGAAAAGAACCTCAGAGGTGAAATAACCCCAACCTCTCATCTTATAGTTGAGGAAATTGAGACCCAAGGAGATTAAGTGATTTGCCCAAAGGCATATGTTAGAGGTGCTTTTTAATCCAGATACAGCGTTCCAGAGCCAGCATTCCTTCCACTGAGCACATTGCCTCAAGGGTGCCTGGCCCAAGGATGAATGTGTTAGATGCTTAGCACAGCTTTTGTGATTAGCTAATTGATTCGCCCTTGGGGCGGGGGTAAGGGGTACATAGTGGAAAAGAGGGTATACCCACGACCAATCAAGCCCCCAGGTGACATGCCTAGACTCAAAAATGTGTACCCTCCAGTTCCAACTACCTCCTCATTCTCATTCCTAGATAAGGCTGCTGCCACAGCCTTCACTATACCTGATCTTCATGCCACACAGTCCTAGATGGGATGCCAGCTTGCGCCAGTCATTGCCAGTGATGCTGTTTGGCTCCAACAGCATCTGCAGCTGCTCAAAGAGCTCTGGAGGCAGCCTGAGGGAAAAGACAGTAAGTAGTTGGGGGGGGGGATCTAGATCAAGTTGTTGGCTCCTCCATAATTAGCATGGCACCTCTCCCCATCACTCCTGGGGAAGCTATAGGTGCTGGGCTGAAATAGGAACCCCAAATTGGCATCCTAGATATTTCCCACCAATCTCTTGCCTCACCTGTTGCATGGGGCAGGTCGGGAGACTGGAGGTGGCACTGCCCAGGTTTCCTCCTCTGATGCCTGGAACCTTAGGATTTCCATGTACTTGGTCTCCAAACCCTGAGTCAGGAGAGGGGTAGAAAACATGGGGAAACAGAGAACAAGGCTTAGAAATCCTGACAAGGAATCTCCTGAGGAGAGGATTCTGTAAAGATGGCAGACTAGGTCAGAAAATTCCAAGCTCTCCAGATTTCCCCCACAAACAAGACAAAATAGTACCTCAGGGCAAACACGGAGCACTAAAAATAAACAAGATTTGGGGCAGAACAGTAGTCCTCCTGAGACGATCACAAAAAATCTGAAGAAAAATCCCAGGATTGAGGTTTGGTCCCTCTGAAGAGTAAACATCTCCAGATTAGTTCCACTGAAACAAGTGGTGAGCCCTGGGGATAGCTGGGTTGGGAGGTGGCCTCAGCTCCAGCCAAAGGAACTTTAACCTCCAGGACAATGTGGGGAGTTGGGCATCTCAACCAGGGAAGATTGAGGAAATGAGGGTAGGAATGCTAGCCTTGGCTGTGCTTCTGAGAAACAGACCTGAGCGAGAAGGAACCAGCACACACCCAGTGAGTGCAGAAGCAGTGGTGTGTGCTGGCTGGGGGTACTTATAGGAGGGAAGAATTCTTGGTTTGGGTTCTAAGCCAGAGAGGAGAACTGAAGAAGGATTTGAGGCCAGAGGCACCATCCCCCATACTCCAGGATTAGAAGTGATTACAAAAAATAAGCTACTACAAATGGGAAAAAAAAAATGAGCAGCTAAGGAGAAAGAATCCAACCATAGAAAGTTACCTATGGGAATAGAGACAACTGGGGTTTGTCTTCAGAGGAAGGTACTGAAGTAAAAAAAGCTTCTCTTACTCTAAAAAAATAACATTAATGGTCACCTGCCCAAAAAGAATTCATAGAAGAACTTTAAAAAGACTTTTTAAAAATCAAATGAGAGAGATTCAGAAAAATTAAAAAAAAGAAAAGAAAAATCCAAGAAAAACAAGGGTTTATGAAAAGAAAGTCAATCAAGTGGAAAAGGAGATCCAGAATCTTTTTTTGGGGGGGGGGCTAGGCAATGGAGTTAAGTGACTTGCCCAGGGTCACACAGTTAGTGCATGTTATGTGTCTGAGGCTGGATTTGAACTCAGGTCCTCCTGACTTCAGGGCCAGTGCTCTACCCACTGCGCCATCTAGCTGCCCCGAGATCCAGAATCTTGGGGTGAGGGGAGGGGTGAGATGGGGTGAAAATTTGGAACTCAAAATCTTGTGGAAGTAAATGTTGAAAACAAAAAAATAAATAAATAAAAATTACCATAAAAAAAAGAATCAGTCAAACAGAAACAAAAGAATGAACAAATAGAAAAAAATGGAAAACACCTCATTGGTAAAACAACTGACTTAAAAAATAGATCCAGGAGAGACAATTTAAAAGTTATTGGTCTACCTGAAAACCATGATGAAAAAAGAGCCTGGACAGCAACTTTTAGGAAATCATCAAGTAAAACTGCCCTGAGGTCCTAAAACCAGAAGATAAAATAATCATCAAAAGAATCCACCAATCATGTCCTGAAAGAGATCCCAAATTGAAAATGCCAAGGAATATAATAGCCAAATTCCAAAATTACTAGGTCAAAGAGAAAATACTGCAAGCAGCCAGAAAGAAACAATTTAAATATCATGTAACCACAGTCAGGATTACTCAGGACTTTGCAGCTTCTACATTAAAAGATCAGAGGGCATGGAATATGATATTTCATAAGGCAAAGGAGCTTGAATTATAACCAAGGATCAACTACCCAGCAAAACTGAGCATAATCTTTCAGGGGAGGAGATGGCCGTTCAACAAAATAGTGGACTTGCAAATCTTCCTGATGAAAAGACCAGAGCTCAACAGAAAATTTGATCTTCAAATACAAGACTCAAGAGAGGCATAAAAAGGTAAACAGGACAGAAAAAAACAACAACATATCATTAATAAGGGCAAAGTGTTTACATCCCTACAAGGGAAGATGACACTTGTAACTCTTGAGAATTGTATTGCTATTATGCCATTTAAAAGGGGTATATATAGACAGAGGGCATAGATATAAGTTGACTTTGATGTGACGATAAAAAATCTAATTAAGTGATGAAAAGGGATTATTCTGGGAGAAGAGGAAAGGAGGAGGCAGACCACATGAAAAGACACAAAAACCTATTACGGTAGATGGAAGGAAGGGAGGGAGATGAACATTGTTTGAACCTTACTCTCATCAGATTTGGATCAAAGAGGGAATAACATAATCAGTTAGGTACAGAAATCTAACTTACTGTATAGGAAGTAGGAAGGGAAAGGGGAAAGGGGAAAGAAAAGTGAGGGGGTGGACAGAAGGGAGGGAAGTAGTAAGGGTAAAGGGGAAGAAAAGGGAAGGGGCTGATAGAAGGGAGGGCAGACTAAGGGAGGCAGTGGTGGGAAGCAAAACTCTAGTGAGAAGAGAAAAGGAGAAAAGAGAGAGAATGGCATAAATGGCGGGGGCAGGGGGAATAGGATGGAGAGAAAGACACAAATAGTAATCATTACTGTGAATGTGAATGGGATGAACTCTTCCATAAAACGGAAGCAGATAGCAGAGTGGATTAAAAATCGTAATCCTACAATATGTTGTTTAAAAACCTGGAGAGGGGGCAGCAAGGTGGTGCAGTGGATAGAGCACCGGCCTTGTAGTCAGGAAGACCTGAGTTCAAATCTGGCCTTACACCAAACACTTGACACTTAGCAACTGTGTGACCCTGGGCAAGTCACTTAACCCCCAACTGCCTAAAAATAAATAAATAAATAAATAAATAAAAATAAAAACCTAGAGAGACTTAAACAAACTGATGCTGAGTGAAATGATAAGAACCAGGAGAACATAGTACACATGTGGCATGACTGACTTTGATAGATAGACTTAGCTCTTCTCTGCAATGCAAGGATCTAAGACAACTCCAAAAGACTCACGACAGAAAATGCTATCCACATCCAGAGAAAGAATTTTGGAGTCAGAATGCAGACGAAAGCATACTGTTTGCTCTCCTTTTCTTTTGTTGTTTTGTTTTGTTTCTTCTTTCTCATGGTTCCTTCCATCAGTTCCAATTCTTTACATCATGACTAATGTGAAAATATGTTTAATATGAATGTATAAGTAGAGCCTATATCACAATTGCATGCTGTCTTGGAGAGGGAGGGGGAGAAAATTTAAAACTCAAAATTTTATGGAAGTGTACCTTGAATACTAAAAATAAATTAATTAATTATTTAAAAGAAAAAATAAAAAGAAAAGCAACTGATCTGGAGAACAGATTAAGAAGAGAAAACATAAGAATAAGAACCTTCTGAAGCTGGACCTTGATGGAATTCCCATGCTCATCCTTCCCCTTTCCCAGTCCTGGTGCCACTATGCCAAAAGAGGCAAGTAGCCCAAAACCTCTTCCCCCGTGCTCTCTTCTTCCTAGAAAAGTAGGGGGTATTTGGCAGGTGGGGTAGGGGAGGATTCTCTGAGAGACAGCAGGTCCTCAAGTTTGTTCATTGCCCCTATAGAAGGTGAGAGGCAAAGACTGATCCATAGACTTCCAGAAGCCAAGGAAAGAATCAAGTGGGAGCCAGTGAATGTCAACTTGAGGGAAGGGAAGGGAACTCAAACTCCTTTATCAAATACACACACACACATACTCAATTCCCTGTCTCAAGGTCCTAGGCTGAACTCAGGGGAATCCCTTCCATCTTTGCCTCCTTTTCCCTGATAATTCTCATTTCCCACTCAGATCCAGATTAAACTCCTAGCTGAGGTCTTAAGGTACTTTAAAACATAGAGACTCATACCATCATACCTGATGGACAGAGAGGCCCCTCAAAACATGAGGCCCTAAACTACAGCTTGTTTAGCTTGGCCTAAAATCTGACCTGCTCCCATTCACCTCATGTCTTCTGTTGAAACCCCACTCAGTGTTTCTAATACCTACTACCAGTGTGTCTCCCCAATCTCTTCATACTCTTTATTCTGAAGATGAGTGATATCTTCTCTTTGAAGTAAAAAGTCAACCTGGAAAAGAAGTGTAATCCCACCCTACGACTTGGTAGGGGTAATTAAATGTTTTATAAATTCTCTTGCTGGTCTTCAAGGCTTGTGGACAAGAAATCATTAAAGGACTCTATCTCCATTCGCTTAATTATGTTAACAAAACCGTATTCATTCTGTTCTCTATTTCCCCAAATCCCTTAGTCCCATAGGTTTCCCATTTCCTTTTCCCTGACAACACTATTTCTTTGGTACTCACATTCTGGAAGGTGTGCATAGTGACAATAATTTCATTTGTCAGTGCCGCATTATCTTCATCCTCATTGGTTCCTAAGAGAATACACGAAGCAACAGGTGAAGAAATGGATGGGGGCCAAAGTGGATGAATGAGAAGGAGGATAGAAGAAGATCCTCCCTACCCTCCTCTAGTTCTGCTTTTCAGCTCCTAGGAGGACTCAGGCTCTGAAAGGTTTCCTCTAGGGACCTGGGAACTAGAAAATCTGTGGGCCTGTCTATTTTTCTGACTTACAAAGGTCCTGTATTTCTCTGCTGGTACAACTGGGGCTCAGGGGCTTCGGGACCCTTTCATAGCTGCTGGAAATGATGAAGAAGGGAAAGGGATGGGCTTTTGAGTTACCTGCTTTTTTCTTGAAGCAAAAGGAGCGAAAGGGGCACTTTCCATGCCAAATGTGGAGGTAGGGTACCATCTGGCAACTGCTGTCATCCACATTTTCCCAGCCTGGGTTTGGGGGATGCAGAGGAGAGCAGGTCACTCTGTGGGGAAGGGTTGAGATGGGGAGGAGGGCATGTGTACCTGTATGCATGAGCGCACGCACACACACACACACACACACATACACATCCCTCAGCTACTATCTATAGCTCCTTCAATCCATTCATGAGAAGAGTGAAAAAGACCAGGGATTCCTAGGTCCTAACACCAACTCAACCCTTGGTTTGGAAAAGCATAGTAAGTGTCTGTCTGTCTGTCTGTCTGTATCTCTCTCTCTCTCTCTCTCACACACACATACACACACACACACACACACACACAGAAAGAGAGAGAGAGAAATACATACACATACAGAGTCAGTTAATCCCTATATCCTTCTTTTCAGGCTGGTCCTTCCAAGTTTTTTTTCACCAAATTCAGAAGAGATAATGAAGGTGAACAGTATCAGGAAGAAACAGGCAAAATTAAGCGGCAAATAAGAAGAAAGATTGGTTGGCCCTTCTTGAAGCTGCTACTTTCTAAGAATCAGAAATATATCCTGAAAATGAAGAACATGGGGTTTCCCATTGGGCGGTTTTAATGCCCCAAGATTAGATTTCCTTATAACAAAGCTTTTTATACCAGAAGGCAACATATGCTCATCTGTCTCCTGGACTCTCCAGCTCTCCTCCAGTGTTTACTCCTTTATCTCTATGGTCCCACCATGAATAAGTCTCCCTACTACTACCCCACACTTAGTATTCACAATACCCTCAAAGGATCACAGAACTGAGAGGTTCTATAGTAATATAATATGATAATCTTAGTGACAATCTAATCTAGTCCCTTCATTTTATAGAGGGAACCTGAGAAATGTAAACTGACTTCCTCAAGGTCACAGTGATATTAAGTAGCAGAGTCAGTATTAGAACCTTGGACCCTTGATTCTAAATCCAGAACACTTTATACTATACTAGGACTGCCTCCATTACTGTTTCTTTGTGTCTGTGCTGCCCGGTTTCATATCACTGCCCTCTTCTTTCTGTCCCATTTTACCTTCAGAGATGTACTTGAGTTTCAGATACTGGTCCCCTCGAGTCCCCATGAAATCAAAGAGTTGGCAGGGCCCACGGAGGCGCCCGCCATAGGGCTCCTCATTGGTCATTGCCCACTGCAGGGCACACGGCGTGTTGTTGAGGAAGTAGACACGCAGCTGTAGGTGTGACTGTCCTGGTACCAGGGCTGAGCAGAATACGGCTAGCTGCAACCACTTTCGGGCATCATATTCATTGGGAGCCTCCAGCACGCAGGTGTAGAGACTAAAGAGGTAAGGGGAAATATGGGCATATCTGTGTTGTTTGGATAGCAATGGTCACAGGAGGGGAAATGAAGAGGAATGTTGGGAGCAGGCGAGGAAGAGGGTATCTATAACAATGGAGACTGGCAAAAGAACACAGGCAGGAGGTGACATATTTCAGACCCAGCTCCAACTGGTGAAAGAGACCAGGAGATTGATGGAAGTGTCTCTGGATTTGGAGTCCAGGAACATGGGTTTGAGGCTCCATATTGTCCACTAAATTGACTATGTGATCTTGGAAAGAAATTCATCCTGTTTCCTCTTCTGTAAAAGGATGGGGCTAGACTAAATGATCTACTACCTCCAAGGTCATTTCCAGCTCTAACATTGTATGCTAGAATAATGGAGTGCTACCTGCAGTGGCTGTGAAGGTTGAGACAGAATAGGAAGGAGGAAGTCAGGCCCTGAGGAGACCAAGGAGAAGGGAGTGTCAGGAAGGACGGTGCTGGAAAGGAATGACTCATGAAAAGCTGGAAGTCAGTTCATCCATATGGGGCAGGGAGGGGCACGCATGCTCAGCTAGTTCCTCCAGAGAGGTGGAGAACACCACCACTATGTCACTGAGGAAAGAAGAAGAGAAGTAGGAACCAGAGAAAGAATAAGGCAGCAGAAAGGGGTGAGGAGGTAGATACTTCTGGACAGAAAGACAGAAAGATTAGAAACAGAGGAAAGTCAGTTCTAGGAAAATAGACAGAAAGGATGAGAGATGGGGGATGGGGGAGCACACAGGGAGTGATCGTGGACATAAATAGGCAAGAGCTGAATACATTAATCTATTTGATAATTATAGTCAACTGAAAAATCAGCATTGCTTTAAGGAGTCAACACTGAATTACGAGTTATTTTGTCTAACTGCAATAGTTCAGTATGTTAACACAACAAGAAGTCACGAGAGAGTTGGTGAGATATAGCAGCAATGAGTTTAGAGTCAGGAGAAACTGGGGTCCTGATCCTAACTCTGATACTTAACTGTGTAACTACAGACAACTTGTTCAACCTCTCTGAGCTTCAGCTTCCCCATCTGTAAAATGGGGATGATATCTATAGTATTCACCTCACAGGGCCATTTGAGAACCATATGTGATAATGGGCGTTTTAAAGGGCTTTGCAAAACCTTAGAGCACAATATAAATGCCAGTTATATTTGTTAATAACCACAAGCACATATACACACTCCATTACATATTATATAATAGATGCACGTATATTATATAGATTTATATATTATATAGATGCATAAATTATATATTCTGGTTGTTGTCCTTCATTCTCAAAGAGGACCAAAATGACATCACTGTGTTGGGGTCAAGGTACAGTATGTTCGACTGCGGCTGATTAGACCAATACAAGCTCAAAAGGCTCTACCACAAGTCAGACACAAATAGTCCACATGAACATTTGGAGTGGAGATACCTTTGAATTTGCACATCTCATGTTTTGTTTGAGCTACTGCAATGCTGCTTTGCTTATAGAGTACAGCATCTTCTTTGATGCAGGCATACCACGCTAGGCAGTCCTGTGTCAGTGCCTCCCATGTCTCACAATTGATTCCAAAGCTCTTCAGAGGGACCTTGAGAGAGTCATTGTATTGCTTCTTCTGATCTCCGTGTGTGTTTGCCTCATGTGAGCTCTCCATAAAATAATGTTTTAGGCAAACGTACTTTTGGCATTCAAACAACATGGTCAGCCCATCAGAGTTGTGCTCTCTGCTTGTTGAAGGTGTCCAACAACATCAAAGAAAATATCATGCTAAAAAGCATAGGGGAAAGCACACAGCCCTGCTTCACTCCATTGGGAAAGCACAAGAGCATAATCCATTATCCAGAACCCAGGCAAGTATGCCATCATGAAACTAATGTACAATACTGATGAACCTCTCCAAGCAACCAAATTTTACCATAGTTTTCCATAAGCCCTCACAACTGACAGTATCAAAGACCTCGGGCAGACTGATGAATGTTGTGTACAGGCCTCTGTTCTGCTCCTGGAATTCCTGCTGGAGTTGTCCGGCAGCAAACACCATATCAATCATTACTTGGCCCTTTCTGAAGCCACATTGGTTCTCAGATACACAACCATCTTCCAAGTGGAGGCTCATCCTATTAAAAAGTACTCCACAAGAATCTTGCCAGCAATGACTGAGAGACTCCACCTATGATTGTCAAAGGGCAACCTATTTCACTTTCCTTTATAGAGATGGATGATGGAGGCATCCTTGAACTCCTGGGGAATAACCTCCCCTCACCATACAACCTGGAAAATTTCAGTCAGCTTTTGTATGAGCAGTGGATCCCCTGCCTTGTAAATCTCAGCTGGAATAGAATCAGCACCAGGTGGTTTGCCACACAAAAGGAGCCTAATGGCATTCAAAACCTCTTCTTCAGTTGGAAATTTGACTAGAGAGGAATGGACTCCAACTTGAGGTATACAGTCAGTGGCCTCAACATTGATTGATGACAGTCTGCTGAGAACACTATGGAAGTGTTCTACCTACCTCTGCAGAACCATGTCCTTATCACTAATCAATGTGGCTCCATCAGCATTGAGTACTTGAGATGCACCACAGATCTTTGGCCCCAAAATAGCCTTCAGGGTATCATAAAAGGCTTTGGATTGTTACTATCAGTGTAAAACTGAATTTCATCTGCCTTCTTACTAAGCTAAGAATTTTGCATCTCTCTAAGCTTCTCTTGCACTTCACTTTTGATGGAATTGAATGCTGCCTTCTTAGGGATAGATGAACTATCCTGCTGGTAAATCCTGTGGAGTTCTTGTTTTTCATTTAGCAGCTTCTGAATTTCCCCATCATTTTCATCAAATCAATCTTGATGTTTGCAAGTATTCTAACCCAGATGAATAAATGCAGTTCTGTGCATCAAATATCTGAAAGCTGCCCACTCCTTTTCTACTCCACTGTTGCCAACTGTGCGTTGACTGAGCCTTCCCTCCAAGTTAGCAACAAACTGTTCATACTCAGAGAAGAGCTCTAATCTGTTGACATTAAGTCTTCTGGTAGCCATCTCGCCTTGGGGCTACTGCTTTTGTTGAATGTGAATATTTAGCTTAGAGAGGATAAATCTATGATCAATCCATCACTCAGTGCCACACATTGCCTTCATCACTCTCACATCTTGTCTGCCTCTTATTCTTACAATAATGTAATCTATTAAATGCCAATGTTCATTGCAAGGGTGAATCCAGGAAGTTTTATTATGTTTAGGTAAATGGAAGACAGTGTTAGTGATGAGAACATCATGAGATGCACAAGACTTCAGCAGTAAGTGCCCTTTGCTGTTGCTGTTTCTGACTCCATTCTTCCCAAGGATTCCCTGCCATGTCTGATAGTCTGTGCCTACTCTGGCATTAAAGTCACCCAGAATTATAAGCTTTTGGCACATTGCTGATGTGGGTCTCCAGGTCTTTATAAAATTTTTCTTTGACCTCATCAGGGTTCGTTACGGTGAGAACATATTCAGTGATGATGGTGGCATGGCACTTTCCTACAAGGTACAATCACATTGTCATGAGCCTGTTATTCACTCCTTTTGGGTGGCATACATGCTTGTTGACTAGATTAGTTTTGATTGCAAAACATATACCAGCTTCACAGCACTCCCCTTCACTGCAACCACTCCAGAAAAACACGTATCCATCTCCAACTTCAGTAAGCTGGCCTTCATTTGCTAACCTTGTTTCACTCAGGGCTGCTGTTTAGATGTGACATCTGCTGAGGTTTCTTGCAACAAAAGCTGTTCATCTTTCAGGTTAACTGGATTTCATGTTGTCCATATGTGTGTGTACATTCCATGTACCAAGAGTGAGTAGAATCATCTTCATAAAAGTTTTTGTACATTTTTTTGTGTGTTTCAACTACAGGGTGGGATTGGATAAAGCAGGGTTGGATAAAGCAGACAATTTTTAGGGCATCTTTTCTAGCCCTTTTCTTATGCCAAGAGGTGAGCAGCACAATCTTTAAAAAAAAAAAAAAAAGCTGCTCAGACACCCAGAGAGCTGTTGAATCCCACTGCTGCTTCAGTCCAGTGAGAAGATAACCCTATGGCCTGGACTACCTGTGTGCAGGGTTGTGACTACAGCTCCCAGTGTATACGTACCTGCTACTTTGTCACTTGCCTGTCACCACGGGACTTTGAGGTAGATAAAAATGGCAAAATGGTGCGGGTGACATCTTTTGACTTCTGCATAAATTGCATTTAAATGAGGCAGAGAGTCATCTGCCTCACTCTCTCTTCCAGAGTCATGGAATCCAACGGCAAGACAGACAATTGGCAATGGCTGGGAATGAAGTGGATGACCTTGGTGTCTTTGATATCTAACCAAGCTCTAAGCATTCCACAGTGCCCGCTTCCACCACCTTCGTGGCTATTGGAAAAAATTATTCTCATCTGCCCATTCCTCTGGGAGAAGTCGTCACATGGGGGCAGCTAGGTGGTGCAGTGGATACAGTTCTGGCCTTGGAGTCAGGAGGACCTGAGTTCAAATCCAGCCTCAAACACATAACACTAACTAGCTGTGTGACTCCAGGCAAGTCACTTAACCCCAATTGCCTCACCAAAAAAAAAAAAAAAAAAAGTCTTCACATACTTACGGTAGACATCCCCCTAATACACCATCAGGTTTGAGGCCTGTCAGTTACCCTCGACTTGATTTAGCTCATCTACCAAGTTTTCCGATGTGTGATTAATGTACTTGCTACAGCTTCTTGGAGTCACGGGTGACAGTTCAGTGAATCAGTTAGGCACCAAAGGTAGAAAGCAGCCCTAAAAAGGGCTTGGCAATCCTTACCCCATTGTATATAATACATCATATAATATGCATATATATCTATCAATAAAAGAGCTATATGAGAATCTATGTACATGATATATACATAGATTCTCATATATTTGCATATTATAAATGATTCAGATACATTACATATAATACAGATGATTTATCTCAGTATTTTATATATAGAGAGAGAGAGAGAGAGAGAGAGTGTGTAGAGGCTGTGTGAGAATGTCTTGTTAACATGTATATGAAAGTTTTCTGAAAAAAATAACTGATTTACCAAGGTGTCAGAAAAGAAAGAAACTGGAAAATTAACAAACAATAATTATTAATCTCATCCAGAGTGAACACATTATCACACTACCATTTCCTACTCCCTTAACACACACAGAGAGAAAATCTACCACTTCTCTCTGAGGTTACTGCTAAGAATGAGAAACTATTTATATATACAAAATGCAGAATGCATGCTTCTGACTTAATGGATGAATGAATGAATGTCTTTGTGTGCCTGGGTGTGCCTATGGGTACATGTTAGGACTGATGAAGCTTTTTACTCCCTGACATGTACTCTTTGATCCAGTGACATTGGCCTCCAGGCTCTTTCACAGACAAGACCCTCCATCTCTCAGCTCCAGGCATTCTCTCTGGCTGTCCCACATGCCTGGATTTCTCTCCATCCTCATTTCCACCTACTAGCTTTTCTGGCTTCCTTTAAGTGTCAGCTACAATCCCAATTCCTACAGAAAGCCTTTCCTATCCCCTCTTAATTCTAGTGCCTTCCTTCTCTTAATTATTTCCTAATTATCCTATAGCTAGCTTGTTTGTGAATATTTGTTTGCTTGCTGTCTCCTCTGTTAGATTGCAAGCTCCTTGAGGGCAAGAACTGTCTTTTGCCTCTTTTTGGATTCCCAGTGCTTAATGCAGTGCCTGGTACATAGTAGACTCTTAACAAATGTTTATTGACTGGTTGGTTAACCCCTATTAGTGAATAGATCTTTATAAATTCAAATTCTGAATCTTTCAATAGTTTGTCCTAATCTCTCCCTTCTCCAGACTGATATACCAAGTGTCTCAAAAGTCTTTCTGCAGTGTTAAGCCTTAATAGCTAAAAATAACACTAAGACTTGTGGGATAATCTGTATCGAGTAACACTGTCCAAATTGTTAGGGAGATAGTTGATTTGACGGGGGGAGGGAGTGCAAAGAACAGATACAGCAGATGACCACCCCTACCTGAAGTGGGAGAGGGGGATTCGACACTCATCTCTAGAAGTGTGAGCCCCAGGCTGTCCCAGGGGCTTCCAGATCTTGTCATCGAGTAGGGCAGTGTTGCTGGAATAGATACAGGCATAGCTGGAGTTCTGAGCACAGTGTTTGAAAGTAAGAGTGCAGGGCTTCAGGAAGGAGGCTCCGTGAGGGCTGCATGCCACTACAGGGCTCACCAAGGCCTGGGTACTCAAAAGTGTTGGGGCATCGGACAGGTCCCACACCAGGACCAGGGACACTTGCTCTCGGCGTCCCAGAGCTACTGCCCCTAGGAAAAGGAAAGCACAAAGTAGAAGAGTCAGCAAGGGCAGAAGAGGAGGGCAAAGCTAAAGCTAGGTGAAATCGAGGTAGGGCTCAGTTACACCAGGAGTAAGGTACTGAGGTGTCAGGGGTCACACTGTCTGAGGGATGGAGAAGAGGGAGGTTTAACACATTGAAGGAGGGAGCAGAAACAGGGGCTAAAGTCTTGTAAAGGTAGGAGGGAAAAAAGAAAAAACAGAGGTAGCAGAAAGGAGACCCAACATTAAGAGGTCAGGTGGCAACAGTAGGAAAGCCTGGGTTCCTGTGTGTGTGCTCACACACTAGAGGAGGAGAGGTAATAATGATGATAATGATAATGATAATAATAATAATAATAATAATAACAATAATAATAAATAACTAGCATTTATAGAGAGCTTTAAAATTTGCAACACTCTTTACAAATTTCTCATTTACAAATCTCATTTTATCTTTACAACAAACCTGAGAGGCAAGTGTTATTATTATCTTCATTTTAGAGACGAGGAAACTGAGGTAAACAAAGGTTAAGTGACTTGCCCAACGTCACACAGGTAGCAAGTGTCTGAGGCTAGATTTAAATTCAGGAAAACCCTGGGAAGTAGATGCTATTATTATCTCCATTTTACAAACAAGGAAACTGAGGCACAGAGAGGTTAAGTGATTTACCCAAGGTCACATAGCTAGTAAGCATTTCTCATCCACTTCCATCCACCCAATTCATTCAGTTGTCATTTCCATGCTGATGATTCTTAAATCTACTTATTCAGCTTTAACCTCTCTCCAGTCTCACATCTCCAACTGCCTATTAGACATGTCAAGCCAGATGTCCCATAAACTTAAACTCAAAATATCCAAAACTGAACTTAGTGGCTCTCTCCCTAAACCTTCCCCCCCTCCAAATTTCCCTATTACCATCAAAGGCACTACTATCCTCCCAGTCAACCAGGCTCACTACCTAGATGTTGCCCTGAACCCCTCACTCTCTCTCACCCCACCTTATCCAATCTGTTGTTAAGGGTTGTTGCTGAGCCCCCTTCTCTCCTCTGATACTTCTATGACTTTATCGTAGGCCTTCATCACCTCACATCTTAACTATTTCAAGAGCCTGCTGGTCAGTCTTCCAGCTACAAGCCTCTCCCCACAACAGTCTGTCCTCCACTCATCTGTCAAAGTGATTTGACCAGGTCTCCCTCCTACATGATAAATTCCAGTGGCTCCCTATCACCTCCAGAATCAAATATAATATCCTCTGTTTGGCATTCAAAGCCCTTCAGATCTACCCCTCCCTACCTTTCCAATCTTCTTATACCTGTCACTCCCCCATGTACTCTTTGATCCAGTGACACTGATCTCTTCTTGCAAGGAGGCAAGATGCTTAATCTGAAAGAGACCTTAGAGGTCATCTGTAGAAGTAGTGTGGCCTAGTGGACAAAGTGATAGAATTAGAGTCAGGAAGATATGAATTCAAATCCCATCTCAGGGAGTTCTTAGCTCTGGGGCCTCTTGCAGGTCACTTAACCTCTGCTTGCCTCAGGTTTCCCATCTGTAAAATGGGATAGTAAAACCTCATGGGGTCATTTTGAGGCTCTAATGGGATCATGTCTGGACAGTGCTCTGCAAACTGAAGTACTATATAGATGCCAGTTGATATTATTATTATTATTATTATCATTATTATCATTATTATCAATTCTCCATTTCAACCCTTCATTGTACAGAGGGGGAAACAGAGGCTTTAAAAATAGCCAAATGACATGCTCAAAGTCACACACCTGGTGAGAAGTAAAAGGACAACCTAGCCACGGGTAGTAGTTAGTGTTGGAAGGTGCATAGAGGGGAATAGGGTAAAAAGACAGCAAGGAGTGGAATCCACCCCCAAGGTAGGTAGGAGGTAAGGTGAAAGCCAAGAAGGGAAACCAGGAGAGGGTAGAGAAAGGAGTCGGGGGAAAGAAAGAGGCAGAGCCAGCGTGCCCAGGTAGTCATGAGTCCCTTACCTGGTGGGATGAACAGAGAGATGCCCACGTCCTTGAGCAGTAGACAGCCCCCTTGGTGATCCACCTCGCGCCATGCAAACACCAAGAGCTTGTTCATCACTTGTCGGATGACAGTTCGGCCCTCAGTGGGTGTGAGCAGCTCCTGGTAGAAGTTGGCCATCTCCGTCAGGGTGGCTGGTAGATACTGCCTTGGGGCATCATCGTCTGGCAAGGAGAAGGCCTCAGGGACTGGCTCCTCCACGTCCTGTGGGGCCTCTGACTCCTCTTGGTGCCTGCTTCGGGGGCAGCCCCAACGAAGGCACTGTACCAGCAGGAGCACAGTGGCCACAGGTACCCCCACCAGCAGCAGGAGCTGGAGGGGCAAGCTTTGCTGGATGAAACTCCCAAGCAAATGCATCAGCACAGTCGATCAGGGGCTGCTGACTCTTCTGCACTCCTGGACGGGCAAGGAGGTTGGCAGGGGCCAAGGACCTGTTGGGGGAGACGAGGGGTCAGTCCTAGACTCCAAGCAGCAGCATTTTCCCTCAGGCTTTGGGCTTTGTGCCAATGGAGTAAGGATCAATTCACAGGATCACAGATTTAGACCTAGAGGGGCCCGACAGGTGATCTACACCAACACCCTCTTACTGCGGATAAGAAAACTTAAGCCCAAGTTAAACTGACTTTTCCAGGGTCACACATGTAATGTATATGACTTCTTGATGAATTCACTTAAAATATTGCTTCTATTAGGTCCCAGTACAATGTTTTGCAAGAACTTAGCATTCTATGGGGGAAAGGCTGAACAGAGTATGCTATATGATTATGATGGAATCCTGCTGTGCTGTAAGTAATGGTGAAAGGGATCGTTTCTGAGAAGAATGGGAAGACTCACTTGAAGAGATACAGAGTAAAGTAAGCAAGGCCGGGGAAACAATTTTTCCTATCACAGCAATATTGTAGAGACAAACAATTTGGAAAGACTTAATAACTTGAATCAATACAATGACCAACCATGACTGCAAAAAACCCGTGATGACACATGCTCCCCACCTCTTAATAGAGAAGTGATTGACTCAGAATGCAAAGTGAGATATATTTTTAGATGTGGTCAGTGCAGGAATTTGTTTTGCTGAACTATGCATATTTGTTACAAAAATTTTGTTTCTTTCCAATTGGGGGAGGGTATAGAAGGGAGAAGTAAATGGGCTTTTGCTCATTTTTTTAAATTATTTTAATTTTTTAAGAATTGACAAAATAGGGGACAGCTAGGTGGTACAGTGGATAGAGCTCCAGCCTTGGAGTCAGGAAGACCTGAGTTCAAATCTGGCCTGAGACACATAGCACTTACTAGCTGTGTGACCCTGGGCAAGTCACTTAAGGCCATTGCCTAGCAAAAAAAAAAAATTGAAAAAATAAAGAATTGGACAAAAAAAAATTTGTTGAATGATGATTACTTCCCTGCTCAATAGGCCACCAATTAAGTCTAAACTTGTGTATGTGGCTTTCTACCCCAGCTAACCAGTCTTACCTCCTGCTTCACCCCAATATGCACACTCTGCTCTGGCCAGAACAGGCCCCTTACAAGTCCCTCCCCAGTTCTCCACATGCTCAGTGCTTTATATGCTGTTTCTCTGCTTTAGCTGGTGCTGAGGCAGCTGGTGGCAAAGTGGATACAGCACTGGGCCTGGAGTCAGAAAGACTTGAGTTCAAATTTGACCTCAAATGCTTACTCGCGGAGGGACCCTGGGCAAGTCACTTCACCTCTGTCTGCCTCAGTTTTTTCAACTGTAAAATGGGGATAATAACAGCACCTACTACCTAGGGTTTTTGTAAAGATTGAAATGAGGTATTTGTATAGGGCTTAGCTCAGTGACTGGCACATAGTAGACACTTAAAAATACTTGTTTCCTTCCTTCCTCCCACTCAGGCACACTTTCTACACACTTTCTAATCCCTTTCTACCCTAATCCTCCAGACTCCCAATCTTTAAAAGCCCAGTTCAAATCTCAATTTCTCCATGAAGCTTTCCAGGATTACTTCAATCTCCAGTGATTTTTTCCTTCTACAAATTCACATTATGCACCACTTAGTATTTTGTTCTATATGCGCCTTCTATGTTTGTTCACCTTGTCTCCCTAGCTAGATTGCTAGCTTTTTGTGCCTCTTAATTTCTTTTCCATCTCCCATGGTATGGGAGTACACACTAGTACTCTATACTAGACACTCGATTGATGGCTAATTGATTGGCAGTGTACAGAGAAATGTAGAGACGCTGAGGGAAGCCTATCCCTCTCAGGATACCCACCCTCCTTGTACAGGGCGGAGAAACAGAGATGTCTCTCCCTCTTTGCTTTCTGGCATGGCACAGTCATTGATACAATAGCTTGAGAACTCAAGACCAAGAATCTGATGGAGTCTACCAGGAAGCAGCCTCCCACAGCTCTAACCCTCCCACCCTATCTCTCTTTATCAGCAGAGAGCTCTGGGCTCTGCCCTTCCCCCACCACCCCAAACCACACCTTCTCACCCCTTCCAGCAGGCCCTATCTCTGGCCCCACCCAGATACAGGTTCCTAGGTCTTCTACCACAACAACCTAACTTCCTCCAGTCCCCTCTCCCCATGGTCCATCATATCTTGTAATCCACTACCCAGACCCTTAGCCCTTTTGAAAAATCTTGTATCTAACCCTGACAGCAGAGGGGCAGAATCTTTGTATGTCTAAAAGAGAAATGCTAAACACCTCTAGAGGACTTCTCTTCAGTTCTCTCTGGGGAGACTTTAATGCATCCCCAGTAGTAGTGTCCCACCTATCCCTAATTCCCCCACCCCCACCCCACTGGTCACTGGTGATTCAGATAGGAAGAAAGAGTGAGGGAAGCAAAAGGGGGAGGGGAACAAGAGTTTATTAAGCACCTATTATATGCCAGGCACTGAGTTAAGTGCTTTAAAATATTATCTCATTTGATCCTCCCAGGAGTCAGGAAGGTACAATGGAAACAGCTCTGGATTTGAAGACAGAGGACCTGGGATCTAATCTTGCATATCCAGTTACTACTTGTATGATAATCCAGTTTATACCAGATTATAATCCAGTTACTTACCTGTATGAGTCATTTAACTTCTCCAGGCCTCAGTTTCCTCATTCAAAAACTGAGGAGATTGGACTAGACAATCTCTAAAGTTCCTTTCAGCTTTAAATCTAAGATCCTTTTAAGGGATACAAACAATGGGCTCTCAGAAGATGGAGGAAGAACTCAGTTTTAACTGGGGGGAAGAGGGATGTGAGGGGCATGGATCAGGAAAGACTACATGAGGGGCAGCTAGGTGGCACAGTGGATAGAACACTGGCCCTGAAGTCAGGAGGACCTGAGTTCAAATCCAGCCTCAGACCAAACACTTGACACGTACTAGCTGTGTGACCTTGGGCAAGTCACTTAACCCCAATTGCCTCACCAAAAAAACAAAAAAAAAAGAAAGACTACATGAACAAAGTGATATTTGAGATGAACCTTGAAGGATGGGTATGATTTCAAGGGGCAGCTGCATCACCTCCCTTTCTGTACCTCTCTTCCCAACTCAAATCCCCTTGTGTCAAAGGGTAAGGGAGGAGTTCATTCCAGTCATGGGGAGATGGGCAGTATAAAGGCATGGAGAGGAGAGATGGAAGGTCTAGAGTAAGAATAAGAGTAAAACTAAGAAAATAATAAGAATAGCTAGCATTTACATAGTTAATTCTTTAAGGTCTGCAAAGTAAATAGACCTCTTGTTTCACAGAGCCCTCTCCCACATTAAGATGTACTACTGACCTCCCTGGCTTCCTTTAAGTCCCAACTAAAATCCCATCTTCTACAGGAAGCCTTTTCTGATTCTCTCTCTTTCTCATTGACAAATGTTGATTGCCTCCCTTCCAAACTACTTTTTACCAGGTGTGTCAAAAATCTTGGGGCAATTTTAAGCTTAAAGTTGCACTGAGATTTTTGGGCCATCCACTTGGTATGTATTTGTTAACTTTATATTTACACAATGTACATTTTTGTATTTACTTGTTTCCTCCATTAGAATGTAAGCTTGGGCAGGCGGGATGCAGTCAAGATGGCAGAACTAGAGCCAGCATTTTTGCCTCTTTTTCCCAACACCATTTTCTCTCCCACCCCTATTCCCAACAACCTAGATGCACAAAATCAAATTCTGTTTGGGGAAAGCAAGAAAAAGCCACAATGAGTCATTTTCCCAGCCCAGTGCAGCTTAAGAAGATGTTGAGGGAAGCATTCGGACACTGGGGTGGGGGCTGGCCAGGGTTGGTTTTGGCCAGAGTGGGGGGCAATAGTGGCAATAGACCACAGCTGCAGAGGAAGTGGCAACGGCTGTGGCAACAGCAGTGGTGAGGAGCAGCCCAGTGCCCAGGTACAGAAGGAGACTAAATACATGAGCAGAAAGAGATCCCAGGGTTCCCCTGTACTAGCGCTGGACACGTTTGGAAACTCTGTTCCCCTTGTCTCATCACAAGCCATAGTTCCAGGGTGAGGAGGAGCAGGCCCGATCACAAGGCCTTTATCTGTGTCAGGAACAAGGAAGAAGTTCCAGAACCATAGCTATATGGCTTTGAGCCCAAGAACAGAGTGGGGACTCAGTTCTAACCTTTATCCCTGAACATAAACCTGGAGAGGGATAAACCATGGCAGGAGACCAAAACCAAGGGGGAACCAGCATTTCAATCGAGCTCAACCTAGAAAACCTCTTGGCAGGCTAACTATGACTGAGTTTAGCAGTAGACTATGGAAACTCAACCACACAAAAGCCAACAGACCCAAACTGGGTCAGGAATTTGCAGAGCACAGACCTCCGAAGGGCAGTGAACAGATCTCTCCCTGGATCAGACCACTTTGGAAACACTGAAAAGTTACAGGCCCCCAGACTTAGCTGTGAAAGCAGAAGCAGAACATAAAAGATAGAAGTTCAGGCCAGACATTCCCCAAAGGGGTGAGCAGAGCCCAACTCTAACATAAAGTCTGAAGCAAGAAATAGATTGGAAAAAATGAACAAACAACAAAAAAAAAGAACTTAACCATAAAAAACTAATACTGTGTTGGGGGAGCTAGACACAACTCAGAAAATAATGACTTGAAAGCATCTACCAAAAAAGTCTTAAAGAAAAATACAGATTCCTAGAAGAATTAAAGAAATTTTTTAAGAGCAAAAAAAAAAAAAGGATTTAAAAATCAAATAGGAGCAATAAAAGATAAGTTGGGAAAAGAAATGTAAGCTACACCCAAAAAAATTGTAAGATTCAACAGCTGGTAAAAGAGGTACCAAAAAACACTAAAGAAAACTCCTTAAAAATAAAAATTGGCCAAATGGTAAAAAGAGGTATAAAACTTCAATGAAGAAAATAATTTATTAAAAATTAGAACCAAATGGAAGCTAATTCTTCCATGAGACAACAAAAAACAATAAAACCATCAAACCAAATGGAAGCTAATTCTTCCATGAGACAACAAAAAACAATAAAACCATCAAAAGACTAAAAAAATGGAATATATGAACTATCTCAAAGAAAAATAATTGACTTAGAAAATAGATTTATGAGAGATAATTTTTGTTTGTCTTCATTTGTGGGTTTTTTTGGAGGTAATCAAGGTTAAGTGACTTTCCCAGTGTCACATAGATAGTAAGTGTCTGAGACTGATTTGAACTCTGGTACTCCCGACTCCAGGACCAATGCTCTTTCCACTACACCAACTAGCTGCCCCTAAGAGAGATAATTTAAGAATTATTAGACTATCCTGAAAGCCACGATCAAAAAAAAAAAAGACCACATCCAAAAAAGCCATATCAAATATATTTCAAAAAATTATAAAGAAAAATTGCCCAGATAGCTTAGAAATAGAACGCAAAGTAGAAATTGAAAGAATCTATCAGTTGTCTCCTGAAAAAGATCCCAAAATTAAAATTTACAGGAATATTATAACCCAAATCCAAAGTTTCCAGGTCAAGAAGAAAATACTATAAGTAGCCAGAAATATACATTCAAATATCATGGAACCCTCAGTCAGAATCACACAAAATTTAGCAGCTACCACTATAAAGAAGCAGAGGGCTTATAATATGATATTCTACATATAAGGCAAAGGATTTAGGATTACAACCCAAAATAAACTATCCAGCAAAACTGACTCTAATCCTACAGGGTAGAAAAAATGAACATTTCATAAAATGGAGGACTTTCAAAATTCCTGATAAGAAGAACAGAGATGACTAGAAAATTGGCATTCCAACACAACAATAAAGGGAAGCATAAAAGGGTAAACATGAATGAGAAATCATAACAGACTTAAAAAAGGATATAAACAGGAAGTTCTCAGAAGAAGAAATCAAAGCTATCTATAGTCATATTTTTTAAATGCTCTAAATCACTATTGATTAGACAAAGGCAAATTAAAACAACTGAGAGGTACGACTTCACAGAAATGAGAAATGCTAGACAGGTTGAGGGAAAAATAGGTACACTAATGAATTATCAGTAGAGTAGTAAGCTGGTCTAACCATTCTGGAAAACAATTTGGAACTAGGCCCAAAGGGCTATAAAACTGTGCATGACCTTTGACTTCTCCAGCACCACAACTCAAAAACACCGATTCTGTGTCACTCAACTTTCCTTATAGTCCAACTCTCACAGCCATACATTGCTACTGGAAAAAACATAACTTTGACTATATGGACCCTTGTCAGCAAGGTGATGTCTCTGCTTTTTAGTATGCTGTCCAGATTTGTCATAACTTTCCTTCCAAGGAGCAAACATCTCTTAATTTCATGACTACAGTTAACAGTGATCACCGAGTCCAAGAATATAAAATCCAACAGTGCTTCCATTTCTTCTGCTTCTATTTGCCAGGAAGTGATCAGACTAGTTGCCAAGATCTTAGTTGTTATGTTTTGTTTTGTTTTGTTTTGTTTTGTTTTGTTTTGTTTTTTATCTTGTTTTGTTTTTGGTGCTAAGCTTCAAGCCAGCTTTTATATTCTCCTCTTTCACCCTTATCAAGAGACATCTTAATTCTTCACTTTCTGCATATCTGAGATGGTTGCTATTTCTCCCGGCAACCTTAATTCTAACCTGTGATTCATCCAGCCTGGCATTTTGCAAGATGTATTCTGCATATAAGTTGAATAAATAAGGCAACGATATACACCTTTGTCATACTCCTTTCCCAATCTTAAACCAATCAGTTGTTCCATGTTTGGTTCTGTTACTTCTTGGCCCTCATACAGGTTCCTCAGGAGACAAGTAAGATGATCTGGTACTCCCATCTCTTTGAGGACTTGCCACATTTGGTTGTGATCCACACAGTCAAAAGTTTTAGTGTAGTAATTGAAGCAAAAATAGATGTTCGTTTTTTCTGAAACTCCCTCGCTTTCTCCATAATCCAGTGAATGCTGGCAATGTTGGCAATTCTCTGCCTCTTTGAAAACCATCCAGCTCTTCTGATAATTCTCAGTTCACATAATGTTGAAGCCTAGCTTGCAGAATCTTAAGCATAACCTTGCTGGCACACGAAACAAGAGCAATTTTCAGTAATCTGAACATTCTTTGTCATTGCCTTTCTTTAGGATTGGGATGTAAACTGATCTTTTCTAGTCCTGTGGCCACTGTTGAGTTTTCCAAATTTGCTGTCATATTTAGTGTGGCACTGTAACAGTTTATAGTTTATGGTTTTAAATAGCTCAGCTGGAATTCTATCACTTCCACTAGCCTAATTGTTAGCAGTGCTTCTTAAGGCCCATTTAACTTCATTCTCCAGGATGTCTGGCTCTTGATCAGTACCACACCATCATGATTATCAATGATGTTAAGATCTTTCTTGTATAGTTCTTCTGTATATTTTTGCTACCTCTTCTTAATCAATACTATTTCTGTTAAGTCCCTACTATTTTTGTCTTTTTCATGTCCATTTTTTGCATTAAAAACTCCCTTGATATTTCCAATTTTCTTGAAAAGATCTCTTATCTTTTCCAATCTAGTGTTTTCTTTCATTTCTTTGCTCATTTAAGAAAACCTTCTTATTTTTCCTTTCTAGACAATTCTGCATTCAGTTGAGTATATCTTTCCTTTTTCTCTTTTACCTTTTCCTTTCCTTCTTTCCTCAGTAAAGCTTTCCTTTGTGAAGCTTCATCAGACAGCCATTTTGCTTTCTTGATCTTCTTTTTCTTTGGAATGTTTTGCTGTTGTTGTTGCTGCTACTGCTGCTATGGCTTCCTGTACAATATTGCGAACCTCTGTCTATAGTTCTTCAGGTACTCTATCTATCAGATCTAATCCTTTAAATCTATTCATCACTTCTACTTCATATTGATAAGGGATACTATTTAGGTCATACCTATATGACCTGATGGTTTTCCCTGCTTTCTTCAATTTAAGTCTGAATTTTCTAATAAGAAGCTCATGATGTGAGCTACAGTTGGCTCCAGGTCTTGTTTTAACTGACTGTATAGAGCTCATAGTAGGTACAATAAACAAATAATTGTTAATTCAAATATTGTTAATTCACATGCTTGTTAATTCTTTTTCCTATTTATTAGTCCTGAATAAATGGCACCTCTACTTGGAGGGGCTCTAATTCTGAACCTTCTTCCCACTCTTTCCAACTTCTTGCACTCCAGACCACTCTCCATGGTACTGAGTGCTGGTTTTTTTCATGGCCCTTGAATCACTGAGCAGGGAAGAGCAGTAGGCTGACTTTTTGTTTGTGTCACTTTGCTGCTCTCACTTAGCAATCTCTCCTTTGGAAATTCACTCCATCCATCTTTATCATTCAGTCCAACTCCTTTTCATAGTCATCTACCATCCTCTCTAGATCCATCTTCCCTTCTTTCTCAGGGAATTCAGTAGCTTGCTCTTGGTCTTCTTTGCCTTCATTCTCAGGACTTTAATATACATGTTGATGTGTCCTCAATCACCCTGGTCTTCCAGTTCAATTAATTTTCTAAGTTCTCATGAATTCCTTTGCTTGGCCTCAGTCATACATATAGATAATAATAATAAATAGTAGCACATTAAAGTTTTGTAAAGCACTTTGTAAATAGTATCTCATTGGATCCTCATGACAACTCTGGGAAGGAAATGCTATTAGTCTCCCCATTTTACATAAGAGGAAACTGAGGCAGACTTGCCCAGGGTCATTCAGTTTATAAGTGCCTAAGGCTAGATTTGAATCCTAGTCTTCCTGATTCCAGGTTGCATTCTACCCACTTGGGCCATCTAGCTGCCTCTGACCATTGCCTATAACTTTTCTACTTTCATAATTTTAATATTTGAAATTTGTCTCTCAGACTTCTGCCTCTATCTGTATTACAGCCTCACTACATGATGGGATAAATGGCATTCCATATATTTAGGAAGAGCTTGTATCTTTTAGCTCTTCCTCTGACTCCTTTTTCCCAAATCTATCTTTCATCCTCACTGTAACCTCAAGTCCTTCATCCTTCCACATCCTACAAGTCCATCACTCTTGGTGTGGCCTCTGTTCCCTCCCTTCCCAATCTTGGCCCTATGGTCAACCAGTTCTGTCACATTATCAACTTAATTACTTTCGATTCCATTTATCTCCTGTTCTATCACCAATTATACCTTAACTAACCTCAACTTGCCACCATCCATCTTCTCTCCTTCTATTCAAATGCTACTGGAGCCAGTACAAGTGTTTGCTATCTAATCTCAACTAAGCCCTCACTTCTGCACGCATTTGTTTTATTCTTCCCCATTGACTCTCCATCACACTTTCTCTACTTATTTCAAACATTTTCCTCAATGTGCACCACTATTTACCCAACCACTCACCAATCAACCTGCTTCAAGTTATGGACCTTGCCTCCAATCTTACTGGGAGAAGAAAGGTCATCTTTCATGAGCTCTCGTTTTCCTCCTATGCCACACATCAAAATCCCTCTTCATCATCACCTCCTCACACCCTTTCTTTTCTCCTTTGTTCCAGTTTCTGCTGAAGAAGCGGACCTTTTCCTTGACAAGATTAACTCCTTTACCTATGCTCTTCCAATAGCTATTCCCCTTAGTCATTCTTTTACATTCAAGCTCTCTTTTTCCACTGGTTTCTTCTCTGTCACCCACAAAGAATCCCAGGACTCCCACATCCTTAAAAAAAAAAAACTTTCCCTTGACCTTGACATACCCTGAGGTTATTGTCCTATAAAACTTTTTCTTTTCACATCCAAACTTTTCCCCCATGCCTGGAATGCCCTCCTTCTTTATCACTACCTCTTTGCTTCCCTGGCTTCCTTCAAAGGTACCAGCTAAAATCTCACCTTCTATAGGAAGCCTTTTCTGGTCCTCTTAATTCTAGTATATTCCTTCTCTTGAGTAATTCCAATTTATCCAGGACATAGTTTGTCTGTACATAATTGTTTGCATGTTGTCTTCCCCGTTAGACTGAACTCTTAAATAGCAAAGACAGCCTTTGGACATTGTCCCCAGTGTTTAGCACAGTGCCTGCCACATAGTAGGTACTTAAGTACTTATTGACTTACCTGTCACTCTTCTACAGTTTCACTTCCAACCCCATATCTCAGCTGAAAGTGTTCTCACCAAGGTTACAAATCATTTTTTAACAGCCAAATCCAATAGCTATGTCTCGGCTTTCATTATAGACTGCAACCTTTAAAGCTTCCAGCAACCCCCGATCTCCTGGATACTCCTTCCTCCCATGGAACACAGCTCTTTCTTGGTTCTCCTCCCAACCTACCTGGCCATTCCATCTCAGCTTCCTTTGCTGGAGCAGCATCCTTTTCCCAAACACTAAATATGTCGATATCTCAAGGCTCTGTCTTGGACTCCTTATTCATTGATTCCTACACTCTCCTCCTTGGTAATCTCATTGGCTCCTATGGATTCAACAATTAACTCTATGTCAATGACCCCACACCTACATATCCAGTCTCAATCTTACATACATATATGAAACTTAACAAAATAAAACTCATTTTTGCCCCTAAGCCATCCATCCTCCAAATTCAGGGGGTGGTGGTGGGGAAGAAACAGGAAAGGTGGGAAACACCTTTATTCTAGTCACTTAGGTTCACAAACTTACATCCCTAGCTCTTCTCTCTCCCTCTTTCTCCATACCCAGTCAGTCAATAAGTCTCATAGATTCTACCTCTGCAACATTTCTTACAGGGATTCCCTTTTCTCCACACATACAGACACTACCTTAATTCAGATTCTCATCACCTTTCATCTGGACTTCATTCACTTCCTAATTGGTTTCTTTGCTCTCAATCTCTCCTCCCTTTTCAATCTATCCTCTTCCAAATTGATATTTCAGCAACATAGATCTGACTATGTCACTTCCTCACCAACTCACAAATCATCAATGGCTCTCTATTGTCACTAATATATAGCTTCCTTCAGAGCAGGGCTTCTTAAACTTTTTCCACTCACAATCCCTTTTCACCGGAGAAATTTTTATGCAAACCCGGGTATATAGGTATATGAAATAGGTATACAAATTTAATGATAATAAATTATAAAAAAATTTTTTAAAAAATAATTCTTTGGTATACATATAATTTTACCATTTATTAAAGACTAAAGCAAATTTGCTTACTAATGAGATGGATGTGCTTGTTTATTTTTACATAAAGAATTAAATTCTGGCGGAATATTACTGCAGGACATACAGCATCTTCAATGTTTTTCAGAGTTGATCAATATTTTGATCTTATAATCATCAATGCTGAGAATGCCACTTTACATGAATATGTAGTACAAAATGGCAGAAATATGTTTAGGGCCATTTCAGAAATTGTTGCAAATTCTGTCCTAATCCCAAGCCAATATTCATTTAACAATTTTGTATGTACAGTAAAAACACTGCAATTCATAACATACAATAGTCTCAAATCTGAGCCGAGGTGTTTCTGGCAGCATTTGTTGGCGTTGCATGGTGTGATGGCATGTGCAGTGCAAAGTGTGCATGTTGTGTGTTCAGAATTGAGACTGCAGTGAAGTTGTGCGATGCAACACAGGCAAGCACTGCCAGAAACACCTCCAATTCATTTTGCATTTGATTGAATCAATTTTTGGTCGTTGAATGTTCAGAAACCTTTTATTGTTGCCAAATTTTTCATAACCCCCACATTCAGTCCCCACAGTTTAAGAAGCACTGCTTTGGAACAGTTTAGGTACCACTTCCTACTTGAAACTTTTCTGATTCCCACAATGGTTAGTAAGTAACTAAGTAAAAAAAGTAAGAATTCTCTCCCTCTTGAAATTACTTTTTATTTAATTATCTGTCTAAACTACTTTCCCTCCTTAAGGATAACATGTACTCCTTGAAGGCAGCATGTGTCATTTTTATCTTTGCATCCCTATCAATTAAAGTATATTATAGATAGTAGAAATTTAACATATGTCCATTGAATTGAGAAATAGAGAAATAAATGAGGAAAGGGCTTCTAGGCCAAAGAAAGAGTGGGTGGTACGGCTGTTAGTGGCTCTCCAAGAGTTCTCTTCCTCATCCTGAGCCTCTCTCCTCTCTAAGAAAAACAAATACTTTAGAAACATAAATAGAAATACATGTATGTGTGTGTATTTTTAAAAACCATAAATATTAAATGGAATTAATTAACAAAAGCAAAGAGGAAGGACTCCTTAGCTGTATGATTCAGGCACCCCCATCTCTTTCCCATTATCAGCAAAGGGCCAGTGACATATAGTAGGTTAGGATTTAGTTTGAAGAAGGAAAGCACATGTGGTCTGTTCTTTTTCTGCTGCAGCAAACTTCCTGGGGCTTCACAAGACCAAAGTCCAAATCCCCTTTATACCGTGAGACTGCCAAAGGGATATGTAGGCATTATGCAAGGGAGTGTCCCCTTTCATATCTATAAGCCCCTAGATAAATAAGGTCTTTGTCAGAGTGATGATATAAGTTTTGAGTCAGGAAATTGGAGTTTGAATCTTGATCCCTGCTACTTAGACCTGTGAGATATTGGGCAAATCATTTCCCCTTCTAATTCTCATTTTCTTCATATATAAAATGACAGGGTTGGACTACTTTCAGGGTTGGTTTCTAAAGCAATGACCCTGTGATTCTCTACTGAGAATCTCCTTCTCTCTTCCTTAAAGCCCCTGTATGAAAGGGGAACGGGAGTCATCCCATCTATTCTCCTCTTCATCCTAGTCCAGACATTTTAAGGATGGAGACATCCCCTGACCAACACCATCTACAAAAGCTCTTTCCCTCACTCCCTCCTCATTTCAATCTTTGAGAATTTACTTAGCTCCAATTAAATGTGGAGTCTTTAGATCTGGAGAAAAACCTCTGATCTGAGAATGCCCAAATAATCAAAACCCATTTTGTATCCTTTCCTGTTCTCACTCAGACTCAGAGGTCCAAACCCTACAACTCAATCTGAGTTGCAAATTCTACCCATCCTCACCCCCCAAGCTGAGGATAGATTTGAATTTTCCCTACCACTTTTTACCCAGGCTCTCCTCCCCAGCCTCAGTGGCCTAGTAAACAGAGAGTCAGTCTCAAAGCCAGAAAGACCTGAGTTCAAGTCCTGAATCTGACACACTCTGGATGTATGAACCTCCCAGTGCTCTAGGCAATTCTCTAAGATTATTAGTAGCCCAGGGTCTAGCCTACATCACAGAAGGAGCTTCCTCACTTAGAAGTCTGATATAATCAAGGAAATCCCAGATCCAGTCCGCATCCCTTTCTCACCTCCCACAGCAACTTGACCTTGGAAGTCTCTTCAGGCCTTCCCCATCATCCTTCCTCAATTAGGAGCTCCTGCTGAGTAGACACCCTCAGAACCCCTAACCCAGGGTTGTAGCCCTGCCTTAGAAAAAGTGCCAGTTCTGTAAGATGTCAAAACAATACCTGGTAGCCTGCATATTGTCAGTGAATACTTTGCAGAATAGAAATTTGTGGTCAAAACATACAGACGTGTGGCTAGACTCTGCCTACCTCCCCAGTCCCAACCCAACCCCTTTCAGTCTTTGTCCCTCTCCTCTCCTCTCCACCTTTCTGGGTCAGACCAATATTGGTCCTTCTAGTCACCTGCTGCCTCGTTGAGCTCATCTCATATAATGATCAGCCACATATACCCCAAGCCCACACTTACCTAATTATTCTGAAGACCTGTGTTCACCTGGGTCTCCAAGGAGTCAAAGCAAAGCAGTAGCTATGAGAAAAGTAAGAATGGAATGAGGGAGGGAAGTGGAATCTAGACAGAGGGTGTGGCCTGAGGCTTCCCGGCATAGTCAGTCCAGGATACTCCTCCATACCCTTTAAAAAGGAAAGTGGAAGCAAGTCTTGGGGTGTTTTTTTGTTTGTTTGTTTGTTTGTTTAGGGAAAAGGACAGTCTTAGTTCAGTGAACATTCAAGCAGGGAGATTCTGGGGATAGCCAGGCATGCCAGAAACCCAGGATCTTGCCTGTCCACATAATCTTGGAGGCGTCAGGTGGTTGCGGGAGGGAGGGGGAAGAGGAAGGAGAAATCTGCTCAGGTGAATCAACTAAAAACCTTGCCCTTCTACCCCCTCTAGTGGTCCATGATTGAATAATAGCCTTGCATGGATTTCCCTGCTTACTGACAATCCAGATGCCAGAGGAGAAGTTTACATCCTTTTACAGCTTTTGAGGTTGGGAGGGTACAGAACAACTGGGATGTTCAGATACCTTGATCTCCTAGGGGTGGGCTCAGCTTGTAGAGGTAATAGAATCTCAGAGTTAGAAGACGTCCTTTGAGATCATTCAGTATAATTTCCTCTTTTTACAGATGAAAAAACTAAGGAAGGAAACAAGCTTTTATGAAGTACTTACTATGTGTCAGACACTGTTCTAAGCTCTTTATAAATAATGTCTGATTTTATCCTCACAATAACCCTGAGAAGTTTTGGTGTTACTATTATCCCCCTTTCATAGTTGAGGAAACTGAAGCAAACAGAGGTTCCATGACTTGCCCAAGGTCACATGGTTACTAGTATGAGGCCAAATTTGAATTCAAGTCTTCTTGACTCCAGGCCTAGTGCTGTCTTCATTGTGCCACCATGCTGCCTCAGACCCAGAGAGATCAATCCACTTGCTTAAATCCCCATAGATGTGTCTGTGTTCAAGCTAGGATTTGGGCCCACATCTTCTGATTCTAAATCCATTGCTCTTTTCACTGCACCATTGGTCCTCACCTTCTGGCTGGATTCTAATTGAGGGGCCCCTGTGAACCTTCTCAGTCACCCAGCTGTCATTCCCCCTTAGGAAGGAAATTACTCTTCCTCTTCTAGTCTCAGTTAATAATTCTCTTACCTTCTGACACACCTGCCAGCCTGTCTCACTCCCCTCTTCTCCCCTGCTGCCCTCCCCCAAACCCAACCCAGAGTAAGAGCAGAAGGTCATAATATACTCCCCACCCCCAAATACAGAGGAAACCCTGAAGGATGAGGCAAAGGTGTTAGTGAGGGCAAACCTTAGAGAGTTGGCTGAGGGTCAGAGAATCAGAGAACAAGGTGACTTGGGGCTAGGATGGAGGAAGATGTTAACCCTTGGGGCTATAGAGCTCTCTACTTCAGTCAGTCACCAGGTGGGCTTCCTTCCTCTCTCACTGAATTCCTTGTCATTAGGTAAAAACTCATCACACTAACAAGTGATGTAGGACCTGTCTACCTGGATGGGTTGGTCCAGTTAAAAAGTAGAGTCAAAAATAACTGCTTATCTCTCTATTTGTTTCATGTACTACAAAGCAGTCCCAATCTTGGGACTTTCTTAATTTTTATACCTTGTCACTCTGATATCATTTCCACCTACAAGAATGCTATTGGGGCTGACTGTGATTAGAGAGTGACAGAGCCTTGCCTGAGGACACTAAACTCAGGAGCAGTGGAGCCAGAAATGGGCAGCAACTGAGAGCTTCTAGAAGGCTCTCCTGTCTTTCCATAAGATGGCTCCCTAAAGAGGATGGAATGGACAGCAGAGAAGAGTCAAGAAGGTTCAAGGAAATCTGAGTGAGGGGAGATTGAAAAGGTTAGCTCAAAGAATGAAAATGGCTAACAATTCAGGTACCTCCTCAGTGGTACCTTCTATGACTACTTGTCACCACCCTAGACATCTGGGAAAAGAAGGTAGTGAGCCCCACCCTACCTCCTCACACCCCATCTTCTCTGCTTTCCCTATACACAGCTCATCAAGTATAGAGTGAAGTCAACTGACTGAGGTAAGAAGAGGGGGGCATATTCTGTATGGAGGTGGGGACAGGGGCAGGGAGAATGAGAATGAGACAGAGAGAAAAAGATGTGGCCACAGAGTACTCTTTTAGGATAGACATAAAGAAAAAGGTGCAGACTGCAAGACTATTAGTGTCAGGCATCCAGAAAGGTAATAATAGCAGTAACTCACATTTACATAGCACTTTAATCCTATTAGATTGTGTGTGAGCTTTTTGAGCGAGGGGACTGTCTTTTGCCTTTCTTTGTGTCTCTAGTGCTTAGCACAGTGCCTGGCACAGGGTAGGTGCTGAATAAACTCTTGTTGACTGTGGCTTTAAGGTTTGCAAAGCACTTTACATATATTATCTCATTTGGTCCTCAAAAAAAAAAAAACTCTGTAAAGTAGAGGCTGTTATTATCTCCAATTTACAGATGAGGAAACTAGTAAATAGACAAAAATAAGCAGAAAGGGACACACTAAAAAGAATAGTCCAGCCTGACCAGGGGATCCTTGAAACCAATTAAGTTAGGATGTAGTTAAGGAGAACTGTGTGTGAGTTTGTTGAGTCAGTTTAATTTCAATCATCAGGGGCAAGAACATAAGTGAGGGTAGGGTGAGACTGAGGGGCTGGGCTAGGGGATTCTAAATGATCTTGAACATGCGTATTTCATGCAGATTAGCACAAATATTAGTGTGGACCTACAGTCCAGAAGACCTGTGTTTGAATCCTGCGTCATACACTTACTAGCCATGTGACCTTGGGTTTGGACTTTTTTTCTTTTTTTTCACTGAGGAGTTTCCGATAACCTGAGGTGGGGAAGTTTAGGGAGGATCTCCAGCCCCTGAGGTCTCAGCCCCTGAGGCTAGCTGGAGCTAAACCTCTCCTTAGAGAAGGAAGTAAACAGACTGCCAAGCAGCTGAGTTTGAATTTGGGCGGGAAGGAACTGGCACCTCCAGGCTGAGTTGGGCTAGCTCATGGCTGCCAGGCTGGCATCCATGGGGCAGAATGCCTGCGGAAGGTAGATAACTCCTGAAGCAGAGAGGGGAAAGTCAGATATTTGCTAAAAAGAAGCCTGATGATTCCTGGAGGTGACTAGATACTTAAACAAGAGATTAAAATGTAGTCTAAGGACAGATGCAAGATTTCTTACTGGAAGGGAATCTTACATATCATAGTCCAACCACATCATTTTACCGAGGAAGAATTGAAACCCGAAGAAGGTCTTAGAGAAGTAATTTGTCCAAGATGGTAGCTATGCGGCTTAGTGGCTAGAGTACTAGACCTGGAGTCAGGAAGACCTGAATTCAGATGTGACCTTAGATACTTTCTAGCTGTATGATTCTGGGTAAGTCATTCAAGGGCTGTCTGCCTCAGTTTCCTTGGCTGGAAAAAGGGAGTAGTAGCATCTACCTCCCAGGGTTATTGTGAGGATTAAATGAGATAATATTTGTAAAGGGCTTCACACAGTTCCTGGAGCATAGTAGGCATTCTATAATGCTTATCTCCCTCCTCCCCACCTAGGTTACCCAGTAGCAGAGCAGGATTCAAACTCAGGTTTGTTTGTTTGTTTGTTGCCTCTGATTGGGTTCAGTTGTGCTTTGTGTGTTTCAATTCAATGAGAGTCCTCAGGTGTCCAGCCCTCTACCGAGTGTTTTGAGGGATATTGTTGGGGAGAAAAGAACAGCATACATTAAACAATCAAGGCAGTTTACATACACCAAGTGCTCAAAGGTAGGGACAGTAAATGATGGCAGGAGGGGGTGAGAAGGCAGAGTTTACTCTATGGGCCAAGAACAGTACCAGAAGTTTCAGGGAGGATGTGGGACTTGAGTTGGACCCTCAAGTTTTTTCATAGGGTTTAGAAAAACAGAAAGATGAACCAGATGATTTAAGATTGTCAAAGAATTTTAGATGTCATCTCATTTGATTCTTACAACAACTCTACAGTATAGGTGCCGTTATTATCCTTGTTTTACAGATAAGGAAACTGAGGTTGCTCCCAATGCCTAGCCCAAAGTCACATGACTAGTAAGTATATGAAACAGGATTTGAATACAAGTCACTCTAGAAACTGGTTCTAGATACTGTCACAGAATCAGTCTGTGATTAGTCTATGGTTCTACAGAAGGACAGTGATGGGAAAGGAAGTGAAAACTGAAAGGGATACAGTTTTGGGAAGGGAGCAAAGAGGTGGGACAATGGGTAGAACTCAGGACCACCCTAATCACTGGCATCTCTTCTTCCTCAGGCTCAACCCCATTGGACAATGTGGCCTCAAAGCACCTTCTTCATGGCCTTGCCCCACGTGGGGCCCATTATGGGCTGGTTGTTTGCTCAACAGCACATGCCCACCTGGTATGCGACCCTGAAAAAGCCACCCTGGTGGCCATCCAACAAGCTCTTCTTAATTGTATGGACTGCCATCTACTCTACCATGGGGTAAGGCCCTAAGTGCAATCCCCTGCTCCCAGGCCCCAGTCTCTGTTTTCTGGGGCTAAAATAGGAAAAAAGCATCCCTGGGCCCATAATTTCTGTAACAAGCCCTACTCTAGAGATATGGAGGGTGGAAAGAGGGAAGAGAAAAATGGAATAAGTATTTATATAGTGACTGCTATGTGCCTGGCACTGTGTTTAGTGATTTTTCAAATTTTATTTCATTTACTTCTTCCAACAATCTTGTGAGGTAGATACTATTATTATTCCTATTTTACAGCTGAGGAAACTGAGGTTAAGAGACTTGCCCAGGATCATATATCTAGTAAGTATCTGAGGTCAAATTTGAACTCAGGTCTTCCTGATTCCAGGCACTCTCTATCCACTGTGCCACCAGTTACCTGGTTCCATCCCTATTTTTTCTTTTACCAAAGAAAGGCCCATCATTTCAATAAAGTCTCTGCAACGTTCCAGAGACCCTTGTCTGTTCCACTAGGGCTGATACTAGCCCACAGCCCCTCCATTCTAAATTCTTTCCAGCTCTTAACTAGGTGGCACAGTGGATAGAGTGCTGGCCCAGAAGTCAGGAAGACTATCCTTCCTGAGTTCAAATACAGCCTCAGACACTTAAAAGCTGTGTGACCTTGGGCAAGTCACTTAACCCCAATTGCCTCAGTTTCCTTATCTATAAAATGAGCTGCAGAAGAAATGGCAAACCACTCCAGTATCTTTGCCAAGAAAAGAGTCCATGAAAAGGCCAACAGAACTAATCAATTAAACAACAACTTTGTTACTTCTCTGCAGTACCTTTTCACCCTACCTCAGGAAACCCTCTGTCTCTCAAAGGCAGCATCATATAAAGTGCACTGGACCTAATGTCAGAAGACCTGGGTTCAAATTCCACCTAGATCCCACACTTAAGAGTTGTATGGACATGAGCAAGTTACTTCAACTAAGTCTATGTCCACATATGTAAAATGGACATAATACTTGAACTATCTGCCTCAAAAAATTGTTGTAAAGGAAAGCATTTTGTCAACCTTAAAGTTCTATTACAAATGTTCATCTTAAAATCTTATAAAAGTGAATGTTGAAAACTATTTTAAAAAAAAGTCTAGGCCTGATAAAAAAGATCACCTTAGTAATCACACTGTATGCTTTTAAAAAATCATTCAGTCATTTTTTAATGTGATAAAACTCAAAGGAAATATAAAAGTCTCTTAAAATTCAACAAATCAGATTATGGGTTAAGGGGGTGTCCAATGCTCAAAGCATTGGAGGTCCCTGTTTCTTTGCCTTGTTTACATTCTATAGATTCATCTGTTTTGTTGTTGTTGTTATTGTTTCCTTCCCTTTTTCTTTTTTAAAGCAATTGGGGTTAAGTGACTTGCCCAGGGTCACACAGCTAGTAAGTGTCATGTGTTTGGTCTGAGGCCAGATTTGAATTCAGGTCTATCCTGACTTCAGGGCCAGTCCTCTATCCGCTGTGCCACATAGCTGCCCCTTTCCTTCCCTTTTTTAAAGAGAGTGTGTAAATATATTCTACCAACTACTTAAAAAAAGAAAAAGAAATGTTCCTTATTATCAGGTCCCCAGTCTCTTCTCCTAGGAGTCTTCTGTCAGGCCTGTACTCTGACACCAATACCCTCCTGCTTCACATAGGCCCTTAGATTTCCTCTTGGGCTGAACTTTCTACCCTGGTTGTCCTACGCCCAGCCCTGCAATGACTCCTTCTCTATTCCTGCTCTCTCTTCTTCCCATCCAATATCAATTCCCTCCAGACTTTCCCACTGAAGTACATTCTTCACTTTCTCCCCAAAGCTATGCCTCCTACCTGGTGTGGAAGGAGCTGGGTGGGGGCTTTGCTCGTCCTCTGGTCCTGCCCCTTGGTCTCTATGCTACCCAGCTTATCCTCAACTGGATCATACTGCTCCTCTTCTTCGGAGCCCACAACCTTGGTCTGGTAAGGTGGAGATATTCAGGAACGTGCTTAGGTGTGTGCATGGATGGGGTGCGGGTATTCTTGAGAAAGGGAAGGGGAAAGAAGCAGTACCTTAAGATCCCCAAAGCAGACCGTTCATTCATTCATTCATTCATTCAGTGAGTATTTATTGAGGAAGTCCCAGAATATAGTCTGTAAAGTAAGGTAGGGGGAGAAAGGGGGAAAGGGGAGGAGTACCCAGGGTAGAAGAAATACTGTGGAAACGAAACTATTCCTGATGCCAGGGTTATCCCCGACATTCCCCTGGCCTGATCATGTCTCCACCCCACCCCTGTTTCTCATATCACTGTCTATCCCTTTTTCTCTAGGCTCTATGCCACCTGTTCCTGCTCTATGGACTGGTGCTGGGCATGGCATTGAGCTGGCAATCCATCAGTGGCCTAGCTGTCCTGCTCCTGCTGCCCTACCTGGCCTGGCTCACACTGACCACTTCATTGGCCTATCGTCTATGGATGGACAATTCCAGTTCAGAGCCACAGCTCTCTTCCCAATTTGGGCTTCAATCCATGGGAAAGAAGATAGACTGAAACAGGAAAACTGCAGAAAGGAGAATCTGAGGAGGGTCAAAAGGGGGAAAGATGTCAAGAGTTGGGGGTTGAGAAAGCTAAGGGAAGGGATTGAGGAATGAGGGAGGGCAGGGATAAGGAATCCCCAAATGCAGCCTCTGATCAACATTCCCATACCCTTCCTAATAAGCTGTCCTGATCTTGAACCTCCTCTCTAATTCCAAGCTACTCCATTTCTTCTTTGTAGAGGACTTTATATCTGTTTAAAAGAAGCATATTTACAAATAACAATAAAATTCTATTGGTTCTGTGTATGTGATTAATTTTGTATGTAAATGTTTCTGTTTGAAAGCCTTGGTATTAATGTATATGAATGCACAAGTATAAATATATATAAATAAAATAATAGCAATAGCAATAGTGAGAGACACTGGGGCTTGTGGGTGGAGACCTGGCCTCAAAGTCGGGAAGACCTGGCCAAGTCCTGGTTTCTTATATCATCTAGCTATGTGACTTTGTGGTATATGGGGTGTTCAAGGAGGACTAGCACCTCTGAGGTGAGGGCTCGCTGAGACTTTTTCAGGGCTGTTCATTCACCTTTGATGTCCACCTAGCACTCAACACTCACCCATGGCTCCAAGAAGCTATGTGGCATGTACAGTGGTCACATAGCAGATGGGCTAAACCAGATTGAAAGTTATCAGACAGGTCTCAAACCCATCAGTGAGTTAGGAGGATGTCCACCCCAAGCATGTGAAGACTGTCCCCAGCAGAATGGATGGATAAGAGCTATTTGTCCCAACGGCCATGAAAGTGGCTGGAGCAGGTGCTGTGGAGCACTTAGATCTTGGTCAGATATCAAAGACTCCAAGGTCATCCACTGCATCCCAGGCCATTGCCAGTCATCGAGAGAGAGTGAGGCTGAGGATTTTGTGCAACTCTTCTTCACTTAAATCCAATTCATGATCAAGTCAAGACATCATCCTGTGATGTCATTGGTCCTCTTCAAAAAAAAAAAATGAACAACAGCAAGTTACCTTAGGTAGGCCACTTAACTTCTTAGTGCCCCAGGCAACTCTTCCTAGGAGTACCCTATGGGGATGAAATTATCAAAACAAAACCTTTACAGTGGAAAGGTTTGCCATTTTCGAAACACTTTTGCACTTAAGCAGGGATTATTAAATCCATTTTTTCAGATAAGGAAAACTGAGGTTCAGAAAAAGTGACTTGTTCATATAGACACACATTAAGTGGGAGATTTAAGACCGGAATCTAGATTGCTGGTATGTTCAAGAATAAATGAATGAATGAACAAATGCATTTTATTAGGTACTGAGCTAAGCATTGGGGATACAAAAAGAAAAGACAGTCCTTGTTCTTAAGGAACTAGAATTCTAAAGGGAGAGACAACAAATACAGGTGGTTTTAATGAGTCAGATGGAGCCAATGGTCCTTATCAAAGCAAATTTTCTTTAAGGTAATTTCCACTAATACAAAAAAAAAAAAAACCAATCTATTTCTGATATCGAACAACCCCAAAGCCAAAGACTTCAGTGGCAAGAATTTTCTTCTACGGCTTTTCAGTATCTCTGACTGCCAAGGAATACGGCTATGGCGTGTGTGTGTGTGTGTGTGTGTGTGTGTGTGTGTTTGGCAGAGAGGTGGAACTAAGGTGCCAGAAGAAGCAATTGCTAGGTTTCAGCTCCTCATGGCTGCTCCCAAGCCTTGGCAGTGGGGTCACTAGTCTAGGAGAAGCAGGATGTTCTTATTCCCAGGACTCTTGAGCTCAAGGTCTCAGACTGTCTCCATCCTAGACTGAGGTAGTAGGTGTGGTGGTTTGACTCAACATTATCACAAAAGCTGGGAAGAATCTTAGAGACTAATATAAGTTGCTCAAGGTCTTTTGACTCCAAGACCAATCACCTTTCTATTCTAGGTAGATCTGTGGAATCCCAGGTCCTATGCCTCCTCCCATAAAGTATTAAGGTTGACAACTTCGGTGCCTGCCCCCAAGGCTCTCCCTCAGGCTGGTCTCCCTTTTACTCTTCCTGGTTTGAAGACAAGAGGAGGGCTTTGGAAATCAGAGGACCTGGGTATGAATTCAGGCTCTGCCTATACGTGACCTTTGTTTGGTTTTCTCATTTATGAAACAAAGTGTTTGAACTAAATGATTTCCAAGTTCTTTCTCAGCTTTAAATCTGCAATCCTATGATCTGTGAATGTCTGCCTCATCATTCTGCTCTTTTTTCCTCCTTATACTCTATTCAAATTTAGTCGTCAAGAAGTTGTTTGAGTTCCTCCAACCCTGAGGTTAGGTCTGAATTCTATATACTAGTACTGGCTGGACCTTCATTCATTCTCTTGGGCTCACTGGTTGAGTTGGAAAAGTTGAAATATCCCTTGCTTCCCATTGCCACTTCCAGGTTCTCTCCCTTCCTCTATCACCTCTCTTCCTTTGAGATTCATGTGATTCATATCTACCACCCAATCAAAATCCTGGTAGCTATTGTCTACAGAAAACCACCTACCCTTCATCACTCCCCTTCCTTCCTCAATGAGTTCAATACTTGGCTTACAATTTTTCTCTCCTCCCCAACTCCTGCTCTCATACTAGGGGACTTCAGAATACATATTGATTCTCCCTCAAATGCCCTAACCACTCAGTTCTTCAACCTACTCACCCTCCCATGAGCTACTCCTCCAACCCACCTCAGCTACACACAAAGATGTTGCCATCTTGCCACAAATGTACCACCTCCATGTTCAGGAATTCTGAAATTCCTTTATCTGACTATATATTGACCATAAAAGCCAATTCACCTCTCTCTCTTCCTTCCCTTATATACCCCACTCTTCATCCTCACAGTGCCCTCCAAATCTTTGACCCCTCAATTCTCTGCCAGGCTATCTCCCTTGCACTAGTCATTCTCTCCTCTTCCCCACCCACCACCACCCTGACTTCTTGATGAACCAATTCAACTCTACACTGTCTTCCTCTCTTAAATCCCTCGCTCCCTTATCCAATTATACCCAGTTACACCCAGCTAAGCCTCAGCCTTGGATCATTCCTACCATTTGTCACCTTTGTGCCTATACACAGGCTGCTGAACGAAGGTGGAGAAAATCACACAACCAATTCCATCTGGGTCCACTACAAATTTGTGTCATACAACCTCAACTAGACACTCATTGCTGCTAGGTAATCCCACTATACCTGCCTTATTTATTCACTATCCCACTCCTCACAGCATCTCTTCCAAACCTTTTTCATCCCTCCTCACACCTCCCATGGCTCCCCATCCTCTTGGCTGAGAACTTTGCCTCCTATTTTACAGAAAAAATTGAGGCCATTCACCATGGATCCCCTTCTTCCCCTCTTCCTCATTCTCCTGTCACTCAGATGGCTACTACCACTATCTCCTCCTTCACCCCTGTCTCACATGATGAAGTGGCCTTACTCCTTACCAAGGCTAACCTTTTTACTTGTTAAAGTAATCCCATTCAATCCCATCTTTTACAACAGATTGATCTCTAAATTGCCAGATCCAATGGCCTTTTCTCAATCTTCATTCTCCTTTGACCTCTCTGCAGCCTTTGACACTTGATCACTCTTTCCTCCTTGATACTCTCTTCTCTCTAGGTGTCCAGGACACCACTCTCTCCTAGTTTTTCTCCTACTTATCTGACCAGTCCTTCTCTGTCTCCTTTGCTAGGTCCTTCTCCAGGGCTCTGTCTTAGGCCCTTTTCTCTTTTCTCTCTATACTACTTCACTTGGTGATCTCTTCAGTTCCAATGGATTTAATTACCATCTCTATGCTGATGATTCTCAAATCTACCTTTTCTGCCCTAATCTTTCTACTGACCTCCAATCTCACATCTCCAATGTTCTTTCAGAGATCTTGAACTAGATGTCCAGTAGACATTTTAAACTCTATGTATTTTCCCCTAAACCCTCTTCTACTCCTACCTTGCTTATTACTGTAGAGGGCAACACCATCTTCCCAGTCCCCTAGACTTGAAACCTATGAATCATCCTAGATTTCTCACTATATCTCACACTCCATATCCAAGTTGTTGCTAGTGCCTGCAGATTTCACCTATGCAACATGTCTTCAATACATCTCCTCTCCTCTGATTTGGCCACCACTCTAGTGCAGGACCTCATCCCCTTAGACCTGGATTATTGCAATAGCCTCCTTGGGAATCTGCCCGCCTCAAGTTTCTCCCCACTCCAATCTATTGTCCACTCAGCCACTAAAGTGTTTTTCCTAAAATGAAGGTCCAATATGTCACCACCACCCCCTAGTCAGTAAACTCCAATGGTTTCCTATTGCCTCCAGAATTCAATACAAAATGCTCTCTTTGGCATTTAAAGTCCTTTATAACCTAGCCCCCTCCTACATTTCCCGTCTTCTTACACCTTATTCCCCAATAGTATGCTTTGATCTGGTGACATTGGCCTGCAGGTTGTTCCCTGAACAAGATGAACAAAACACTCCATCTTTTGGCTCCAGGTATTTTCTCTGGCCATTCCACCATGCCTAGAGTGTTCTTCCTCCTCTGCTCCAACTACTGACCTCCCTGGCTTCCTTTAAGTCCCAACCAAAATCCCACCTTCTACAGGAAGCCTTCCCCTAATCTCTTTTAATTCCATTGCCTTCTTCTGTTAATTATTTCCTATTTATCTGGCATATAACTTGCTTTGTATATATTTGTCGCACATTATTTTCCCCATTAGATTGTAGATTGTAGATTGAGGGCAGAAAATGTCTTTTGCCTCTTTTTGTATCCCTAGTGTTTAGCATAGTACTTGGCACACAGTAGGTGCTTAATAAATGTTTAGTGATAGATTAATGGTTTAATATATACATATATATATAAAACACATGCATGCACATACATATATGCGTGTATGTGTACATATATGCACACCCACATTTCCCACTTCCGCCTTTGCTCACACTGTTCCCAACCTGAATGTCTTCACCCCTGCTCTCCATTTGTTGAACACCCTCCCATCCTTTACATCCCAAGTAGGCCACTGTGATAGCACAGTAGATAGAATGCTGGTCTTGAAGTTAAGAAGACCTGATTTCAAGTTCTAAACTAAGGCTCATGCTTTAGGAGGAACTGTGTAGGCAGGCTCCTTCCTAAGGTCACACCTTTCATAGGAATTAGTGTCAGAGATACCTGTGCCTCAAATTATGGTAAATGGTATGGGCTAGTATCTTAATGGATTCCTCATACTTCCAGAAAACCAAGCAATACCTTAACCTAATGTATAAGGTTGTCCAAGAGGCCTGCCAATACTTTCTAGAACTTGGTCTCTGACCCAAACTCAGCACCTCCAACCCCAGCGCCTTGATTCATAGTCCCTAACCTTACATCACCTCACCTGCTCAACCTTCTCCCCTCCTCCACCACCAATTTCCAGCCCCTAGTCCCATGAAGGAAGCATTTACACTCCCTCCCCCCCCTTTTCTTGTTGCTAGTTATCCCTAAGCTGTGTATAAATAAAATCAGAAGCTGCCTCCAGCCAGAGCCAGATATATCTCAGAATTCCTCCAGCCAAAGCATACTTGAGTATATATGTGTGTGCATAGCTTTTCGTCCTGTGGTGAGTGTGTTTTTCCACCTGTCAGAGCACCTCAGTGCATGCACATGGTATTTTTGTGAGTGTGCTTTTTCTAAATAACAGATGAGCACCTCAGTCTGTGTACATGGTGTTTTGGTGATTTATTATAGTAGGAATGGGATGTGGGAGGATGAGGCTACCAACTACTAACTCTGCCTTGATTTCATACCCATGCCCCAGGAGTTCCTCTGGGGGCTGGAAGAGTCTGAGATGGGACAGAAATGTAGGGCAGAACAGGGGCTTTGAAAAGGGGGTAATGACCATGTTAGATAAAGGAGGGAGGATGGCATTTATATATTCATACTTGTATAATGTAGTTGGGTGTGGTGGATGTGAACAAACATTGGCAGATGTCTGGAAGAAGTGTGTGTGTGTGTGTGTGTGAGAGAGAGAGAGAGAGAGAGAGAGAGAGAGAGGGAGGGAGAGACAGAGAGACAGAGAGACAGAGAAAGAGAGAGAGAGAGAAAGAGAGAGAGAGAGGCAGTAAAATCTTCTTCCACTATATGCCATTGCTCAGCCTACCTAGATATACTTGGCATGAATTGAGGGGAACCTTTCCCCATATTCCCTACTGACATTCTAAGTTCCATCATCCCTGATTAATTCCTTTGGAGTTAAGCCTTGTCCTCTCCCATGAGATTCTATTTTAAGATAGCACAGTGCCTGGCACATAGTAAGCTCTTAATAAATGTTCTATCTATCTATCTATCTATCTATCTATCTATCTATCTATCTATCTATCTATCTATCTAT